>NC_141832.1:10524613-10888363 GCF_982586985.1 Callionymus lyra | reverse complement strand
GAGGTGTTATGCCTTTCGAGTAGGTGTTCCAGATGATTTTGACAATCGCCTCATAGGTGTTTGTGAAGGCCCTTTTCAACATAAATACACCAGAAACGTTGCCGTGTAGAAGTCCTTAAAAAGTCCCTTTTCGGCAAAGCTAGACTTATAGAAGTGAGTTAGTCTAGTCACGCCCAGTCCTCTGTATACTTTGCTGGATGTTGCCATCCACCAAAAAAAGGTTCGGACACCCCTGGCGTAGACATTCAGTCACAAAACACGGGAAAACTCTCACGCACAGTACTACATGTTTCCTGGGGTTTGGGAACTATACAAATTAGAGCTGGGAGTCGGGTCTATAGGACTGGATGTGAGAGAGTGCGAGCTGTTAGGGGGAGTAGTGTGCTGTGAATAGTAATGAGTTGTAGAGTGGTGGGAATAGAGCAGAACAATAGGGCCCCTCTGTGCTCCACTTTGCACCCCTCATACACACCGAGTAGGGAAAGAGGCCTTTTCCCAGAGCCTCTACCCCTCCCCCTTGGGGTGCCAGAGACAGGCCCTTCCTCTTCATCCTCCTCCTCCTCATCATCTTCATCATCAGCCAGCCTGGCAAAACTCATGTGGAGCTGCTGACTATTTATGATTCCGCGCTCTCGTCAAAAAGTTTTATCTCAATGGCCTGACAACTTTTTGTTACCCTTATTTGACAGTAGGGATCAAGATACCGCTCCTTAAAAATGTTTTCTTGGTTTTATTTATTTTGTAAAAGTTTATTTGTCGATTTTTTGTTCATAGAAATGTCTCGTCTGTTTTGTAGGATACATGGGGACCTACTGTGAAATCGACATAGACGACTGTGAGAGCAACCCTTGCGTCAATGACGGCATCTGCCGGGACATGGTCAATGGGTTCACATGCACCTGCCAGCCAGGTAAGAACTCTTTTGCTCGCCTCTCAAGTGTCGTTGGCTCCTTTTAATGTTCAACTGTGTGACAGCGAGAAAAAAAAAAAAAAGTTTAAATGCCCCCAAGAACCGGACACAGACAGACAGGCCCAGCCTTGCCACTGCTCACATAAAAAAAAGACCCCAAAAGGCTGCCTATCCTTCGCCTGGACAAAGACACTATTGTGACCCCGCTCCCCTCCTCGGTGGAATGTGGAAGGGACAGCAGTCTCCCTCATCCTGTCCTGGTTGTGGCGGTGGGGGGAACAGCAGTCCTGCTAATGAGATTCTTTTCCAGGTCCCGCAATTTACATCTGGGACAGACGTCCCCCCCCACCACCACCACCTCCACCTCCCATCTAGCTATTGAGTCAGTGGAGCTGATGTAGGAGAGGGGGGGTTCCCAAAAAGAGAAAACAATCCCACTGTCTCCTCTGCACCCTCCTTCCAGTGGCCCGACACACAGCCCATCCTCGCATTGTTAATCAACTGAGCAGTGTGCTAGCAATTCACCCTGTCTGGGCACTTTGCCCACTGATTACAAGCCTGCAGAGTTTCTCAAGCTTCTCAGGCACACAATCATTACTAGTGCTTCGCTAAAAACAATTGAAGATCCTAAAAGACTACTGGCCCCACAGTATTAAAGTTTTATTTCAAGTAATAAATGTTGTATAAGTTATCTTTTTGGTTAAACAAGCGCAGGGGTTACATTGTTCGATCAGGTTAAATCCAGACGTCACTTTGTGGGTTTATGACCCTCAAATGTCAGGGGTCAAAATGTCCAACCTACCTCTGGAACTTTCTCTCTGACCTCCGAACCTCCTCTGTTTGTATGTCCCAGGCTTCACTGGCACCATGTGTCAGATCGACATCGACGAGTGCGCCAGCACACCTTGCCAGAACGGAGCCAAGTGCTACGACCGGCCCAATGGGTTCGAATGCCGATGTGCTGAAGGTATGAATAATCATTTGCTTTTAATATTTATCATTGGGCTTGGTAAGGGAAGAGAAAAAGAAGCATATGTTCCTGAACCACTTGTTGAGGGGTTCTATGAGAATTTCGGGGTCAGCCATTCCTCCTGACGTCTTCTGGCCCGAGCAGACTGACTTGAGGCCCCTAATCCCCCCCTGGTACCCCGAGATCATGGGGTCACTAAGGACCAGCAGTTCTTTGGTTATCAGCCGGACATCTGTTCCTCTTTTCGCCCTCACACTACCGTATGCCGTCTCTGATCCTCTCATTCCTTCACATGAACTCAACCATTCGTAGGAAGCTACAGTATTAAGTCCAGAAAGAGCCGTGTTTGTTCAAGCGCCGTGGACTCTTGATATTCAACATGTTTCGTTGGACTTTAGCCTGTGAAGGAGGGCTTGCTTTATTGTTTCATTTGCCAGCTGCTTGATATTCCCTGTGTTTGTGGGCCCCTTCTGTTGAGTGAAGTGGCACTGTTTGACGTGGTGCAGCCCATTGTTCCCTCCGCTGCCGAGAACAAAAGCTGGACTGGGAGGCCTGTGTAGCGCCGTTCTTTACTGCTTTGCCCAACTCAGCACTGATCCACAGGCAGACCACACAAACCAACCTTTACTCGCCCATCACACAGACACTGTTGGCTTGGAAACCGCAGTGATCACAAGCCCGGGCTGTAAAAGCTTTTATACAGCGCAGACAGAGGAGAGTTCACAGGAATGGCACATGCATTGTGGGGCAAGGAAACAGAGGAAAGATGAGCATGAACACATTATCACTATAATAGTTGTGTCGTATATCTTGACACTGTGTTTATGATCAGATTTAGAGTTGAGTAAATGTTCCTCGATATGCACCGCTGAGTTCCTTTTCTTAAAAACATGTAATCCAGATGCAAAATTCTAGGTTGGTTTATAGTTTTTTTTTGTGTTAACAACCAGTTTCAGTACGTTTGAATCTCAATAAAAACCTTGATCTCGGGCTCTAGTTAGGAATATCTTTTTTGCAAGTGTGGGAATATTTGTGAAAGTACTTTGCCAACGTGAGTTTTTATATTTTGCAATTCCCTACGCAGGATACGAAGGCACACTGTGCGAGAGCAACATAAACAACTGTCAGCCCGACCCGTGTCACCACGGCACGTGCATCGACGGCATCGCCAGCTACACCTGCAACTGTGACGCCGGCTACACCGGCTACCGCTGCGAGAACCAGCTCAACGAGTGCCACAGCAACCCCTGCCAGAACGGAGGCAAGTGCGTGGACCTGGTCAACAAGTACATCTGCCAATGCCAGCACGGCACCTCAGGTAGGATCAACAACTTAATCGATGACGAGAATCATTTTATTATGGCTTTAGTTTGTGTTTAATTGTTTTGCCAGGTGCAAAACAAATAGACTCAGGGACTCATTCATCCCTCGTGCTATTAAATTGTACAATTCTGAGTTCGGGGGCAGGAGTGGAGTGAGAGTATCTGGATGTTCTGTTCTATGTTAGTCTTTGTATCCTTTGTCTTTGTTGTTTTTCTTTGACCTATGTTCTTTGTCTTTATCTTTAGACTTAGATTGTGTCATCTTGTTCTTCCTCTTTATGTTCTTCTTCTTATTTTATTTTGTATGTATTATTTTTTATTGTTTATGAAAAATTGCTGGCTATTGGTAAAAAACAATTTCCCGAAGGAGACCTCCTGAGGGATCAATAAAGTTTTACCTTACCTTACCTTAATTAATATATTTTCTCTAAAGGTGCAAACTGTGAAGTCAACTATGACGACTGTTCCAGCAACCCGTGTGACTACGGCATCTGCAAAGACGGAATCAACCGCTACGACTGCGTCTGCAAACCGGGATTCACTGGTACGCTACAACAACAAAAAAGTCACTTTATGATAAATAAAATTCAAACGATTAAAAGGTTTTTCGTGATCTGTTAGGTCCCAAGTGCAACGTGGAGATCGACGAGTGCTCGTCGAGCCCGTGTCGCAACGGAGGCACGTGTGTGGACGAGGAGAACGGATTCCACTGCCAGTGTCCAGAGGGATTCAAACCACCGTATTGTTACTCCCAGGTGGACGAGTGTGGCAGCAGCCCCTGTGTTCACGGGGCCTGCAGAGATGATATCAACGGGTGAGTCCGTGTCTTCTTACAGAGGAGACTGTTGTATGGAAGTGTATTTGCCATCAGAAGATTAAATGTTTTAATATATTTTTTACAATTTAATTAAATCGTTTGTATATTGAAACTATGAATTTGTGAGGGGGGTTTGACAATAATATTAAAAAATGAATAAGAATAATTTCAAAATGAATTCATTTTTAATATAATGTTGGAATAACAGGATGATTGGCTGAAAGATAAATGAGCTCGTCCAGCATTTTTATTTTGAATTTAAAAAGGCTATGAATTAAATACAATAACATTTTAGAATAAACATGTCAAACTTTATCCTTCAATAAAGTAATACATTTGGAAAATGCTATATAATTTAATATAATCAATATATTGTTAATTATATATATTTTTCTGATTCAATTATAAACTCAACTTTTCAATTTGCAAATTATTCAATTAAATTATTCAATTAAAACCAATTAAACACTACATTTTTTTTTAAGTAATATTTGAAATCTGATGTACTTCTGTGTTGTTTTATCTTGACCTTAAAAGTATATATTTTAGTGAGTATTGTTTTGATTGTTTAAGCGCTTTGTGACCCTGGTCTGGAAAAGCGCTTTATAAATACAAATTACCACACTACTATCAAAAATCCTTATATTGTTGATTCCAATTGACTTGCAGATATCGCTGTGACTGTGAGCCTGGATGGGTGGGAAAGAACTGCGACCTCGACAGAAACGACTGCCTGCCAAGTCCCTGCCAGAATGCAGGAACATGTATCGATCAACTGAACGGCTTCACTTGCAAGTGTCGCCAGGGCTTCAGAGGTAAGACTGCAGCCTTCTAGTATTTATTACCCTTACTCTGTCTCCCTCTAGCGGTTGACAATATCAAAACACTTTTTTTTGTCAAGTTTCTAAGAATTGAACTCTCTTGTTTAGGTAATCTCTGTCAGGTGAACGTCAACGAGTGTTCGTCCAGTCCTTGTCTGAACAAGGGGACGTGTGTGGACGGCGTGGCCAGTTTCACCTGCCTGTGCGAGCTTCCCTACAATGGACCCACCTGCGCCGAAGTGCTCGCCCCGTGCTCGCCCAACCCCTGTGCAAACCAGGGCACCTGCAGGCACACCGCCGACTACCTCGGCTATCAGTGCAACTGCCAGCAAGGATGGCAAGGTTAGTAACGGCCGGTAATATGGATTAATAAATTGTTTTGTTGGGATTAATTCATTCTCGTTCTGCAGGTCAGTTGTGCAACGTCGACATCAACGAATGCATCGCAAACCCCTGCAAGAACCGGGGGACCTGCACCAACACAGCCGGAGGGTTCATGTGCTCGTGTCGAGCCGGATTTACCGGCGACACTTGTGAGAGTGACATCAACGACTGCGCGCCCAGTAAGTCAAGTTTGAAATTAGGAGTGTGGATTGGCAAGAATCCTGCGATACACTTCCTATCAATACAATCTTAACTTAACTCTTAATTAAAATAGAAAAACATAATCCAAATAAAATATGACTGGAAAGCCCCCTCCCCCCCAAATAAATCAGTCCAGTCCTGTTGTATATAAATAAGGTATTTTGAAAATAAATGCAAGATTTAAGTGTAAAGTTGTCTCAACTAAATCTCTTCCTCCAGATCCATGCCTCAATGGAGGGTCTTGCACCGATGGGGTCAACTCCTACCACTGCAGCTGCCTGCTGGGCTTCACCGGGTCAAGATGCGCTCTGGAAATCAACGAATGCCAAAGCTCTCCGTGTAAAAACGGCGCCACGTGCACGGACTACGTCAACTCCTACACCTGCTCGTGTCGGCCCGGGTTCACCGGCATCCACTGCGAGACCAACATTCTAGACTGCACTGAGAGGTCGGTGTCGTGGACACATGTTCAGACTAGCGTGGAGAATCTCAGTGGATTAATCAGGATGTTTCCACAGCTCCTGCTTCAACGGAGGGACGTGCACGGATAGGATCAACGGATACTCTTGCACCTGCCGCTCCGGCTTCACCGGCTCCCACTGCCAGTACGAGGTGAACGAGTGCGACTCCCAGCCCTGCCTCAACGGAGGCGTGTGTCAGGACGCCCTGGAGTCGTTCCGCTGCTCTTGCCCGAGAGGCTACACCGGCAGCCGCTGCCAGGTATGCTAACGCTTTGAGTTGATTCTGTTTAAAAGGTGACCGCTGATCCATCCGGTGCTTTTTATCCAGACGCCCGTCGACTGGTGCAGACGCTCCTCCTCCTGCCAGAATGGCGGCCGCTGTCGACAGAAAGACTCTTCGTTTATTTGCGACTGCACCAACGGCTGGTCCGGAAGATACTGCGACATATCAAGAGTTTCCTGCGAGACCGCCGCCCGCCAAAGAGGTAAGAGTCTCGTACAGAGGAGCCATTAATCATTTCTAAATACTAGGGGATATAGTACTATACTGTACAGTAATCTGATGATACAATATAGATCACGATAAAGGGGAAGTAATATGATGTATTGTGGTACTGTAGGAATAAGGATATATTTGTTGTATTGTCAGAGTAAGTAAGTAAGTAAGTAATATTTATTTATATAGCGCTTTTCGAGACCAGGGTCACAAAGCGCTTAAACAATCAAAACAATACTCAAAAAAGTATATACTTTAAAGATCAAGATAATACTGAGAACAACACAGGAGTTTGAGAAATTCAAGGAAAAGCCTGAACAAATAGAAACGTCTTAAGATGTTTCTTAAAGTAGTCAGTAGATCATCAAACACAGAGAGAGATGAAGATCGTTCCAAAGCTTAGGAGCAACAGCCTGAAAAGATTTCTCTCCTCTGGTCCTGACTGAGAGTGACTGGCTTCTGGAGTCAACTGTATCCTCTCGTCCTCAGCAATCACCGGGATTTCGCAGTATTTTATTGTTCCGTGAGCTCTGCAAGACATAATGAACTACTGCCATCTAGTGGCTGGAAGTTTAATTGCAATATAAAAATACCCAGTGAATATTTGCATTTTAATTGTCAATTAAAAAAAATGTATTGTTTTATTTTATTCACACTTTATTGAAATACAAACCATAAAATAACTCTGATAAAAATAATAAAATGTGATTTTGAAGAAACAAATAAATTGATACAGTATAAAGGCATAAATATCACGATATTTAATCGCATGGATATTTTCTTACAGGCTTGCAGACGGACGAGCTCTGTCACCACGGCGGTCACTGCGTCAACACCGGCAACTCGCACTACTGTAAATGTCACGGCGACTACACCGGCAGTTACTGTGAAAGCCAAGTGGACTACTGCGAAGACAAACCCTGTCGGAACGGCGCCACCTGCAGAGGATATGTGGGCGGATATCAATGCGATGTAAGTCGTTGTATTTGATTTAGTGATTCAAAACCTGCTTTTATATATATATATATTTTTTAACTAAACCTGTTGTGTCCTAACAGTGCATGCCAGGCTATACCGGACAGAACTGTGAGATCGAGATCAACGAGTGCCAGTCGCATCCATGCCAGAACGGAGGAACCTGCATCGATCTCGTCGGGCGTTACATGTGCTCCTGCCCTCCTGGAACCCTTGGTATGTAAAGAAGTCCAATGAAGCATTTTTTGTTTTCTATTTCTTTCTTTCTTTTTCTAAAAAGTAGAATAAGACACAAAAATCAATAAATACAAGCCATGCAGACTCATAAGATAGTATAAGTTCAAATGATGTTCAACAAGTTTCATAAAAATCCTCCAGCTTGTTCTTCATGAACTTATTTCAAGGTTGAAAGGTCAGTCCCTGGAGTCATTGCAAGACTCCACGTGGCTTTGGGTCCTTCCATCACCTCCTGGCTTCTAACTGGAAAAATATTTAACAATAACTTGTCATTTCTAGAAAAAACAAGGGTGACAGGATAAATATAAAAAATAACAATTTATGATCTAGTGGTAAATGTTTTCCGATAATCTGACTTTCACAACCCATTAAAAAAAGAATTGTGACCCAACATTTCAATGTATTATTACAATTTAATACTATTATTAGTAGATCAGTGGTTTGAGTTTGAATTCATTTAATTTGGTACAATTATCAGCAAAAAAAGATTAGCTTCAATATCCTGCATTTACTCATCATTATGAGTGAGTTTACAATTGTTTCAATCGAATGAATAAAAAGCAAACTATTATTTTTTAATATAATATGTTTATTGGTCTTTTACACATATTTACAATAACAAACCTCTTGACTATTATTATTTAGTTTTTCTTTCAAATAAGAAGCGCAATGTCCAGGTTCTTTTATAGCTTTCGTTGCATAAGGATGTTTCTGACGACCGTCACGTTCTAAAGGTGTCCTGTGTGAGATCAACGAGGACGACTGCGCCCCCCCTCTGAGGGCCCGCAGCGCCCCTCCAAAGTGTCTGAACAATGGCACCTGTGTGGACCGAGTGGGCGGCTACCGCTGCAACTGTCCTCCCGGGTTCACCGGAGAGAGATGCGAGGGAGACATCAACGAGTGCCTCTCCAACCCCTGCATCCCCTCCAACAGCCTGGACTGCATCCAGCAGCCCAACGACTACCAGTGCGTCTGCAAGCCCGGCTTCACAGGTAACACTCGCTCGTTCGTTCGTCGCACATCTGGAGTTGTTTTTTCTTTTTTTTTAAACGTTTCTCTTGGCTTTAGGTCGGAGATGCCAAAGCAGGTTCAGCGCTTGCGAGTCTCAGCCTTGTCTGAACGGTGGAGTCTGTTCAGTGTCCGGATCGACGCCGGGATACACCTGTACCTGTCAGTTTGTAAGTCTCCAGCACTCTTACCAAACTAGGGCTGAAGGATTTTGGGAAAAAACAGAATGTGTTTGATTTTTTTCCCGCCTAATATTGCATTTCAGTATAATATTATTCATGCCATTGTATAGTATGACCAACCAACATTTAATATAATATAAGATATAACACGACTTCCCTGTAGACCAGGCCTGCATATAATGATGAGATTTGGAGTTTATTGATACATGAATTGAATTAAAAAATATATATATTTATAACTTTTGAATTCTAAAAATTAAATATTTTAAAACCGGACTGCACAACACACCTGAAATGGACAATATACCACATAATAATAAATATCGCACATATTTAAGTGCAAAAATTAAATATAAAATCTATTTTTATCTTATCTTAAGAAGTAAAAAGATAACAGGAAAGATAAAGGAAGATCTTAAGAAGTTTGAAAAGCTCTCGAAAATAAATAAAAAATTGAGAAGTTAAAGAAACATTAAAGGCGAAAAAAGGTCTTAAGGTAATTAAGAAAAGATCCAGAAGTTAAAATAAATCTCTACGAAAAAAATAAAAGAATCTCACGAAGTCGATCGTAACATTTCCACGTGATCATAATCCGTCTCCGTTCATCTCCTCAGGGCTACGCTGGGGTGAGCTGTGAAAGAAGCCTGTCCTGCCGGGAGCTGGCGTGCTACAATGGCGGCACCTGTTCCCTGACCAGCAGGGGCGCACGTTGCACTTGCAAGCAAGGCTACGGCGGGCCTCAGTGCCAGCACCACAGCAGCGAGGGCTGCTCCACCAAACCCTGCTACAACGGCGGCCTTTGCACCGAGGAAACCGGCTTCCCGTACTTCCACTGCCAGTGTCCGCACGGCTGGAGCGGCAAGCGCTGCGAGCAGAGAGGGGGCCTCATAAGGCTGCCCACGCCCACGTGCCCCTTGGCCGACTGCGGCAGCAAAGCCAACAACGGCGTCTGCGACAAGGAGTGCAATTCCCTGGCGTGCCGCTGGGACGGCGGCGACTGCTCTCTGGCCGTGAACCCCTGGGCGCGCTGCGGTGACCCCAACTGCTGGAGGGTTTTCAACAACAGCCAGTGCGACGAGTCGTGCAACAACGCCGAGTGTTTGTTCGACAACTACGACTGCACAAGCAAGGAGAAGATCTGCAAGTAAGGAGAACAACCCATATGGAATTATATACGAAGAATGGTTTAATTTAAAATTTAAATTGAAACTTTGATTTTTTTTCAAGCTTATATTGTTTCTATATTGGAGGTTTTTTTTAGTTTTTTATTAAATAATCATATAGAATAATTTTGTTCTGAAAGATTGACATTTTTATTGAATAATCAAATACAATAATTTGTACGTTGAAAGGTTGAATTTCTTTTTTTTTTTAAATAATTGAATGAAAAATTTGAACATATTCTAAATTATTGATTTTTTAAAATGCGTAGAGTTTGACATACTAATCCCAAAAATGGAAAAATTCACATTTCTACCCGTTTTAATTAAAAATAGATAAGTATTAAGTATTAAGTATTAAATCAACATTGTTTTATTGACTTTAAAAGGCTACAAATAAAATAATGTATTAAGAAATATATTTTTAATTACTGGAATTAGATCATCAAACTCTGTGTAATAAAATGTATTCATTATGAAAATATTATTATCTTTCAATAAATACTTGTTTAAAGTCAACCTTTTAATATATAGTAAGTAAGTAATATTTATTTGTATAGCGCTTTTCGAGACCAGGGTCACAAAGCGCTTAAAAAATTAAAACAATACTCAAAAAAGTATATATTTTAAAGGTCAAGATAATACTGAGAACAACACAGGAGTTCGAGAAATTCAAGGAAAAGCCTGAACAAATAGAAACGTACTGAATTATATTATTAATTAAAAAATAAATCAATATTTCAATATATAAATGATTAAATCAATCATTCAATAATTGAAAAAAAATCTTATTTCCAACATTTTAAATGTTAAATTCATCTAATATTCTGAAGGCAATGATAAACCATCAATTTATGACGGAAGAATCTAGGATACAACTTTAATCATCTTTCCCTACCTCCCTATCTTCAGCCCCATCTATGAGTCCTACTGCATCGACCACTACGCCGACGGCCGCTGCGACCAGGGCTGCAACAACGAGGAGTGCGGCTGGGACGGACTGGACTGCGCCGTCAAGGTCCCCGAGAACCTGGCGGAGGGCGTCCTGGTCATCATCGTCCGCCTGCCTCCGGAGGAGCTCCTGCGCACCAGCATGGCCTTCCTCCAGAAGCTGAGCGCCATCCTCCGCACCACAGTGAGGTTCCGCTTGGATCCGAAGGGGGAGAAGATGATCCTCCCGTACACCAGGAAAGATGCGCGACTCAAGCGGGAGCTGCTGCCGCACGAGGAAGTGATCGGGTGAGTGAGAGGCAACGTGTCGAGTAGGTTGTTCTATGTGTACTGTTTTCATCTTTACCTCCCCATAGCAGACCATCTTCTCTATTTGAGGCTTAATGCATAACTTTGTATAAAACATTCAGGGGTTTTTCTGTCACACAGTTGTCTAAGATTTAATCAAACAAATTATATATATATATATTTTTATATCAAATTATGTTTTTCAATTGGATATTAACATCATTTAGATTGTAATATTCAATGTTGCCAGTTGGTATTGGATTGTTGATTACTAAGCTAGCAAGTATACTACTTAAACTACAGTCCGGAAGAAAAAAAAGCTTATCTTAAAGGTCCACTTCTAGATACTAATAAATAAATTATATTTATAATAAATAATAATAATATAATATAATAATAATTATAAATACATTGTTGGAATGAAGCACTGGTGACAGTTGCTGAGAGGAGATCACTGGACAAACTACTGTCCATCATGGATGATGACAGTCATCCTCTGAACACTGTCATCAGTGAGCAGAGAAGCAGAATGATGCTCCTTCCCATGATGCAACACAAATAGACTCAGGGACTCAATCATTCCTCGTGCTATTAAATTGTACAATTCTGAGTTTGGGGGCAGGAGTGGAGTGAAAGTATCTAGATGTTCTGTTCTATGTTAGTCTTTGTATCCTTTGTCTTTGTTGTTTTTCTTTGATCTATTTTCTTTGTCTTTATCTTTAGACTTAGATTATGTCATCTTGTTCTTTCTCTTTATGTTCTTGTTCTTATTTTATTTTGATTTATTTTATTTTTTTATAAAAAATTGCTGTATGTATTGGCTATTGGAAAAAACAATTTCCCGAAGGAGACCTCCTGAGGGATCAATAAAGTTTTACCTTACCTTAAATAATATCAAATTGTGTAGGAATCGTCTTCTTTTATAAAGACATTTACTTCTGCAGAGGTTGGAGTCTGGAAAGTCCTCTTGTTTTGTAAAAGCTACACAATTGTAAGCACTATGGTTCGTGTAAAACTGAATCATGATTTTTCTACAATAAATAATACTCTTAAAAACTAAATAAATTAAACTTTATTTTTAGTTGGGACTTTTTCTTTGTTATTTTTTGTATCCTTTGTCTTTGTTATTTTTCTTTGATCTATGTTCTTTATCTTTAGACTTAGATTGTATCGTCTTGTTCTTTCTCTTTACTTCTCTTTGTTCTTATTTTATTTTTGATTTATTTTTTATGAAAAATTGCTGTATTTTCTGTGGCTATTGGAAAAAAAAACAATTTCCCGAAGTTAAAGTTTTACCTTACCTTACCTTAATTAGAAAAATATATATATATTCACAATCACATTGTGTTTTAGGCAATGTTTTTAAATGTTTACATGTTTTTAAAATGCATTTTGTCTACAGATCCATAGTTTATCTGGAAATAGACAACCGTCTGTGTGTGGAGGACTGCTTCGAATCGGCGGAAGGTATCGCCGAGTACCTGGGAGCCCTCAACGTCAAAGATATGCTGCGTACATTCCCGTACCCCATCGAAAGAATCGGGGGTAAGTGTGAATTTCAAACCGATACACCAGGAGAACTACTGTCATTTACTCCATTAATAACTTATATCTACTACTTGTTTTTGTTCCAGTAAAAAAGATGCCGGATGAGCCGATGATGATTCCCTACTGGGGGAAGTTCATCCTCATGCTTTTAGCTTCGCTCTTCCTCATGGTCTTCCTCGTGATCGGGATGCTGATCGCTCGCAGGAAGCGAGAGCACAGCACCCTCTGGTTCCCCGAAGGCTTCTTCCTGAAGAAGGAGCCGAGCAGCAACAAGAATCGGAGAGAGCCGGTCGGTCAGGACGCTCTCGGATTAAAGTAAGACTTTTAGATACCGCGATGTCTTCTAATTTCTTGTAGGATTTAAGTTAAAAAACATGTTTTTTTAATTTATTTATCAGGCATATGCCAAAAACTGTGGAGGAGTCTCTTCTTGGGGATCACAGCGACCAGTGGATGGACACAGACTGTCCGGAGCCCAAACGGATGAAGGTAATGAGCAGTAATGGAAGCACCTTGTTTTTTAAAACCGGATTTAAAATGACCGATTTTTTGGCGTCAGGTGGAGGAGCCCAGTTTGCTCTCGGACAGCGAGGATCCCGTGGACTGTCGCCAGTGGACTCAGCACCACCTGGCGGCCGCCGACATCCGGGTTCCCCAGACCATGGCCCTCACCCCTCCTCAGGGAGAGTTCGAGACCGACTGCATGGACGTGAACGTGCGAGGACCAGGTGGGTTCAGAGTTTAGCTCGACTCCACCAGAAAGAAGCAGAAGTTGATTTTAATTTCTTCTTCTCTCCTCCAGATGGTTTCACGCCTCTCATGCTGGCTTCCTTCTGCGGAGGAGGTCTGGAGCCGGAGCTCCCCGAGGAGGAGGAGCCCGAGGAATGTTCCGCCAACATCATCTCCGACCTGATCTACCAGGGGGCCTCGCTCGCCGCCCAGACCGACCGCACCGGCGAGACGGCGCTGCACCTCGCCGCCCGCTACGCCCGCGCCGACGCCGCCAAGAGGCTCCTGGACGCCGGCGCCGACGCCAACGCCCAGGACAACACCGGGCGGACGCCGCTGCACGCCGCCGTGGCCGCCGACGCACAGGGAGTCTTCCAGGTGAGACTCAACAGACTTAGACCTCGAAATATATGGTTTTAATCAACCCTTTTTTTTTTTTTGTAGATTCTCATCCGAAACCGGGCGACAGACCTGGACTCTAGAATGTACGACGGTTCGACGGCCTTGATTCTGGCCGCACGGTTAGCGGTGGAAGGGATGGTGGAGGAGCTCATCACCTGCCACGCCGACGTCAACGCGGTCGACGAATTAGGTACGTGTTTGTGAGCGTCGATACGTGTCACGATACAGGGGTAATGATGGGATAGAAATACAATATTTTGTGATACTATAGCAGTGGTTCTTAACCTGGGTTCGATCGAACCCTAGGGGTTCGGTGAGTCCATCTCAGGGGTTCAGCAGAGCCTCGGAAAAACACCAGAATGATGGTGTAAATTCGGGATGACACGCTACACTGCTTGGCCAATCAGTGCCGAGGGGAATCTAGTGCGCTCAGTAGTCGGCGTGCGACTGTCGTGGTAGTACGTCGTGTGATTTCCTTGTTAATATTTTAATCCGGACAAAAGAAGAAAGTGGTCGGACTTGACGGAATATGTACAACATGGATTCACATGTATCACGGAGCCGATGGGAGTGAGCGCCAGTTCAAGTTGCGCAACTCTAGTCTAGCACCGGAAAAATTAAAGGAACACTAATAGGGGTTCGGTGGATGCGCATATAAGTAAGTAAGTAATATTTATTTATATAGCGCTTTTCGAGACCAGGGTCACAAAGCGCTTAAACAATCAAAACAATACTCAAAAAAGTACATACTTTAAAGATCAAGATAATACTGAGAACAACACAGGAGTTCGAGAAATTCAAGGAAAAGCCTGAACAAATATAACACTGGTGGGGTTCGGTACGTCCGACAAGGTTAGGAACCACTGTACTATAGTAACAGGGATATATTCGTAGTAGACTCTGGTGTTGCAGTATTTACAGACCACATGACTCGTGACAAATTCGTAACTGCTTTCATTTGTTTACAAACCAAAAATATGTCGAAATATAAGCTTTAAAAGCTGCTGGAGTCCACTGTATCCTCTCGTCCTCAGTCCCATCGTCGGTATGCCACAGGATTTTTCTTTTAGCTAAGGAGGACATTTGCTATTTAGCGGCCAGAAGAACACAAAAATGAACAAACGCTGTTAATTGTAGTTAAAAAAATCAAATAATTTCATTTTAAACACACTTCCTTAAACTATAAAAGAACCATGTGTTCACATAAAGTATGATTGGAAAGAAAACAAAAGATCAATACATTGCTGTTGACTATTTATATGGTATAGTAAATAGTGATTTTAAGTGTGTATTTTCTTGAACTTAGTGTTTCCCTTTTTTGGCGCGTCATTTCTGTAACGTGGATTCCGATTTGCTTATGTGAAGTGATCTCCTTGGCAGAGGTATCTCCTGCCTCAGTGCCTCTCTATGTTTTTGTTTTTTCTAACAATCTCGACGTTTGCTCGCTCTTCAGGTAAATCTGCGCTTCACTGGGCCGCCGCCGTCAACAACGTGGACGCCACGCTGGCCCTCCTGAAGAACGGAGCCAACAAGGACATGCAAGACCTGAAGGTGAGCGATCCGGGTCGAGGTTTTCGCGGTGGTCTCGGAGCCACGGCAGAGTTTTTTAACGCTTTTTTTTTTTTGTGTGTTTGTTTCCAGGAGGAGACGCCTCTGTTCCTGGCGGCGCGCGAGGGCAGCTGCGAGGCGGTCAAAGTGCTGCTGGCTCACTTCGCCAACCGAGAGATCACGGACCACATGGACCGGCTGCCCCGGGACATCGCCCAGGACCGCATGCACCACGACATCGTGCAGCTCCTGGACGAGTACAACACGGTCCGGAGTCCCCAGGGCCACGGCGGGGCCGGACTCCACCTGGGCGGCGGGCACACCCTGTCGCCCCTCATGTGCCCGCCCAGCGCCTTCCTCCCCAGCCTGAAGAACACCCCTCAGGGGAAGAAGAACCGCCGGCCCGGGGCCAAGGGTTCCGGCATGGGGGGCCAGCACGCCGCCAGCCTGAAGGAGTCGGTGAAGGCCCGCAACAAGAAGCTGACCCTGGACATGCAGAGCGCCCTCCTGGAGAGCTCGGTGACCCTGTCCCCCGTGGACTCGCTGGACTCGCCCCACGGCGGCGCCAGCAACGCCGGCTACATGACCAACCCCACCTCCCCCGTGGCCATGCCGTCGCCGGGGATCTTCCACACCTCCATGTCGGTGCCCAACACGCCCATGGTGCACGGCGGCATGATGGACGGGAGCCCGTTCGCCGTCTCCCTCGCCCAGCTCAACGACCTGGGCGGCGGCGGGATGTCCATGCAGGGCCGCGTCGCCATGGCGTCGGACCTCAACCGCGGCTACGTGATGAGCTCGGGCCCGATGGGGCTCAACATGGGGCTGGTCAACCCCGTGAGCGTGCCCTTCGACTGGCACAGCCGGATGCCCACGTCCTCCCAGTGCGGCCAGCAGGTGGTCAACCTGGTGCCCAGCAGCCAGCAGCAGAGCATGATGATGCACCAGCAGCAGATGTACCGCAACGCCATGCTGCAGCCCACCCCGGTCACCTCCACGCCCACCATCAGCCCCGTCAAGCTGCCCTCCATCTCCGAGCAGCAGCACCAACTCATCAACCACAGCATGGGGCGGATGGGCACCTCCACCCCGCCCACGCCCCAGACCTCGCAGCCCCCGCCGTCCTTCTTCCAGCAGATGTCCCAGCAGCAGCAGCAGCCCGCCCCGGCGCAGCCGCCCCAGGCCACCACGCCGGCGCCCGGCCAGGCGCTCCCCTCTCAGCCCGGCAGCAGCACCACCACGGGCACGGAGGACTACCCCACCCCGCCCTCCCAGCACAGCTACACTTCTGCACTAGACACCACGCCCAAGCATTACCTGCAGTTACCCAGCGAACACCCCTACCTGACCCCCTCCCCGGAGTCGCCGGAGGCCTGGTCAAGTCCCTCCCCCCACTGCGTCTCCGACTGGTCCGACTCCACGCCCAGCCCCGCCGTGAACGGAACCGGGCAAATCACTCAGATCCCAGAGGCCAACGGCAAGATGCAGGTGTTCGCATGAAGGTGACGGGACCCGAGGGTCTGGGGGGGACGGGACTGCCTCGAGGGCCAGTTAGTAACGTGTCAGCCTGTTTCCAAGATTTTCATTGGATCTGGATTGTCACATGGACCGCCTGCCAGTGTTTCGGCAGAGAGAAAACAAACGAGTAAAGGGAAACGTGTGTTGTCTGAGAAAACGTCGGACAATTTAATGAAGTAATTCTGTCACAGATGGACTTATTAAAAAAAAGAAGTATATGAAGAAAACCTAGTCTTTCATTTCAAAGACTTTGGAACTGAGAACTAACATTTAGATGAGAGTAAAAGCTGAAATGTTGAAGGGAATTCTTTTATTTTAATTTATTTTTGTTTATTTCTAAACTGTTTTCTTTTTTTTCTTTTTTTTTTTAGTTGTTTCTGTCCTAGTTTCTCACATTTTTTTTTTATATGGACCACTTGTGTTTTTCTATTTTTTAAGTGATGGTAAAAAATAATGTTATTTATCACTGAGACCTGATGTCGAACAGAAAGAGCAAATTTCACGATTTTATATTTATTTGGCCAAATGTTGATACGTAGAACTAGAAAAAAATATTTTTAAGGCAAAAAAAAAAGAAAAAAAAAAAAAAGACCTTTGGTGAGATTAAAAATTGCGGGATCTTTTCAGTTAAAGTATTATGGATAAGAATGTAGATGAGTGTCAGTGAAGCACTTCCAATGACAAACGTGGGTCGACATTTCACTACTTGTGGGTATTTATATGTATAATGTGAGCGGCATTCAACGGGCCTTTTTTTCTCTGATCCTCAAAAGAGTTCAATGGAATCCATCCATTTCAATATTAGCCTTGTAGCTTTTTTTCTTTTTGGTTTCACCCAGACTTTTTTGTCTTTAAAAATCAGCTCGCCACTGCCCCCTTTTTTTAAGTTGATGTCATTTTGTTTTTTTTTGTTTCTTTTCTACTGTTGGGCTACCACACATTCCTCTTTCAACATCAGATGTACTAAGCTATGCTTATCGGCTGCTATTTGATATCATTCCTCCCTTTCGAAAAAAAACTTTCAACTGTACTCGTACCGTACGATGGCGGGGGAAATCCCAGCAAGAACGAGGTCAGGGTCTTGCTGGTTGCGTGGCTACTTTGGCCTTGTCACTCCTCAGGGAGGTGTTTTAATGGCATGCGGCGGCGGCGCTGCATTTACAGTAGCCTCCCAGCTCAAAAGACTGCGGCGACACATCTCGCGAAAAGACTTGTTAGGAGAGCCTTAAGGAGGAACACTACTGTGTAGTGACACCCCTTTCACTTTTGACAAACATTCTCTTGACGATACTGTCACCCCTTGTTCACGCACTCGCTCGTAGGATCCTCTAACTAAAAAAATGTACGATAGAATTGTTGGGTCTTCTTCTGACATCATGTTATTAGTTTTCATATATTCTGCTGTTTTTCATTCCAGTTGAGATTTTTTGGGGGGGGGATTTGTTCTTCTTAGTAGGCCACACAAAGTATTTTGTACAGTTATGTTCCCGTATCTCCTTGTAAATATGTTTGCTCTGGTAGATCTATGTTGAAAAAGTCTTATGCTTCTATAATGATTGTTATGTACTAAAAATGAAAAAATAAAATGTACTTCATTTAGCATTTGAAACAGACTCTATTTTTTTTTTTTTTTGTCAGTCAATATCATACACTTGCACACAACACGAGTTGCAATATTATTGCAGTGAGCTCAATTGGTCGGCAGGGGGCGGTAGCGGCGCGACGCTGCTACAGGAGCACACGGGGAACACACGATGAAGAGACACTCTTTGGACAAACAAATGGTGAGTCAAAATGTATTAATAAAAAACGTTATAATATATAAAATTATCTCTATAGATAAATTATGTGGGTTGTTTTGCTGAAATTAATTAAAATAAATGGCTATACGTTTCAGTTAACACATTGATAAAACACCAACAAATATATTACGTAACATATTGAAACAACAACCTATATATTATTAATTATTTTTATGTTTATTAAAATTATTTTCGACAGTTATTGTTGATTTATATATTGCTATAAACATTCTAGTGATGATACACATTTGTCACAGGACGTAGAAAACGAATCCAGTGGATATTGTTCCTAATCTATTTAGGATTGTTTTATATATTTAAAAAAAAAAGTCGTCATCGATTTATAACAGTTTTTTATAATGAATATTTTAATTTATTCAAAATAAAATCTAACCAACTTTACATGGATAGTAGTGAAGATCTTCATGGACTATAATCCAATGAAATGACATAACATAACACATAATAAGAGCAATTAATAGTATACAGAGAAGAAAAGAAAGAATAATGGGTCGTACATTTCTTTTTTAATAATATTATACCGTCTTTTTTTATTTTAATTTTAAACAACAATAAATAAATGCTCTTTATTAATCGACGTTCCTCTCGCTTTACTTCCTCTAGCCAGCAGAGGGCAGCCTTCTCGTGCTTTTATGTTAAAATAAATATTAACATCGAAGCCGAAATCAACGAGTTACAATTAAACACTTTTAATAATCACTATGTGGTTAGTAAGAATAAACAATAGCATATATTTAAATTTAAAAAAAAATCCCAGAGTTAAAACGTGATAAAGAACCAGCGACACAAGGATAACAAACGTGCAGATAGTTTTAATTGTTCATTCATAGCTTGTATAGAAATATTTTCTTTGTGCAAATATAAAGGAAGGTACAAGCGTCGTCTCTCCAGTTACGTCGTCTGAAGCGGACAATGAACGACAAAACAACAGGCCTCTCAGATTTGGGGCATCTCTGAGGTTTTGAGTTGCACTGATACTGTTTTTGTGGTCATCAGAGCCGCATGTTTTATGTTACCTCCTGTTTTATGTGTATATATGTGTCAGCGTTACCTTATATGACTCATTTAGGCAGCAATAATACATATTTTTGAGGGATTTAGTTCATTGTATAAATTCTGTAATTGGTTTAAAAAGACAACCTTGTTTAAAAACCAAAACAAATGGAGAAATAAAGATCATATTATCAAACATATTTGTCTTTAAATGCATGTTTGACCCTTTGTTCTGCAGGATTAAGCCGCGACGAGAACAACGTGGATGTTCCTCGAGGTACAGAAGGTCACGTGGACTGAAACTACAAAGGTTTCTATGGACCTCTAGACGTTCACACTCAATTACATGCGTCCGTAACAATGTGCCGGTAAATAATACCTCATGGGAAGATCAAGGGGGCGCCGGGAAAACCGGTGGTTATGTGGAAACTCACTAATCATGGATTGTGCGTCTTTGGTGGGAACGACATAATTGTTGTGCTGTTTTTTCGGTTGCTTTGAGCAAGGAAGCAAACCAGCAACCTTCTTGCTATTAGGGCGATCAAGCTAACAACTTGAACACAGTGTGTAGTACAAAGTTTAATGTTAGATTTGGACACATGGTCCCTCTTTTAGGATATTTGGCCTCATGTTTAGAAGGAACCGTGACCTATGACCCCGACCCATCCCAGTCCTGCGAAGGAGAACAAATGATTTAGTCTCCAAACACTCAAAAATATGTTGAAATCTTTAATCTGCTGATCAAATGTCTCAAAAAAAAAAAAAAAACGTCCTGCATACATAATAGTTTCATTTCTCTAGTTACAAAAGAGTCACTTCTTCTTCTCATTGGTTCAGACCAAACATTGGGGAGAAAGTGTGGAGGATTCTGGGAGGAGTCTTTTTTCTTCTTTTGTAATGCGGGGCTTTAAAAAATGACAGTTCAGGTCCTCCTGACATTCGCGACACAAACATTTGACCATGTGAGTACACGACACATGCACCAAGGATGACTGTGTTTTAATGTTTTCTCTCGTCAGGGTTTGGATCGTTGGACTTTGTGCGTGTTTGCTGCTGGCCACGGCCGAGGCCGGAGTTGGGTAAGAATTTTTAAAAAAAACCTTTTGATTGTATGAAAAATATACTCAAAAGAGAATCTCTGTGTGAAGTCAGTCGCCCAACTGCGGCTCGACGGAGGAATGCCTGCTGTACAAGGTGATTTGCGGCAACGACGACTACGAGGTAGGAGATACCGACGAAGGATCTTTTTGGACCGAAGCATTCTACCGTTATTGTGCCACGTAGGTGCGTCACTACGACCCCGTGACCCTCGTTTCCACGGACGTGGAGTGCCTGACCATCGACATGTCGTCGTTCAAGGGCTTCAGACGACTTTTCAAATACATCACCGGGGAGAACGAGGAAGGTGAGTTCAACCGAAAGAACATATTTATCCACATTTTCTGTCTTTGAACTCATTAAACAACTGTTTAGAGGAGGATTATGTCATGACATCGCCGTTATACTCTTTAGACGCTAGAGGGAGCCAGAATCTCTCGTCAATAAATAATTCGATTTTTTTTTTTTAAATAGAAAAAGAAATCGACATGACTGCTCCTGTCATCGTGAGAACGGAGCGGAAATGGTACTCGGGGAACACAAAAGACACAGTCAGCTTTGTGTTGCCTTCAGCAGAGCAGAAGAATCCCCCGAAGCCCTCTAACAACGAGGTCAGCACAATTTTAAATGAACCCCCAAAAACACTATTATTGTTCAGTTTGTCATTAAATCAGCATCTTTTCTTATTTGCAGGTCTACACTCACAACATGACGGGCGCCACCATGTATGTCGCCAAGTACAGCGGCTGGATGACTTTCTACAGCGAGAAGAGAGAGTCGGACAAATTCTGCAAGATGCTGGATTCGGTCGGTGCGAGCTACGAGAAGGACTTCCGCTTCGCCGCAGTGTACAACAGGTTGTTCTTCCATCGCTTTTTCATATTAATGACAGTCTTTTATATTTGATATTTATTCTTTGGTTTTGTTTTTTTCGCAGCCCCATGGACTGGTTCAACCGGAGGAATGAAGTCTGGTTCCTGGCAAAGGGAAGACCTGTTTGCCCGCCACGGATGTAATAAGAATATAGTCACTTATGTGCAGCATATTCTTTTTTTTTAATCCGCTTTAATGCAGCTTGTGTTCATTAAGTGTGAAAAGTAATCCGCATATTTACATAAATAAATCAAATTTGACTCATTGAGACTCTGTTTGTTGATGTATTTGCTTCTTTAGTTTAATTTAGTTTAGATTAGATAAATAAATAAAAAAAATTACATAGTTTGGAATTAAAGACAGTGGTAATGCTAATGCTACTAGCAGCTAAGCTAGTCAAGCCGTTCAATCCTATTTTCCATTTTAATTACTTTATAAAATGCCGTAAAAATGAATAAATATAACAATATGTTTGATACCTCAGTCTAAATCTAAATAAAAAAACTGAGGTAAACACACACAAAAAAACACAACTCGGTCACCAGAGCAACACTGGAAGTTAGTATGAATATTACCTTCGTGTTACTAGTCAAGTTCTACCGTGAAGAGCTGAAGAGAAAGTGACAATAAAAGGCATGATATTAATATAATAAAATCATTTATTTAAACATTTTAGGTTTCAACAATAAAAGCAATGCATTGTGGGTTTTTTTTGTTGTTTTTTTGTACACTTTTCACTTCCTGTAACCTTTTCCAGCCCAGACATAATTATTATCATGTTTATATAAACATAAAAATATAGACTATATTTCACAATAAAAAAGCTCTGATTATGTACTTCATATTTTTAATAATATTTATAAAATATCGGAGAAACTTGAGTATTAATACATACAACGATTGAAGTAACTTTGAAAATGTATTAAACTTGTTTTAGTATTTAAAAAGACACACACTACAGTTCAAATAGTGGACACGCATGTCAATAAAAACTTTTTTTTTCGATTGTAAATAATAAAACAACTGTTAATACCAGCCAGACAGTAAATAGATTTAGTTGCTAGAGCTGATAAATACTCATCCGCAACTTTACATTATCAAAAAGACAAAAGTCTGCCTTTACTTTTAAACGGAAAGTTCCATCACATTTCAAATCTGATTGACAGCCGTATGACAAAACCACGGTCATCTAGATGTTTATCACGTCCCGCTTGGATCCGCAATAGCCTGCCTTGCTCACTAACCGGGTAGGAGTGCCGATCAGGAGAGGCTTTATGACCCCGGCGGCCGATCGAAGTCCACGTTCCGGGCCTCGAACGACCATCAGTCCGCCGGGGCTGTCGGAGCTGCCTGCCGGTGTTTCCTGTGGCTCTCCAGCAGTGAAGGTCTGCTCTCCAAACAACCGTGACTATGAAGATCCAACTGGACTAAAAAAAACTCAATTGGACGAACCAAAAAAAAAAATGGACATTCCTGAAGATTACCCTGAGCTGCCACCCATTTCTGACCACTATTCTGAAGACCTGTCACCTCTGGAAGGATCATCATCATCGAGTGAGTTTTTAAAAAGTCAAATACTAATGTCTGTATCATATGATGATGAATCAGCAGCTTGGCAGAAACGCTAGCATAGGAAAGTACCCGGTGTCATCGCCTTTGATCTTTGGGAATTATGTAAGTGTCATGTCTGTTATCAAGCGAATCAAGCGCAGTGATAAGACGCTGTCTGCTGCAGAGGGATGGTCAGGAACCCCCTCCTCGCCGCTGACACCTACCTGTGCAGGTGACGCACCTCATACACCGATGGATTCAAACGCAGAGAATCTGTAGGAAAAGTCAAATATCGAAGATGATATGAGGAGATGGATTTTAAAAAGTTCACCAAGAGGTGTAAGAACATATTGATACACTTAATTATAGCCATTTCTTTCAATGGTACTGTGTCCAGTTGATTGACATTTTGTCTTTTAAATCCTATTTTATTTCAATCAAAGTTCTTTCAATGGTTTATATTTTTATAAAGTGTGGATAAGTTGTAGATTATTGCCGCGGAGCGACTAAATATATTTCAATATATAAATTCAACTTCTTTAAATATATATCTACCTAAAATATATTGTTTTAATTTGTATTTACAATGCAAATTATTCCTGCTGTCTGTTCATGTTTGCGTTACAATTCAACTCATTGCGTCCTCCACATCTAAAGGAACAATTACACGAGACACAATTCTGGCGATGACTGAGGACGAGAGGATACAGTCGACTCCAGCCGCTTTTAAAAATGTTGCTTTTGGACATATTTTGGTTTAGAAAACAAATGAAAGCAGTTACGACTTCCGTCAAGAGCCATGTGGTCTCTGTCAAGTACTACAATACTACGACAATACTACAAATATATACTTGTTACTACAGTATCACAAAAGGTATCGTACATCTTACAAAAAACTTTAACAAGAATCTTTGTCTTTAAGTAAATGTTAAATTAGCAACTTTTTAAATAAAAGAATACAATTAATTTTACTTCAGAATATGCTATTATTCTTTCCACATCTACTGATGATTTAATGTTTCATCATGCTATTAGCTTAGCACCCGATTGATTAGCAAAACAATTAGCGTAGCAACTGTTAGCGTATCCTATTGCACGGACAAATGGTTTCAGCAGCACCAAAATAAGTTATACTAGCAACACTGAGCTACTAGTACTAATAGAAAACCCCTGGTTATGAAATGAAAGCGTCCTAAGATAGTCCACCAGAAGTAGGTCAAATGGATTCGACGCCAGAAACTATCACGCCTTTCGAATCTTCTCTGGTGTTATTTGTGCGGACTCTCCGCGGGTTTGACCCGGTGTATGTTTACCAGCTCACCCGGCAAACTTGGACTCCAACACGGACCCCGAGGAGAGCTGCCCGGTGTGCGGTGACAAGGTCTCGGGTTACCACTATGGACTCCTCACCTGCGAGAGCTGCAAGGTAACGACGGTTTCGGTCGGTTGTATAACAAACAAACAGAAAAAATGGCGACGGTGCGTCCGTGTCTGTGACAGGGCTTCTTCAAGCGCTCGGTGCAGAACAACAAGTTCTACACCTGCCCCGAAACCCAGAGCTGCCCCATGAACCTGTTCCAGAGGAAGCGCTGCCCCTACTGCCGCTTCCAGAAGTGCCTGGCCGTCGGGATGAAGCGAGAAGGTACTTCTTCTTCTTCTTCGTGACCCCCCTTTTATATTTCTGAGACCTCACATGTCGTCCACAGCCGTGAGGGCCGATCGGATGAGGGGCGGCCGGAATAAATTCGGGCCCTTGTACCGACGGGACCGGCAGGTAAAACAGCAGAACGAGCAGCACCACGCCGCGGCCTTCAGGATTAAAATGGAACCCACACATTGGCCCTCTCAAAACCGGCCCCTTTTACACGGTCACTCCAGCGCCTCGTTGCACTCCGACCCCCAGCGTCACACGCTCCCCGCCGACCCGTGGCCGCCGATGGCGTCCCCCGCACCTCCGGACTCCTCGGCGCCACCGGCCCACCCGTACCCCGGGAGACACAACCAGTCCCTCCAGGTGTACCAGCAAGACGTCGCTCCACTAGGCTTCCCCCTCGAGAGCCTTCTACTCCAACCCAACAGTTGGTCGATTCCGTCGCCGGCGTCCTCGGCCTGCTCTCTCCCGCATCCATCCCTCCAAGCGTCCTCGTCCTCCTCCTCATGCGGTCCAGACTTCCTGGCTCAGCTACTGGAGGGGGAACAAGACGAAAGCCGGTTGTGCGCCAAAGTGGTGGCCAGCCTGCAGCGGGAGCAGGCCAACCGAGGCAAGCATGACCGCCTGAACACCTTCAGCATCATGTGCAAGATGGCCGACCAGACCCTGTTCTGGCTGGTGGAGTGGGCGAGGAACAGCGCGCTCTTTAAGGAGCTCAAGGTGGTCGACCCCCCGGGATCCATCATGTCACCTGGTGGTTGTTTTATTGTGTTTGTTTGTTCAGGTGGAAGATCAGATGATGCTGCTGCAGAGCTGCTGGAGTGAGCTGCTGGTGCTGGACCACCTGTGTCGACAGGTCACCTACGGCAAGGAGGGATGCATCTACCTGGTGACGGGACAACAGGTGAAAGTTCACTTGAACGATTGTGAAAATGATGGATCTACTGACTCCTTTAAGAAACATCTTAAGACACTTTTATTCGTGCAGGACTTTCCCTGATTTTCTGGAACTCCTGTGTTTGTCTCTGTGTTATCTTGATCTTTTAATCATATATTCTATTGAATATTGTTTTGATTGTTTAAGCGCTTTGTGACCCTGGTCTGGAAAAGCGCTATATAAATATAAATTACTTACTTATTACTGTATTACTAAGTATTTTACGTGCATATAACATATACATATAACTTAATTTTAATGCTACTGAAACCATTTGTCCGTGCAAAAGGATACGCTAACAGTTGCTACGCTCATTTTTTTGCTAATCAATTGGATGCTAAGCTAATACCTTAATTAAAACATTAAATCATCAGTAGATGTAAAAAGACTATTATTCTAGTGTATAAAAGTATAACATATTGTAAAGTAAAATTACTTCTTTTATTATTATTTTATGTAAAAATTTGATAATTTAACATTTATTTGAAGACAAAGTTTGTTTGTTTACTTTTTTTTGCACAAGTTTACAATAAGATGTTTCTTTCTAAATAATAATTGAATAATATATATATATATTCGTATTATTTGATGAACGCTTAATGTTTTGCTAATTGAACGGATGGTAAGATAATAAAAAGTATAGTAAAAGTACTTTTATTCTGTAAAGATTGGTAATCTAACATTTATTTAAAGTAAGAAAAGTTTTTTTTTTACTTTATTACATTTGGTTTTGATAGATTATCTTGTAAAAATAAAAAATAAATGTAAAAAAGTTGGTTAACAATCTAACAATAATATTACTTTTTTTTCACCTGATGCTGCTGTAAACAAAAAAATCCCTTACTTATAAAGACTTATAAAGAAATAAAAATCGAAATCTACATTAGGATTTGTGAAATAATTGTATATGATAGTATTTTTCTAAATATTATTAATAAAGATATACTGTATTTATGTCTACAAACTTTTCATGCTTGTCCAGCAAATCACCGTCTTTAAGTGAGATTTTAATGGATGGTTTTAAATTCAGTTTCAGTTATTTTCTTGCATTTTATTAAACTTTCCTCATTTTAACTCACAGAATCGATGTTATTTGCATATGGTTCATCTGTGACTGTATGTGACTTTTGTCATTCTTACAAGCGCAACATAAATACAGTTCTTTAATGCAACTATATTTGAATGATTTGCTATTTTTTTAAAGAATAAATCTAAGAAGTGTAATATTCAGATTTGATCACATCACTAGAAATAATTTATTTAAAAAACAAATAAGCACCTTCTCAGAATCTCAGAAACAAGACAAGAAAAAAATTGAGATTATAGACAAAGTGGGGGTGAAAACAGAAACAAAAGTATATTTAATCAAAACAAAAATGTACTGTATATTAATCAAAACCACAAATCTATTAAAATATATATATATACTTGCCCTTGCTTTAGTTTTGGATTTCAAGAACACTATTTCTGACTCGTTTTCCCCTCATTCTCAGATCGAACTGTCCACCATCATCTCCCAGGCCGGCACCTCTTTAAGCAGTCTGGTGACAAGAACGCAGGACTTGGTGTCCAAGCTGAAGGCCCTTCAGTTCGACCGACACGAGTTCGTCTGTTTGAAGTATTTGGTGCTTTTCAACCCGGGTAAGTCCTGGAATTTAAAAAAATAATATTTTTTTTAAAAGGCTGACTCTGTCCTGGTCGTTTCCACCTGCAGACGTGAAGTCGCTGCAGAACCGCAGACAAGTGGATCAGACTCAGGAGCGAGTGAACCGAGTCCTGATGGAACACACCCGGCACACGCACCCGGGACACTCGGACAAATTCGGTCAGCTTCTGCTGCGTCTCCCGGAAGTCCGCAGCATCAGCCTGCAGGTCGAGGAGTATCTGTACCAGCGTCATCTTCTGGGGGACTTACCTTGTAACTCTCTGCTCACCGAAATGTTGCACACGAAGCACAGCTGAGCTCACCAAAAAAAAAAAAACACATTCGACTGTAAATTCAGAGCCAAATGATGCACCTTGCCATCAAGTATTACGACCACGACTTAAAGAACATTAAAACACGTTTCTTTTGCATGTGTCGTCATTAAAAGAAACCCATTGAAAAGGATAGATATGCTTTGAAAATGTACTTTTTTTTATTCACCTGGTTTTAAAGGAAAGTATGAGATGAATAAACAAATCGTGGGGTGGCACAGATTGGAAGACGGGGGGGAAAAAAATACATCTGTGAAATAAATGAGGGGGGGGGGGAAATGTACATCAACAGAACCTGAAACAAAAATACTAGCTCAAACCAAATAAATACACATCTTCTATGGGAGGATTGCACGGAATCGTTCGTCTACGACAACAACTCGACAAATAAATACCAACCAGGTTCACTCGCTCATCGTTCTTGTTTTCATTCAGACAGTTGGAGGCAGTTTAACATGTGGGACGTCTGCGGCGACATTCATCACAAACAGTAGATGGTTGTTTTTTTCTATCCACACACAGGCCGTGGAAATACATTCCTTCATTATAAAATCCTGGATGCACATCTGGTGAATACAAAAGCTGATTTCTTCTTCTTCTTTTTTAAATCAAAAAGCTCCAGCATTCTCAGTTCAAGTCTCATTCACGCATCAACCGTACAGCTCAAGCAGCTTATTTCTAGCTTACAGTTGTTAAATTACCTTTTTTTTTTACAAATCATTGTCATATCAAAGTGATTAGCATTCATTATATATTAGAACAGCATCTGTTTTTAAAGCCCTCCTCCTTCTTCTTTCTTCCAGTATATTTCAAATGACATTTAAATACTCAAGAGAACGAAACGCTTCCGCTCTTAAGCCAAAAAAAAAAAAGTATAAAAACATCCAGATGGAGGAAAAAGTTGGGTTGTTGATTCACTTTTGCACTTCCTGTTTATACTTTCACGAGGGAAAACAACCCCCGTGTGCGTTCCCCTACATTCACTCCTCAGCTTTTATTGTGAAAAAACGAGCATGAGGAAACAAAGAGCCCTGGAGAAAGAAAAAGGCAGCAAAAGGAGAGCGAGCGGGAAATCAGAGATCGTCTCTCTGGCACATCGTCGTGACAGATGTGGCGAAGGCAGTGACCTTTTTTTAAACCTTTTTTTTTTTTTTTCTCTCTCAATAGGAGTCGCGACAGCGCCACCCTGTGACAGGTTAAGGCAAGGCAGGGAAACAGGAAAAAAAAGGGAGGCTTTTACAATCTTCTTGGCACGAAGAGTGAGGCGGATCATTCCAAGTGTCATTCTCTAGGAGGCGAACAATCTCAAGTGCGCTCAGCAAAAAATAAAAGTCTTTTGTTTTGTTTTTTTCCTCATCATTTTGGGGTGCCTAACTTCTTGGGGGTCCCCGGACGCTTCTGCCAGAAGTGGCTGGGGATGGTGAAGGCGTCGACGCTCATGGACATGGTCTTGGACGGGATGTTGCTGAACTGCTTGCGGTCAGACGTGTATTTGTAAATGGATTCCACCATGTCCAGGGAGACGACGCGCGGGCCGATGCCGGCCAGTCGGCTCATCTCCTCGGTCTCCGGGTTCATGGTGTAGATGGCTCTGAATTGGCAGCTGGCGTCCCTGAAGAGGATGAGGAAGTGGTTGGCGGGGCTCTTCTCGATTTCCTGTGGATAAAGGAAAGTGGATGAAGGGAAGCTGGACGGACAAGAGTCGACGTGCTCTCTCTCTCTTTTTCCCTCTCTCTCTCTCTCTCTCTCTCACCTCCACAATCTTGTTCTTCTGGAGTTCGTTGACCTTTCCTGCCAGGCAGCAGCGGGTGATGGCGTTGTGGATGATGAACTTGTTGGACTTGAAACTTGGCTCCTTGTACAGTTTTGGACCTGTGAGGACCATTTTTGAAAAAGGTCACCAAAGATCTACAAAGAACTATCAAGTTCTTATGAACGATTGTTATCAGATTGTACAAAAACTTACTAATGCAGGGTTGAAAATGTTCATGAATTACAAAATAAATATAGTGCAGCTTCACGTAATAGTGTAGCAACTGTAACAAATATCAGTATCTGTATCAAACTTTGTAGTTTAGACACATTTTTGACAGGTTTTTGTGGGGCCGTGAAACACATGAAATCAGTTTGAGGTCAGGAAGTACAACCTGGATTAATAAACAAGGCTTTAAAGGTGTGTAGTCCGTTTTAAAGAAAAGTAAAGGATAAAAATAAAAGAACAGTAAATACATTAAATAAAGTTCTGTGATTGATCTGTTGTGTTGGATGTCATTTAGTTCCCACTGGAGAAAACTATAATTTTTTTTAAATAAAAATCCTGGTCCATAGGCCTCGTCATTCAGAAAACATTCAAGTGATATACGTTTACATTTTTAGTGACTGTATAAAAATATCCAAGGTATTTTAAATTTCAATGAAAATATGAAATAAAACAATATAAAATACAATGACTTGTAAATACTAGGTCATAAAAACAGTGTCAGTTGAGCCTGTAGAGATTTCTTCCGTCCAGCAGGTGTCAGTATTCAGTGACACAGTATCAATACTATGTCGCCATGTGTTGAAACGCTTCATGACGCCTCATCGACCCGTCACATCAACTAACACCTAGATGAAAAGCTGCATGACATCACTCACCGGTGTATTCTGGGATGGATGCGGAGGAGGAGATGGTGGAGCCGTTCTCCCAGTCACCGTTTTGGGCGCTCATCCTTCCCGGCGACCTCAGGCGTGACGGCGAGTGAGAGCGGCTGCGGAGACGAAAAGATGAATGAACTGATGGTTCCTTTTTTTAAGATTTAAAAAACAAGTACAAATATGAACCTGTTAGGTCTTCGGGCATTCGGACCTCCAGGGTCGTTCGCCATGGACGACAGGTTCATGGTGGATTGGGAGTAGACCTTGTTCAACCTGGAGCCTGAAAACCACTCCCTCAGGTTATGATGTCACATTAAATGTTGCCAGAACCATTTTTTACCTAATAACCCCCTGACGGGACTTTGGGAGAGGGCGGAGTCATCTCGGAACACGGTCTTGGGCCTCTGCTTCTTCACGCCGCGCACCGTGGTGGGCTTCTGCCTCAGCACCTTGTCCAAGTCCTCCATGATCTTCAGCTGGTGCCGGCGCTCGTACTCCTGCCGGGTGAACTCCCCGCGGCGCTGCGGCGTCCCTTCTGCCGACGGCGTGCGAGACGGGGTGCCCGGGGTTTGGGGTCCTTCCTCGCTCTTGTTGCCCCAGCCTTCGAGGATCATCCACTCGGGTTTGCTTCACACGAGGAACACAAAGAACACCATTTTTAAATGTGGTTTTACAAATAGAGAACCTGAGATTTTTTGACACTTGATTTTTACATGTTTTTTTTTTTTAATCATTAGGAAAACATGAAAATGTTTATTTTTTTTAGCATTTCTTTTATTATTATTTTTTCAATAATTAATATATTGAAAGGTTGGAATGTTTTTTTAATCATTTAATTTAAAAAAAAACATTTTTTCTCATGAATGCTTTTTCATTGCACCTCCAATTCAAATAATTAAAACTTATATATATATATATTATTTTATTATAATTGTAAATTCCTTCATAGCCTTTTAAATTCATATTTACTATAGTTTTAAAGTAATTGACCAAATTGTGAAACTGTATTAGCCTGTGTGTTAATAAAAAGAAAACCGAAAATTGTTATTTATTCCAGTCGATGTCTTACTTGGATTCTTTTTCCTGCTCCTGTTTGCGTCTCTTCATCTCCTCCGTCCTCTTCTGCTGTCGCTCCAACAACGCCGCTCGTCGCTGCGCCATCTCATCCTCGGTTCTCTCCTTGTCGTCCTTGGAAGTCAAACACGGAAATCTTCAAGTTTCAGGTGATTCATTTCTTAAATTTCCCAAAGGAACGTATCCCAGAGGGATCAATGACGCAACATCCACCCATTAAAAAGTGATGGAAACCAACCTTGAAAAAGAACCCGACCCCTCCTTTCGTCTCCGGCTCCGTCCGGTCGCTCAAGCCGTCGGATAAAGCGTCGGCTTCGGGGTCGTCTCCGTCCTCGTCGGGTCGCAGGGCGGAGAGAGGGATCTCGATGAGGCTGCTACGCTTCCCGTTCGTGACCAGGGCGGCTGCGTCGCCCTCGAAGGAGCACTCTGACGGCGCCCCCGAGCTGAAGCCTCCGTTCGTGGGCTCGCGGACCGTCTCCAGGTCCATGCTGAAGATGCTCTGATAGTCCTGGAGGCCGTCTTCCGACTGGGTGTCATCCGCGGCGGGGTGGGCGTTCCGGGGTACGGGTGCGAGCGAGGGGGTCGGTGTGGGAACGGGAGTCGTACCCGCGGACCGCAGCTCCTCCAGACCGTCCGAGTCGCTGATGGAGAACGAGGAGGAGGTCTGCACCTGGGAGTGCGAGGGGTTCACTCGGCGAAGATGCGGGATCCGATCCACGTTCGTGGGAGTGTTGAGGACTCTGGACAGGGTCGGAGGTCTACCGTGTTTGGGGCTTTTAGGGGGAACGGACTGAGCTCTCCGGTGGGTTCTTGGGGATTTCGGAGGAGTGGTGAAGTTTGAGACCCTGTGGGAGGCGGGGCTCAAATTCCGAGGGGAGTCGCGGGACACGGGGGAAGAGGAGGTCTTGGGACTGGCCGGGATGACCCAGGTCTTGTTGGGGGCGGCGGCGATCTTGTTGTGGATGAGGTGGTTCTGCTGCTCGGTGAGTCTCTGCATGTCGGTCTGCAATGAGCTGAGGGCCGCCGTCAGCTTGGAGACGGCGTTGTTATAGTCGCCGAGGGGAGCAGCCGACTTCTCCGCGGGCGCCCCCGTCTCTTTCGAGGTCACAGTGTTGAGCTTCTGTCTGACGTTACTCAAATTGTCCACCAGGGAGCGGTGTTCCCCCTTCCGCTGGTTATCTTCGTCCAGCGTCAGACTCGAGAGGGATCCTTCGGTGGCAGAGGTTCTTAACCGACCGGTTCCTTCTTCCTCTCCTTCGCCTTCACGCTCCTCCTTCTTCAGCTGCAAGAAAGCGCTCTTCCCCAGCCTCTGCCTGTGTTTGGCAAAGATCGCCTCGATGCGTTTCTTCTGCGCCTCGATCGCCCGGCGCTTCTCCTCCAGTCGGACCCCCAGCTCGGACATTTCGTTATTAACTTCCGGGCTCTTGCCGGAGCCTTCTTCCGTATTCGCCGTCTGAGGGGACGGCTCGGCGGCTTTCGGGGAATCCGTGATCTGCTTCTTTTTTCGCTCGGCGAATGTGGTCATCTTCACGCCACTGTCCGAGGACTCGGGGGCGCGTGCGCTAGCAGCGGGGGTGGTCGGAGTGGACTGGGCCCTGGGCAGGTCCTCGGACGCATCCGAATCCACGCTGCCGTCCCTCAGTACGGAATCGTCGTCCCGGGAACATTCGGAGCCGTTCCTGGTGCGGCCGGACGCCTTGGGTTCTTCAGCTGGCCGGAAAAATACGCCAGAGCGAGACGGGGCGGAGCTGCTGACCGGCGTGGCGGTCGCGGTATGCTTCGCGCCGGCGACGTCGTCTGGCGAGTGGAGGTAGAAACCGTCGGGGGCGCCGTCGGGGTGCAAACGGGGCTCCATCTTGCTGTCGTTGTGGATGATCTGAAGGGCTTCTTCGATCGTCGGCAGCTCTCCGGGTTCGCTGGCGACGCCGTTCTCTTCCGTGACTCGCGGTACGTTCGGCGTCTGGCTGCTCCACGAGCTTCTCGGAGACGCGCTGGAGCCGTGCGCTTTGCTGCTCGGGTGACCGACGTATTCGGGGGGCGTGTAAGGTACCCGGGGCGCACTCTTGGATGCGGGGTTTAGCTGGTCCGAGCTCACAGAGCGGGTAATCACAGGGTCTCCCATTACAACGTCCACATCGCTGTCCAGGCCAAAAGGAATGCTGAAGGACACGGCCGAAAGAGGGCGACTGAAAGGAAACAACAATGTCATTATTGAGTTAAAAAGGAATAAACGGATGAATGTTGTGACGTTACCCAAAGGATTTCTTGCTCCACGTCCTTCCACCCGCCTCTAAATGAGACATTGAGGTAGACTGGTTCAAAGAGCCTAAGTGTAGTAAAAACACAGGGAAATGTAAGACATACCACACCAAGAAATGGAAAAAAAAAGTGCAGCTTCAAAAAGACACTGATGAAAGACTATTTCATACCATTTACCATTTATTTGTGTTTAAATCTATAAACAATTTAAAATCTCAAAATATGGTAAAAGAAAAAGTTTTTTACTATTATAAATCTTATTTATCATGCGTTTGAGCAGAGGTCTGAGCTCCCACCCATATATACATATTAAACACAACATTAGGGAGCGTTTCTAGCCTAGAAAATAATTAAATATTTTAAAAGCCAACACTGTTTGTTTTGGAAGGTTCAATTCCGAAAACGTTTTTTCTGTTAATTTGTCCTCCCTGAATGAATGCAACATAACCGGTCCCATGTTATTGAACGCAACACGCTAGCGACGTACTAACTTGATGCTAGTTGACAGTCTTTTCGTTATGTTTTTTAGACTTGCTAAATAAACATATTTAATGAAAAGATTTTTAAAATACAGTCTTTTTAATTCGTCAGAAATATTGCATATAATATCCACTTATAGTAATCATCGCATTACTTTACATCTTGTCTTGTTCTAACCCCTGATATGTAAAGATACGTTTACAAAAATAGTATTTACACTTATTTTAATTAATACCACACATGCACCTACACTTTCTAAAAATAATTAGTGATGAAAAAAAATACAAAAATAAATCGAAAAATTCTCACCTGATGCAGGAGAAGAAAGTGGGAGGAATGGTTTTCTAAAGATTGATGGTGAAGCACTTGAAAAAAAGAAACGATAATATTTTTAGACGGACTGTAACATAAAGGCCATACAAATAATTATTCAAGCATAAACTTTACCTGCCGTCGCTCATGCTACTTGGTGTCACAGCGTCGGATCCATCTAAAGAAAAGAAAAAAACACAAAAAATGTCATGCGATGTCAACGACTAAATTAGTTTTTTGAAAACTTGAGACTTACTTAATGTGTCAACGGGTTGAACAAACTCAGGCTTCTGTACTTCAAACCAGTGGAGGAGATCTGCCAGGAAGCTCAGCAAGTTGCTCTAAAAAAACCCAAAATGACTTAAGAGAGAGTTGAGGAGGTAAAAAAAAGAAAAAGAAAAAGCAAGACATTCTACCTTGAGCTCCGGTGGCGTGTAGAACAAGTCCTCCAGCGCCAGGTGACAACAGCTCTTGAGGCAACTCTCGCAGAATTCCTTAATCAACTGCAGGTTGTACAAGCTGTCGGCGTCCGTCATGGACTCCTTCATGCAAACGTCTTCGAGAGAAGCGGATAAAAGAAGTTAAGAAACCAAACGGACTAGTGGCGAAAACTATTCATCATCTCATTTTTTTTCCTCGGTCAGCACCTTCGAGCCGCAGCAGGCTAGGACAATAGTGGTGTATGACCGCCGCGATAGCGCATCCACTGGACAGATCCGAGACTTCATTGACCACTGGAAACACAGGCTTATGTTTGGACTGGATTATATCTTTTCTGTAGCGCAGCTGAGGAAATAAAAAAGGAAACGAGAATATGACTGATTTTAATCCACAATATATAGAGATCATTTCAACAAGATACATAAAGCATTCTTATGTGGACATGCTCGTGTAAACAGAAGTCAAAACAGCATCGTAAGTGAAGGAGGGGAAAATAGCAAATGTACCATACTTGTGACAAAATATGCAAACACATGAAACACTACAAGACAAACTGGTTGTCAGTTTCAGGCTCGGGTTTGTGATCGACATGCACCTCAGGTCCACATTCACACATGCAACTGAGGTCAGCACAGTGAGTAATGTGACCCCACTCCAGCAGCAATGGGAGGGGGAGAGGATGGGAGGGGGGGGTAAACAAAAGCCCACCTGAGAGTCAAATATTGGCTGAGAAATTGGATGAGGACACTGGGATGATGGGAGGAAAGAGGCAAGGAAGCACAGGAAAAGAAGGGACTTACAGGAACAAGCTTCCAATACCAGCGTGTGGGACACTGTTGGAGAGGAGCGAGGACAGAGAAGAACAAGGAAATGGAGAAGGGGAGTGCAAAGAGAGGAAGAACTAGACAAACAAGAGATTGAGTTGTGATGACAGTCGTCTTTTCAAACCGTAATCACAGAGGCACTACCCAGGAATTACTTTGAATTGCACCTATGGTAAGTTACAGCCGCGATGATTGCATTTCACTTTTCCACCAAAGCTCCTCAGCATTCTTTAACTCGTTTCAAACATGTGATGTTAAAACAGCAACTTTATACAAACTGCTGGACTTGGTGACAGTTGATTGGTGGCTAAAATGCTTTCGTTTAAATCATATGCATATCGCCGTGTCAAAAGTGATCGACAGCCGTGATCGTTTTGCTGGGCGGCAAAGCAATTACGGGAGCTGTTCAGGTCACAGATGGTTGTCGAGAAGGGTGGCAACTCATATTTAGAGTTTGGTTTAAATAGGTTCCTAGTTTACACTGGATGTTTACTTACAGCAGGCTGAAGTGGCTGTGGGTCTCCAGCAGTGTTGTCATCATTATAGACTACTTTGGTTTGATTTCTTAGCTTCTGGTTGAGCTGAAAAAAAAAGAAAGAAATCATCTCACAATTTCAAAAGGCTGATTATATTTCTTCGACATCTGTTTCCCATTTACCTTGTTAACCCAGCACAGCAGAGCATCCTCCCACTCGGTTTCCCCTCCCAGGAGTTCGGCAGAAGCACACGTCCTCACCATGGTCACCGTCTCCATGGCTCCCACCGCCATCAGGGCGTCCATCACAGCTAGGTGAGCGCTCTGCAACCATCACAGGCTCACTTATTTCAAGATCTTTCCAAGGAATTTACAGATTACTATGTGGCAAACATTCCCCAAACCACCTCTGGGGGTCACCAGAGCCACGGCCGTGCATCACCGTGAACCCTCCTGATAGTTGACAGCAGGCAAACAAACGTAAGCAGAAGAGCGTGAACTTTGGACCAGTGTTTGTGCAATCATTAAATGGGAAAGTGGAGCCGTAATACGATAACACACGAGTGCCGTCATTCCGATGGTACTGTCCCTTTGTTTATTTTCAGGTAAAGAACATTCTCTTAAGCAACTTGAAGCATGGCTGAGTGACTTTTTGATTACTCAACTGCGCCAGGAACGTGAAGTAACAAGTGCCTCCAGAGAAAAGTCAACAGTTTCTTCAGTGAAGGCTGTAGAACTTGTTCTCTGAATTGTTGAGGACGACCAAGCCCTCTCTAATGGTCCGTACGAGTCGCTCAGTCGCCAACTGTTCTCAGGGTTTCTCTCCATTAAGAATTTTTATACCGAAGAGGCCCAATTAAAGAAGGCTTTCTTGTAATGCCTGGAGCCTATTAGAATGAACCACTAACATGATCAGCTCAGTCTGAGCGAGCGCCTTAACTCCATAAACCTGTTACCTCATTAGAAGCGAGGTAGAGGCAGTTACCAACTGGACTTTAATTGTTTTTGTTAAACACTACACCTATTCCCAGGCATTGTGCTCTAGAGGTTTCAATTAAAAAATATGTATATATATTATTATGACTTTTTTCAGAATCAAGATAATTGATATATATGTTCAAGATTTTCTTTACGGGGGAGCGGAGAGGGGTGGGCGTGAAACATGGACATTAGGTTAACAACCAACACATTTAACACATTGTTTTCATCAAGGTCGGAACAAAACAACAAAAAAACGGCAACACGTTCCTTCTTACGATCAATTAATTCCGGACAATGGCCAAGAGACGCAGGCAGCAAACACATTCCTTTAACGGGGCCCACCTCCTCAACCTACCACTCGTTCGTTTTTTTTTTTAGCCTAATCTGTGCAAATCTGTGCCTGCTTGCTTTTGCTACTTGCTAATTCGCCTTTACAGGTCAGGCATTCCTCCACTAACCCCTTAGGTTACCCCCAAATAGGGAGGGTGGGGGTGGCGGACCAGTTGTATCCAAGGCCTGTCTGCACGTCTGCCTACTCAGCCCTGATGTGTTGACCTGAGAAGAGCCGGCACAAATGCAGACATGGCCCACTCACAGGACCGTCTGCTTCTATTGGGTCGCGGTCTCTGGGTTGAGCACAGGGTTCTGACACATTAGCTGAATTTAAAGGATATTTTACTGCATCTAAAAGACTTGACATGCTTTAAGAAGGCAATATGCAAGATTGAAAATATTTTTCCAGCTTCCCTCAGTTGCAGAAATGTGTACTTGCAATGTTGTAGACTCTCCGTTCCCTTGATAGATTACAGGATGTGCAGTGGTTTATAAAACAATATAGAGGCTGTTATCTCAGTTTCCAATTTTATGTTGTGGGTAACTACAAAAAGTCGCCCATTCTTATGAAAACACTGTCTATGACACACTGATATATAGAATTTTGGTGATGAGTGGACTGGACACTCAATTTTATAGTGAAGAGACTCCTTAAAATACTGGTTAGGGGGTTAAAAATGAATCAATACTTGTAGAATATATATATATTTTTTAAATGATGTCAGAATGACACATTTTGGTGCTCAGAAAAAAACAAATAAATCCATTACACAGAGTAGGAGAATACGCTTTTGGATTATATTGGCAAACTAACTCAAAAACTGACAAACACAGTCCAGGAAATGTTGATAACAAAACAAGGAACATATAAACTACATTTTGGTGGCGTTTCAAATCAGTACCTCACAACGCAAGCTCCATTTCTTGCTCATGGATACCCCATCTACTGTCCTATTGAAGTCATCGCTATAAACTTAATTTCAAATGCTAAAAATTTGCATTAAATCATAGACGAAAAATGTAGGCATATAATAAGGGTTAAAAATGCAACATGGTGATATATGAGCTGCTTGGCAGAGGTATGTGATCTTTTGATTGTTCTTCCAATTGGTTATGACTTTAATTCCATGCTGATGGTAGATGTGACAAATTACTTTTGGCGATAAAATGAAAACGACGTAGGATAAACGCGTTACAATCACCATAATAATAACAATAACACTGTGATGTTGTCAAAGACAGTCACGGTGATGCTACCCGTGTTGTTGTTCGGCACTCAAACAGTAATTTCGATGAGCGAGACAAGCGTTCATCATCGCCAAAAGTACCGATTGAAGAGGGCGGGAGCCCAGGAGGGCCCGCTAAGCTAAATCACAAGTCTCCCTAATGAGAGGGGAGAGAGGAGCAAATGTAGAAAAACACAGAACGGCCCAGCCAGATCACCATAACAACCAATCAGCCGACCCACAATGCACCTCAACACAAGCCCAGCCGGTACTCTGATCTGTGCTTTTGGCCAAGCATCAGGGCCACCGTTCAGACTTCTTATCTTTTATACGTTTAACGATAAAAATTATTTTATTTAAAGATGATAGAAATCGACAAAAAATAAATCAACAGTAGATTAATTGGGTTACGACTTGCAAGACAGAGAATCTGCACAATATTTTGTGGATGATCATCAGATTACGATGACAAAATCTGATTATGTCCACATTATGACCCCCCATCCCCCTTCACTGGTGTGTGTGTGTGTGTGTGTGTACTGAGAGGAGACCAACAGGGATCAGGCAGGTCTGGGGCCCCAGCAGGGATTTAGACGGAAGGTCCAACTTAAAGCATGTAGCAATATGAGAAAATATAAGCTACATTCTCAGCATAGAATAACAACTGCTGTGCAAACATGGGTCATTGTAAGGAAAAGCCCCTTAAAAATAGCAGAGGATATTGAACCGTGTTCTGGTCTCATGTCTGAAATATTTCACTTAAACCCACCCTTCAGGGAGGAAGCCCAAAATGTGCAGCTTTCATTGGATAAAAGTCCAATCTTATCATTTTCGGTATCCTATTAATTGAGGTCGGCACGTGATTGGCTTCTTGCTTCACTTTAAACCTCGGACAATGACGTCGGGTCTGCATCGACCGCCAGATTATCTCTAATCTTCACAGATCTTTATCCTCAATCCGAGGAGTGAAATGGGCTGCAACCAGGGCACTTCCTGGTGGGGGACCTGTGGCCCATATTCACAGTGTTGATGCCTACATTTAGGTCGGTACTAAATCTAGGTAGATCTTCCTATAACCACGTTTTTCGCCCAATAGCAGAGGACATTATTTTACCAAAAAATTATTCTCATCAAGTAGGTTATTTTATCTCTGTGAGAGGAGCTTTCGAATATAGCCGGGCAGAGGATTGCAGCCGCTCCAAAGCCATTTACTGGCCAAGACCCACATTGATGTTCCATCTTTCACGCTGCAGCGAGATGACCCACTTTCATCACTTGGCTCAGTGCAGCAGTGTCACCAGCACCGTTGGTCTCATGTCCCAAAGCAGTGCAAAGCAAACAGTTGTGTCAGTGCGTAAAAAAAAAATGATCAAAGAATCAAAAAGTAATGAAGAAGAAGATGAGATTTCGCTTTCTGAAAATTCTAGCCTAATCCAGCTATTATTATTATCATTTCTTGTTTGAACAACATTCTATGACTGATGGTAAATGAATGGGAACATGAAAGGGAGCGCGAGTTTGAACCAGGCGGGAGAAAACAGGAGAGAGTGGATTCATTGTCAAGAGCTGAAGAGGACAAACCAGTTTCTCTTGATTAACTAAATGGCCCAGCCCAGGGTTTCCTCTCAACACGGCCTCTAAGGTTTCACTGGAACTACTTTGCTATTGTACCGACACTGATCCGTTGCATCTTTTGTGCTCCGGCTCTCCCTCGCCATCTCACCCCAAACACTGTGGCATTAATAAGGCCTTCCCCCTGTGTCACCACCACTGCCCCAGCCCTTGGCAGCTGGATCCACTCATCCTCTGTGAGGAGGGGGGTGGAGGGCAGTGTTGAATGAGTGGGGTCTTTTGATGTCCTTTAATCCCCGGAAATAAAACACATAAACAACTCCCAATATGGCCAGGGAAGAGCAAGTGGACCCGTTCGGTCTAGGCCTGCTGACATGTGAAGAGTTTCCACTCAAACAATACCAACATACCATTTTAATGGGTTTCTGGCGGAGGTCTGCGTCCGTGACCGGCCTGTCCTGGTCTTGGGGGACGACTCCTTTCTCCACAAAGAGTCGTAGCAGGGCAGCGTTGTCTTTAGGCTGTGGCTCGTTTTCCGTGTTCACCAGTAGAAGGCTGTAGGTGCGACAGTAAAGCTCGGACGATTGTAGAAGGCGTGCGACGGGAGGTTTGAGGTGCTCCTGCTCGTATTGGTCACAGTAGAAAGGGTCGCGCAGCTCGGCGGGGACGTTCTCTGAAAACAAAAAACACACAAAAACAAATCGAGAGTTAGTGAAGGGAACTGGAAACTACTCATTTATGATCAGAAAGGCTGGTTCTGTGGTTGGAATGAAGCTGGACTCACTGGTGACAGTTGCTGAGAGGAGATCACTGAACGAACTACTGTCCATCATGGATGATGACAGTCACCCTCTGAACACTGTCATCAGTGAGCAGAGAAGCAGAATGATGCTCCTTCCCAGGTGCAAAACAAATAGACTCAAGGACTCATTCATTCCTCAGGCTATTAAATTGTACAATTCTGAGTTCGGGGGCAGGAGTGGAGTGAAAGTATCTGGATGTTCTGTTCTATGTTAGTCTTTGTATCCTTTGTCTTTGATCCATGTTCTTTATCTTTATCTTTAGATGATCTTAGATTATCCTGAGGGATCAATAAAGTTTTATCTAACCTTATTTATGATTAGCTGGAATATTTGATTGATACTTCAGGAAAACAAATCGTATTTAAAACTCTTGCTCTTTGGCTGTTTACTTTAATCAGTTGGTGTTTAAAGAAAGTGGTGAGGAGATATTTAGAGTTCGGTCATTCATTTATTTATTTATTCATTATATGCCAATTCCCAACTCACTCGCGTGATAGAGACTCCTCACTACTCACATCTTTGTACAATTTTATACTTTTTCAATTTCAATGAGTCATGACTGCTAAAAAGAAATCCTTACAGAAATTAAAAAAAAAAAGTCTTAATGTAGGCCATGCAACACTACCACCCTGATAACAATGATAAACATAGTGAAAACTATGTTGATAGAAAATGGGGCCACGATCTTTTAGGCCTCTTATTTGGACCGCATAGGAACAAAACGTTTTCTTGCCATTCTAATTTGTTTGTCCTATTTTCCCTTTTGAATGCGATATATTTTAACAGTTATAAAAAACAACATTCACCACATTTTCGTTTTGAAACCTTGTTGAAGAACCTAAAATGATTTACCTTTTTTAAAGTTCCAAGTCAGAAACATGATGGATAGAGGAAAATATTGAGAATCTAGTTTCGGGAGAAAATATATTGACCTTAAAGGAGAGTCAATGTACAAAACAATATAACTATAGTAATGTTTAACAGACAATCTTGTAACCATGATTCCATCAATGTGTGGCAGATAAACCACATGTTTAAAATACATAAAGGTGGAAGGTGTTCAATTTTCAGAGAATTTTTTTTTTCTGATTTCAAGAACAAAATGTTGGTCTGAAGATGGTTTTTGCATTACAGCAGTTTCTTGTGTTTTCAACACAAATGATCATTCAACAGAAAAACAAAGTAAATGGCCTCCTAAAAAACACACGTCACACACCCACTGCAAAACTGGTTCGACTGCAACTAGATTAAACCAGTAGTCGACTTGACTCACCGTGTGTGTGCAAACAAAGCAGAAAATTAGCGTCTCGTACGGACGGCCCTCTGAAAAAAAGTTTCCTAACGCATCGTCTCGAAAAGTCCAACAGAGAAGGCGGACTCTGTTTAGGTGTTTTAAGATTATCTACCATAGGAACACGGCAGGTCATTACAGGGTAGGTGCCACTGGAGCGCATTAACTCCCAAGTCGTGTTATGAATCCACCGAGATCAGTCAACAGAACGCCCAGCTCAAGAGTTCAGACTGTGTTTGCTCGGACTCTTATTACTGACTAGAAGTCATCTGTAGAGTTCTTTCCTACTTTTTATATATTTAAATACACAAAGGATTCTCCCTATAACCCATATGCATCTCTTGGGTCATTCAACTTGCGACTGAACTTGCTAGATAACCTTTGACAAGAGAAGCCGTACGGCCTTCTACCTCGGCCACTGAATCCGCTGGTCACACGACAAACATTAGCATAGTTGACTTACACCCAGACAGATTAACAGAAGCACATGTCTGACACAATCTTTGGTTCAAAATGAATTTCTCAACTCCTCGTTGTAGATAAACCACCCAAAGCAAATAAAAAGACGGATATTACGTTTCAGGAAGTCAATCAAGAGACAATAATAAACTTTCAAGGCATCATCAAATCATTGTTGGACTTAAAAAAAACATGTCGTATAGAAAGATCAAACATAAGCCAAAACTTTCCTCTTTCTCTGGAACAAAGCAGTTGCTGTTTTATAGACCCTTAATCCATCTGTGCCGTGTGGGGTTGTGTTACCACACGTGATCCCCACATCTGAGCGATTACAACCTTTTGATACAAACGAAGAGTCCTAATGAAATAACGCATAGGAATGAAATGTTCTAAAGGTAATGTGAAGTACAGAGGATAAATATAGTTTTTCCTGTTTTTCCACATTTAAGAAAAAGAAGCTTAAATAAAATGCTTCTTAGTGAAGGAGAATTGTTTTTTTTTCTGTGAGAGGCAAGTAAGCAAGAAGAAAATCTTGATAAGCAATGTTTGGGAAAGCGACGTAGTAAAAGAGAAAATGTATTTTCTTCACTTATTCCCAAGACCAAACCCAGGGGCTAAAGCCCAACCTATCATAAACAACGACACACACCTGCATAAGAAGAGTTACCAATTTATCTCTGAAAGCGTCTGGGAGAAATGTGTGGTACCCTTAAAACACACACAAATGTGGCTGAATGAGTGGATGAAATATCTTCACATTCTTAAGCTTTGGAACAATCTTCCTCTCTCTTTGCGCTTGATGAAGTCTAGTGACTCCTTCAAGAAACATCTTAAGATGTTTTTATTTGTTCAGGCTTTTCCTTGGTTTTCTGGAACTCCTGTGTTGTTCGCAGTATTATCTTGACCTTTAAATATATATTTTATTGAGTATTATTTTGATTGTTTAAGTGCTTTGTGACCCTGGTCTGGGAAAAGCGCTATATAAATACAAATTACTTCAATTATAACATATATCAAATGTATAACTTGAATCTGTTTTACAGGGATGTAGAGAGCTCATCTTCTGGTTGTGAATATGTTTTAATTAAAACATAGACACTACAAAAAACTAACTGTTAAGAAAACAAAAACAAACATTAGGAATTTGAACACGTGCGTATAAAAGACTGACAGAGTTGAGTGACAGTGTCACAGGATACTTGATGCAAATTCCACCCTGCAGAAATATCCTCAAGTTACACACCGACTATAAACAAGATGTGTGTGTTGTGAAGCTCTTGGTGGCCTTTGACCTGCTTGCATAGTGAAGCAAGAGCTAGATAGATAGATAGATAGATAGACTAGACTAGTCAAATAAATAGAAAATAGCCACGTATTAACTGGAATACTCAGTTAATACGAATAGCAGGGAAACATCCTTGTTGAATCCGGGTCGCTGCTGACTCACAATAGTATTTTGATAGGAGGTACTCGGTAATCATTCAACAGGGCTTTCCGTGTTTGATGTAGGTAAAATGCTAACACAATATGCATTAAATAAAACAGCCAATATTGTTAAAAAAATTAATGACTCCATGGGTTAGGGAGATTATAGTCGCACTTACTTTACATTAATAAATAAAAGAGGGATATTTTAAGTCATCACAAAGACTTGTCAGACACGCTTTGGGTGCAGGAGCTAAATATTTACCATGCAAATACAGAGAGAGAGCAACTTGTACAGGCCAACGATAGACATGTAAAGGATATGAAATAATAAAGGGCGACCAAAAATAACATTAAGACTTCGGAGTGAAAACCATTCCCCATTATGAAACCATTTGTAACAAAATAAAAATGCAGCAGTTCTTCCATGTATTCACTTAGTATAAACAATTTCCCGAAGGAGACCTCCTGAGGGATCAATAAAGTTTTACCTTTACCTTAGTAACTATTACATTTGTATTCCTTGCTAAATATTTCAATGGCAACTTCAGAATTCAAGGAAATACCTTGACTTAAGTCAGGTTTATGGTGGGTAAAAGATATGCTTTCTTCAAACAAATTTTGTAACTTTTTATAACATTATACACATAATCACGAATCGTGACGTGTATCGTATAGTGAGGCCTATCCTTACTGAATAAAAGTTAAAAAGTCACAGTTTCTCCCTGGTCGGTGACAGATGTCTCATTTCCTTCTGTGCCGCAGAAGATATCCTAAGCATTTGTAAACCAAAAAAATGGAAACATGATCTTGGTCTACCATTGTTAAAGCTTGGAAAACATGCATAGTAGGAGGACCGGGTCATAATGTTTCAAAAACACTCCAAAAGTGTGCTGCGGAACATGCTTTTGCTTGTTCATACGAACGAAATAAATACTCCGTGTTTACTTTGTATTTTAATAGCTTGAGCATAAGACAATAAAGACGTGGAAACTTCTCAAGTGACACACGAAAGCGCTCCCACTCGGTTGAACGAGCGCCTGAAAGCTGAAAGTCCGACGACTGAAGTGTGAGTCACAGATTAAAAATGCTTCACATTGTCTTCAGCTGGTTAAATGACCCGGAAGAACAGATGACCCAGTCTTACACATTTCTGGTACAACATTATCTCCCTCGAGGAAGATTATGACGTCATCAGTCCAGTATCAATCGAGAAGGTTGGAAGAGGAAAAAACAGACATTATTCCTCTAATTTCTCATGTTTTGTGACTTTGACCAGAGGGCGTGGTTGAGGTGCTTAACTAAAGCACAAAGACTGCAGCAGCATGAAGTCCAGCGCCCAGGATTGCAAAGGAATTGTGTAACAAGTCTTTTTTTTGTTGTTTGGAGCAAAACATAGTTCACGACCGTTTTTAAAAAGTCGTTACCCTCTGTAAAACAGGTTGTTGTTATGTTTTTTTTAACTCAGGCTTAACTCAAGTTATTTAGGAAATACTTCCAAGTATAGAATAGACTGTCATTTATTTGGTGGTAAAGTAGAAATACAGTTGGAATGAATGAATGAGGTCAATGAATGACTTGATACTTTTGCTATGGTCCTGATAAACAATCCTCACCAGATAAAAAAAACAAACAGACATGTTATCAATGAGGACGAGTCGTTTTTTGTTTTGTTTTTGTGTGTGTCCTCAAGGACAATTGAGATAGTTGTGTCTGTCCTGCTTAACTTAAGAGATGTGTAAAGGGGGAAAAAAAACATGTGTATGGTGTGTTGCCTTCACTTTTCCTGCTGTAGAATATTCATCCCTGTAGAGGATCAGAAATGATCCCATGTCCCTGTCAAGAGGATTTAAAAAAAAACAAAGCCGTCTGCCATTTCTGATTAAAAAAAATAGGACAGAGAGAGATAGAGAGGTCGTGATAAGGCCCAGGGAGACAGGCCTTGCTTCTCTGACAGATATGACTAAAAAAAAAACCTGAGCATCTATTGACTGAGAACAAATGACATGTGTCAGAAAAAAAAATGCGCTCGGTGCAATGCTGCTCTTTGTGCTGCTGGGGGGGGTAAAAAAAAAACAAAAAACCGCTGAGCTACACACACTGCAGCAGCAGCAAGCTCTCCATCGTGGCCGAGCTACACGAAACATAATAAACATTACCCGGCGACTCGAAACCTTACCTGCACTGCTGTACGACTTCGCCAAGAGCCAGGCGACGCTGGAGCATATTTTCGCTTTGCTGCCGTCATAGACATCCAGAGGCTTCAGGTCGAAAGTCTTCCTGCCGGAGTCCACCATGGCTGTGGGAGTTTTATAGAAAATAAAAATAAAAAAAATAAAGCTAATGCTAAGCTAAAGAAAAGCCGCTGGAATTAAGTCACGCTATCATGGTCGCACTGGTCCAGGATCCCGAGTGGAGAAGAAACACGGATGTGGATTTATTCGGGAATAATATCCGCCTGGTTACCGCTTTTTCCCCCAAAAAAAAAGTCCGTTTCGTTGTGGTTTATAAATCCGTTTTGAATGACGCTTCACTTCCCGACAACATTTCGCCCAAAAAATAAACGGACTATTCCCACGTTTCGCCCGTGTTTTGTCCGCATTGCTGAGTGTGGCGAGCGGACAGTACAGCAGCGACTGGAGTCTGACGCTGACGATGACTCGCAGGTAGTCCACGCCTGCGTCACTCACAATGAGCGACCAATAGGATTCGAGCTTGGCTCTGGGGTGGGCGGGACCTGGAGGAGTAGAGCCGGTGTCTGCAGGTAAGGAATATGAAGCCGCCGACGCAGGTGCTCGAATTGAGCAGAATGTGTTACTTGTTTATGTTATGATAGGCGTTAATCTAGCATTTTATTTTAGTAAAAAAATAAATTAAAAAAGAGAATAAATATAGTTCATTTTTTTTCAAAAATAAACATGAACTTTCTGTGTTTAAAAATATTTTAGAACTTGAAATGTACCATTTTGTTCTGAAAAAAAAATAAAAAATTAAAGAACCTAGTAATAAAAATAGTCCTGAATATTAATTAATCCTGAAATCATCTTTAAATATATATATATATAATATTTTTATATTTGTACAAACAGCTTTCTAAAAAGTAAAAAAAAAACTTGAGTAAATTATTTAATTAATTTATTGATTGACAACCGCTTTATCCCAGGGTCGTAGGGCGAGAGGCAGGGGACACCCTGGACAGGACGCCAGTCTGTCGTAGGGCACATGTAAAGACGGACAATCATTCACACACTCACTCATACCTTTGGACTATTTCCCAAAGTTCTCAATTTAAAAAATACTTGAGTAAATTATTCATTCATTCATTCATTGACAACCACTTTATCCCGGGGTCGGGGAGACCGGAGCCTATCCCAGAATCATAGGGCGAGAGGCAGGGGACACCCTGGACAGGACACCAGTCTGTCGCAGGGCACACACAAAGACAGACAATCATTCACACACACGCTCATACCTAAGGGACTATTTCCCAAAGTTCTCAATTAAAAAAAAACTTGAGTAAATTATTCATTCATTCATTCATTGACAACCACTTTATCCCGGGGTCGGGGAGACCGGAGCCTATCCCAGAATCATAGGTCGATAGGCAGGGGACACCCTGGACAGGACGCCAGTCTATTATTTATTCAATTACCCGATGCATTGTCCCGTTGTTTTTCTTCTACTTTCCAGTGTCATTATTCCCAGTGGAAAACAAATCTCAGGTGGGTGTGTGATCACCTGATGCCCCTCACCACGCTCTCGCTCAAACATCTCTCTGCTGTAATTTCCTAAGAGGCTTATCTCTCTGCAATGTTAATCTAATTATGAACCATTTTTTTCCTCAACAACAGCCGGCTCACGTTTTTGTACGTCACAGACACATTTGTGTCGACTCACTTGAACAGCATTTGTAGCTTCTACTACCACCAGGCTGTAGTTTTAATAATTGAAGTACTATAAGTTTCTGATTATTTATGAATACATTGAGTTATTGTTGAGTAACATTTTCTACAATACAACACAGAAACCACATTAAAATTGAGCACAATTTCATATCCAGATGCTCAATAAATTAGATTGTTAATTATCCCACAAAATGCCGTGTAAGTGCATAATTAACTTCAGTCCTTGAAAGAATACAACATTTTTTTTATTACCAAAAGTTCGAGGTTCCATAGAAATACCCATGACAACGCATCCATTATTTATGCAAAACAAATGTAAAAGCTGGATTAATGTACAAAATGTTCTCAAGACAGCGAAACTAGACCTCAGCAGACGATCACCATCAGTTGTTTTATCTGACAAAGAGAGGAAATAAAATCTTAAGGATTCGTCTACGGTACTACATCGGAGACACAGAATCATCTTCGTGTACATGAGTGAGCCATCTGATCGCTCAGTCATCTTTGAGTCCGCCGTACACGGCCGTCGGGACGCTCTTCTGTTCGAGCTGCACTTCTGTGTGAGAAATAAAAACAACAAGTTAGTTTTCTTCAACACCTGTTGATGTGAAATGGCGTTGCGTACCTTCAGGTCCCTGGTTGTCGTCATCTTCATCATCATCGATATTAATCTCGTCTGGATTTGCTTGTTTAGCAAGCTCTGCCAACTCACTGCGTGACGTATCACTCCTACGTGAATAAAAGAGGTCGAGCATTAATCGTTATAAAAGATTAGGCAACAAATATCCTGTTCATCCACTTTTTCCACTCGTTTGATTCTTCCTACTCGACTGAACTTTCATTTTAAACACGATAGATAGTTGAAGAGCAGAAAAATGTCAGACCTGACGAAGAGAATCTTTTCTTTGGGCTTGGCTTTGTCCAGTTGTGCCTCTGCAGCAAGTTGCTGTGCCTTTTGCTCCAACATCTTCATGTCATCTATTCCCATCTGGCCAGGAGCAAGATCTGAAACTGGACACAAGGAAGAGAGGTTAAGAAAAGATAAACACAATATATAAAAAATATACTTCTTACTTGTGCCAGTGGAGCTCGTTGTGGCCTTCATCATCTGAGAGGACATGAAATTGACCTGGGTGTTGTAGGTGGCCTGAACGCTGCGTTTGATTCTCAACATTTCTCTAATGGTGTCCTCGTTGCCATGGCGGATCTCAAACTCTTTCCATGTCTGCCAGAATTCAGCAGTCACCTGAAAGGCAACGTTAAAAATATATAAATGGGTGTGTAAAAAAACAACAATGAAGAGGTCAAGACTGAGGACAGAAGTTTGGATCTCACCCTGGGGTCACAGATTTGGGAGCAGTACGAGTAGATCGCTCTACCCCGATCAATTTCACCCAGTTTACTCTCCATATCGGCAAATCTCAAGCACATGTCTCTCGCGTGGTGATCAGGAAGGACCTAAATAAGAAAAAAGTTAAAGCAGAAATTATAAAACAGAAGCTTGATGATACAGATATTCACTGAAAAATACAATTCGGTACTAGAACACACCTCTATCGACTTCTGGTAGATCGCCCTTGTGTATGTGACACCGTATATTTCTGCAGCTCTCTTGATGTAAATATTGAACATGTGGTGTCTCTCCTCGGTTTCCACTGCTTCAGTTGCTCTTTCATAGACCGCCATAGCATGTCGGGCAAGGCCATACTCCTCTTCCAGTTTGGCATACAAAAGGTAAATAGCTGGAAAACAAGAAGCGGAGTTTAACATCCGTATCACGTTTGTTAAAAATAAAAAGCTTCTTACTTTTGGCAAACTTGGCAGGACAACCGTCGAGCGCCTGTTCAAAAAGATCTCTGGCTCGCTCCAGCTTCTTTCCTCCATAACGATCTATGAACTTGGTCAGGTAAGTGTTCCAGATGTCAAATACATTCGGCCACTTAAAGAGGGCGATACCACGCTCATATGCCTAGCCAAAAAAAAACAAGAGGTAAATTAAAATTGCATGATATAAAATCATTGATTTCAATTACCTTAAAGCTCTCCTCAAAGTAGTTGTGCTCTTCCAGGAACATGGCGTAGTTGATGATGATTTGTGGTGTGGCTATTCTCAGGTCGATAACTCGGTCATAAACGGCCTTTGTTGACTGAAAAAAATAAAAGAAAAAAACTTAAGAGACATTTTACACACCCTTAGACGTAAGGCTAAAGAACTGCTGAAATCTGTGTTACCTGGAAGGTCCCAAGACTTTCCTCCAAATCTGCCAGCATGGACCAAACCTTCAGAGACTTGTACACTCTGTTTTGGACAGGCTCGGATGCATCGAAATATTCTGCTTTCTTGGAAGGGATGGCCGTCGCTTTCTATTTGAAAATAAAATCCCTTAATTAGAATTGACCTCATTTATAATTAGGTAAGTTATACGACCTGAAACATTTTGACATGGCATAAAAAACGAGATGTGGGTTAACTTATACAAATTCTCACCCTCAGTATCTTCAATGCCTGTTCATAGTTCTCATGACGAAGCTCCATTTCTCCATATTCACACCACACAGTGGCAAGATCATCAACCTGCTTGTAGTTCACTTTTGTGGCCTTCTCGAAGATGGTCCTGGCCTGAGTAGAATCCATGAATCAATAGGTTGGTTAATAAGCATACACATGAATAGTTTCTGATGCTGGTCACCTACATCATCAAGCTGCTCGTTCTCCTCATAGAATTTGGCGAAAGAAACCCAGAGTGTGTGTGGCTTCCCAGTGGCCTTCATAGGGTCCACCGTCTGAACTGCCTCTGTATACGCGTTTATGATCTGAAGAAAACCGTAAACAATGTAAAAAACTTATTTTTATGTGTCCATAAGAATGTAAAATATAGCTACATTTTCCAGAATAGTGAGCTCACCTGTCTCGGGTTTCCTTCATACAGTTTGACACGCTTGTGCCACTCGTGAACATTATGAGGGTTCTGCCGCAGTAGCACACTGTTCAACAGTAGAGGGCGCCGTGCTATCAGTTGTTCGAAGCGAGCAAGCCTGAGTTCCAAGTCAACGTCATCTGGAAATGTCAGACTTCGTCAGCAAACAGTGAAACTGAGGTACATTAATATCCTACTATATGATATCTCTACAAACCATCATCCTCTTGTCCCATTTCAGCAGTAGTCTCCATTTTGGCAGCGATCATGCTCTCCTCAAACTGGGCGTAACTGTCAAAAACCTGGCTGAAATCTCTCACTGTAACCACAGTCAGGATAGCTTCCTCGTAGACATCTCGAGCCTGAAGAAAATGACAGTATACACTGAATTAGTACAGACTCAGTGTTTCCATGCATTTCTACTAAAACCAAAGAAACTATATGTTACATGTCTACAACAAACCCTTCTAAACTTGCGTATTCACTGTAACTTTTGTTTTACAGTTTTGAAGTTCCCTTAAAAAAAAAGAAGTTTACCATTGTACTTCTGTTAACTTTTAAAAGTCTTAACTTTTCACTGTTGTTTTTAATCGGTCTGTATGGTGACCTTGTGTGTTTTGAAAGGCACCTTTATAAATTAAATTCATTATCATTATTTTAAAATTGAAATGCTTAGCAAGAGTAATTAAAAGCCAAGTTAAAACAGCAGCAATATGGTCTGACTGTTCTGAAATGGCAACCAATTCAGTGAAACATCATGAAAATAGATGGTTGTAAAGAACATCTGAGACGTGTCTTTAACATACTAAAAAGTGGTATACAACGGAAGGCCAAATACTTAAATGGAAATATCTGAACATCTCGATTTCCCCACATTTACATATATTTTGCAGACTTTCTAGTGACCTCTGTTCTATTTATGTCCCAGTTTCCCCATCCACAAAACTAATTGGCCGTCTTCCTTCCTTTTGTCTGATCTATAAATCACTTAAGTTCTTGGTTTGACAAATACAGTCTCACAAAACCATCTGATTTCCATGACCTTGTCTTAAAAAACCTTCAATATACTGTAAGTTTTGGTTAACAAATAATGCAACTTTCCTGACATTATATTACCAATGGCAAAAAATACCTTTTCGAAGTGGCCACTTCTGATGTAGTAGTCAGCCAAAGAGCACCATAGTTTGCCGAGCTGATCTGTGAAGCGAGTGAGGCCTCCCCGGATGATTGCTCCCACATTCAAAGAAGTCACCTTATCAGGGTTCTGGGATATCAGGTCACAGAGCTCGTGCCATAGCTGTCAAAGGGGGAAAAAATGCTTTTATTACTAAATGAGGTCCAGTTAACTGAATAAAAAAGGAAAAAAAACCTACTTGGTAGTTGGATTTCCCTTCTTTGGACACAAAGCTTTCATCATTGACAATAGCTGCCAGGCGGGTAGCTGCCTCGTCCAAGCGACTAACAGACTTTAAATATCCAATGTAGTCCTCTGCGTTTTCAGGACAAAGCTGAATATTGCAAAGACAAAGTGATATTAAATAAAACAGTACATATACTATTAACTATATACACCAAAACAAACGACGTATGTAGCTATCAGAGCTGCTCAGTCAAGACTCACCTTTAGATATCTACGATAAACTCTGATAGCCGTTTCAGGCAGGGGAACATTGCGGACAAAGCGAAGATACAAAGGCCAGATTCGTGGGTGCTGGGTGACGGGCAGTGCCCGAAGTGCTCGGTCGAATGTTCTCCTGCTTCTGGTAATCATGAACTGAGAAACAATGAACTGGCAGTAATCGATCCATATTCTTGGCATCTGCAAAGAAGAGGAAATAAGTTTACCTAAACGTTTTATTGAACCAATACAATTCAAAGTTTCACCTTATGCATGAACACCAGAGCCCTCTCATGGCAATTGATGACCTCTTCGTAGACTGGGTCATTAATACACTTCCCCTTGGCTTGTTTTCGTCGCTCTCTCAGGTAATTGTACCACAGTTTGTAGCTAAAATGATAAAACAAGAGACAGTTAAACATGGTGAGAATGTGATAATAGAGGAAGCACAAAGCTAGTTCACATTTTCTGAAATAGGGATATGTTTTGAACAGTATGTCATTTACCTGCCAGGCAACTCTTTCAAAGCCCGCTCATAAATCATGTTTAGGTTGGCTACAGGTGAGCTCTGCTTATATTCGATGTACCGAATCCAGCACTTGACTGAATATGGGTTCCTGAGAATTTCTTCCTCGTATGGAAGATCACCGTCCTCCTGGAGGTCCAAAACAAAACAATACATGGGCAACTGAGTTAACACGAATCCAATAACAAAAGTAACCCAAACAACAGGGACAAGGCAATGCGTTCATTTAAACGAGTTATCTAAAATTTCTGAATTATTAGATGCAACTGAGATTGTGTGAAGATTGTAAAATATATGAATATTGCTAACTTAGCTCTAACTTCCAATGGAATTCAAAAATACAAGGACCATAGAAATCAAAGGATGGTAACGTAGTTAGCAAACGTTAGCTTAGCATGTTGACCACATCACTATAACACACGCGTTGTTTAATTGACTAGACCGAACACTACTTACGAACATAACATCTGTTTTTCCATTTGTCGATGCCATTTCTCCGACCAAAAAAATACCAAATAGAAGTGCTATTACAACTTTGCTAACTTGAGCATCGAGACTGTCAGAACACGGCGCGTTCACGTCTCACAATGGGTAGTACGCATGTGCGGGAAGTCGTCACTACGGCACCCTAGCTGGGACATATTTCCCGGTTTTCCTAAAGCGGTATTTTTTTTGACACTGTATTAAGTATTTAAAATTGAAAAACACACAATCAGTATAGAATAAATAAACGAGTAAGTAAGATCAAACGTCCTGGGTGTCTTTCTGATGTAGTTTACTGTCAGCCTAAAGTGGTGGGCTTGAAGGACATCATGAAATTATACCAACTATTTCAATATACTGCTCATTATTTAAAAGGCCAGTGATGATATTATGAAATAAGATTAAATACAAAATAGAAAGGCAACGTTATATTTTTTCATTGTACATTTGAGTTAGATGAAATGCTCTGTTCTGTTCTGTTATTTAGTGTTAAAACCAGAACGTTTTTTTTAGATTAGTGGTTCTTCATCACTATTTTCTGTGCACAGTATCAGATTTTTATTCAGGCCAGGTGGGAATTGAAGATATGAAGGCGTTGAGCAACAGGTGCAACGATTTGGCAAAAACTGTTGTGACTTAAGTGTAAATAAAATCATTGTTCTGCAAAAACACTTTGCAGAGAAGCAAGTAAGTAAGTAAGTAAGTAGGTAATGGTTATATTTGCGCTTTGTCTTTCAATTAAAATTCACCTGAACTGCTAAGTCTTCCACCTCTAAATCTCCCTCACAATAACAGCCATTTAAAATCTATCAATCCCTCCATTTTATAAAGTAAAATATGATAGTTTAGTGCCAATGCTCGGTGTGATCTATGGATATTGACTCTATTGAAATAAAATATGATGGTTTATGATCATAATCGAGTCATTTATCTCACCTCTGCCTTTACTACTTTATCTTTTATCTGTGCATTAACTTTGTCCTTGTTTTTTTTTTGTTTATATTCTGTCTATTAGTTGATTATTTGAGTTTATTACATTTTGTTGGTTATTTATTTTCTTGAATGTCTTAATTATTGTCTGTTTAAGTCTTTAACTGTTTAGTCTTTAGTTGTTTTAAGTGTTTAATGTCTTTAATGTTTTGCATCGTGGGTCGGAGAGGACCGCAATTTAATTTATGCTGTATGTCTCAATACATGCATATTGGACAATACATTAACTTGACTTGACTTGATTTACACCGATGACGGCACTGGAAATTTCAAGAGATGATAGTTTGATCATAAGTATGATGACTTTGTTGATTGAGATGCTATGCAAGCATCCATTAACATTAAAAAAACAGCATAAACATAATGATTTATTTAAAAATAGAAACATTAAGATACGAGTAATTGTCTCAAGAGAGGCCAGACTATTATGCTTTCAGACTTGGTTTTCAAGGATAACAATCAAGGAGGGTGATGATAATCCGCTGGCATTAAAAAAATGACACCCCATTATATCCAGAATGTGTAACCACTATTTCTGGTTGTCAGTTCGCCCATGAATGTTGTTTCCCATAGCAAGAGATACATGCAAAGCCAAGCAGAGAATAGATGATAGTCTTTGCTGGATCAGACTGAGGTGCTTTGATGAAAGATGTTTAAATAAAAAAAACAAATCTATGAAGAAAAAACTAGACTTACATCTTGAATTCAGGATTGAGGTACAGTTAAAGCTCAGGATTATGTTGAGGGACAGTTCGCTTGAGGCTAGTGCCAACAATTTCTTTGAAGCAGAGTCACATAGTTTTCCAAGGTCATTGCCTTTCCATCACAGCAGCAACTTCCTTAGAATCACATGTTGGACTTGGATAGAGACCTTTGATATGTGAGTGGGAATTAATAATAGGAGCAGTTGGCAGATCTTTCATAAGACCTTTTAGAGAATGGAGTAGCAACAGTTGAACCTTAGTTTCGAACTTTATTGCAGATACATGAGCTGAAGCTGTGTCTGTCATCTACATGCCAGCAGCGCTTGGAGGCTTCTCCAAAATCCTTTTATATTACAGTCAATGGTTTTTCCAAATACACGGGTGATAGAGAAACCCTCATATTATAAACTGATAATATCCTTCAGGTTCTAAATGTATGTGTCTGTAGCATGTGAATTAAAATCCTGGGGATTAGATCTATTTTGGTACATTATAGTACGAATAGTAAGAAAATTTATCATCAAAAGTAAAGTATTAATTAAATTTGAACCCAAAAGTTTCAAATATTAAAACAATAAAAAAGACCAATCCGTACATGCCATTCCTTTTATGTATTTTGATTTGAAGTTTTTATTGGATCAAATTGACTCTAACAACCTTCAAAAGATTTGAGACACGGGCCAGCTAAGACACTTAATCCAACTGATATATATGGATATAAAAAGGAAAGGGTGGAGGTGGGAGGGGGTCAAGACATACAGTTTATTAAAAAACAGATAAACTGTCAAAACATATTTTTTTTTATTATATTTAACTATCTAGAATAATATTTCAAAGCATATCATTTTCTGTTTGATTTTATGACATTGTACTTGTTTCAAGGGTTACACACATCTTCGACACGAAAAGATCCCTAAACTGGGACGGACAAGTCTTAAGATGACAGGAATACTTGACCAAATTGAGGCGAGTGCTGCTGACACGGTAGATTTGGCCGCTATAAAAGCAGAAGCTTCAGGGAACAGAGAACTGGCAGGCATCATCAACACCAGGTTAGTGTTTGTGTGGGCTTGAGGCTGAGTGGATGTCTATCGTCTTTGTTGTATTCAAAATGCATTTATTATACTGATGTCTTTTAGAAAAGCTTAACTGATGAAGGACTTGTTAAGCTCTTTAAACTGAGCGATAGATGACTTTTAAAATGAAAAATAAACGGTCATTTTTAAATTTAAATTGGCTGAAAAAACCTTTGGTACCATGGGTATAATTCTGCGTAGGTTTTAATCTGTGAATTAATAACTGTTTTTGTTTAAATTTCAGAGTACAAGGGCCACTGTATCACTCGGTTCAGAAGCTGAGGTAGGATGATGAAATGAACAAATTCAGTGTAATGTTTATACAAATCTTTTTTTTGTTGTCTTTCAGTTAGGACTGAAGTGCAACCATGAGCAGTGACGCAGAGATGGAGGCCTACGGGCCGGCATCTATATATCTCCGCAAACCTGAGCGGGAGAGGATTGAAGCTCAAACCACTCCATTTGATGCCAAAACAGCCTTCTTTGTCGTGGAACCTGCGGAGATGTACCTGAAGGGTAAACTCATCAAAAGGGAGGGAGGCAAAGCAACAGTCGACACTATATGCGGAAAGGTATATCACTGTTTTTATCCCCTTAAAGCATTGAAATCAATTGAAATGTTAACATTAGAAAAGCTACTTGTTGAGGAGAAATTGTACGTTGACTGTTTAATGTCTATTCTACACAATTCTAATGAAGAAAATAACATTTAAGTAAGTTCATATTTGACCTAATTTCAGCAAACAATTAATAAACAAGATTCTAGGTATTTTTTTGTTTAATTTTGATGAAATGTCTCCACGCTGACCTAGACCTTAACAGTCAAAGAAGACGACATCCATCCGATGAACCCCCCAAAGTACGACAAAATTGAGGACATGGCCATGATGACCCACCTCAATGAGCCTGCTGTGTTGTATAACCTCAAAGAGCGTTTTGCATCATGGATGATCTACGTGAGTCACATTGACGCGCGCTTTTAACGCTACCTTATGGGTTATGATTGGATGAAACATCCGTTTCATCTACAGACCTACTCCGGCCTGTTCTGTGTTGTCGTGAACCCCTACAAGTGGCTTCCGGTGTACGACGCTAGAGTGGTCGAGGCCTACAGAGGCAAGAAGAGGATTGAGGCTCCACCTCACATCTTCTCCATCTCTGATAACGCCTATCAGTTCATGCTCACAGGTAATAAATGTGCTGTAAACAGTTTAGAAATGTCATGAAGACACTATAAATGACAGACGGTGATATTCAAGAATACATTTGTTTCAGATCGTGAGAATCAGTCCATCCTGATCACGTAAGTCATCATTGACTTAAAAAAAAACTTCATTTCATTTATAACAACCATTAGTGATTTTAATCTTACAGCGGAGAATCTGGTGCTGGAAAGACTGTCAACACCAAGCGTGTCATCCAATACTTTGCAACAATTGCAGTGGTTGGAGGAAAGAAGGCTGAGACTTCTGGAAAGATCAAGGTATCTTGATTTGCATCCAGTCCGTCACTCAATAAGCTTTTTTTTAAATTAAGTTTCTTATAAATTGATTGTGTGTAGGGTTCGCTGGAAGATCAAATCATTGCAGCTAACCCACTGCTGGAGGCCTATGGTAATGCCAAGACTGTGAGGAATGACAACTCATCCCGTTTTGTAAGTGTTCAGCATCAACACAGTTGAATTCTGGGATCACGCATATGAACCTGAAAATGTGTTTTTTAAGGGTAAATTTATCAGAATTCACTTTGGGACAACTGGAAAGCTGTCTTCAGCTGATATCGAAACATGTGAGTAACAGCTTTAGATCTACTTGACTATGGATTTTTTAAATGTTATTATTGCTAATAATATGACTTTCCCAGATCTGCTGGAGAAGTCCCGTGTTACCTTCCAGTTGTCTGCTGAGAGGAGCTACCACATCTTCTACCAGCTGATGACTGGACACAAACCAGAGCTCCTGGGTAACTAAACTGATAAAATAAAGACTATAAAGAATCATAAATAAATAAGTCAATATATTAAAAAAAAAGAAAGAATATAAACCTTTTTCCATGAGGTAAAAATTGGTCTTATCTTATCTCAACACACCGACCTATAATTGTGCGAGATTTAAACGTCGGTATTTAATTTCTTTACATGCATTTCATTAAAAACTGAAACCCCACTAAACAAAATATGTTTTTAATTGCAGAGGCGCTGCTGATCACTACCAACCCATACGACTACCACATGATCAGCCAGGGTGAAATCACTGTCAAGAGTATCAATGATGTGGAGGAGTTTATCGCCACTGATGTAGGTTTGCCGAGAAACAAACTATTGGTTAATTAATTCTCTTAAGCAACAAAAAAAAATTGTTTTTAAGACTGCTATTGACATCCTGGGATTCACTGGAGAGGAAAAACATGGCATCTACAAGCTGACTGGAGCTGTGATGCATCACGGCAACATGAAGTTCAAGCAGAAGCAGCGCGAGGAGCAGGCCGAACCTGATGGCAATGAGGGTAGGACTAAACACAAATTAGTGAAGAAGTTTAAAGGTGTTCAGTAATAGTTGAGAATTTCCTTTCTTGACGCTCTTTAGTGGCCGACAAAATCGCGTACCTGTTGGGATTAAACTCAGCCGATATGTTGAAGGCCCTTTGCTACCCGAGAGTGAAAGTTGGAAATGAGATGGTGACCAAAGGTCAAACTGTCCCACAGGTAAAAACAACCATTCGGATGAAAGCTGGTACGTTCCTTATCTGGAAAATTATTACTTAAAATAACAAAAATATGTTTTCTATAATTTTAAGGTCAACAATGCCGTCTCCGCTCTGTGCAAGTCAATCTATGAGAAGATGTTCTTGTGGATGGTCCTCCGTATCAATGAGATGCTGGACACAAAGCAGCCCAGGCAGTTCTTCATTGGAGTGTTGGATATCGCTGGATTTGAGATCTTTGACGTATGTTCAATGAAAGTTTTAAGTATTCAAACATAAAATGTACGTTTCATATAAAATATCCCATCGTAGTACAACAGCTTGGAGCAGCTCTGCATCAACTTCACCAACGAGAAACTGCAACAGTTTTTCAACCACCACATGTTCGTCCTTGAGCAAGAGGAGTACAAGAAAGAGGGCATTGATTGGGAGTTCATTGACTTCGGTATGGACTTGGCTGCCTGCATTGAGCTTATTGAGAAGGTAGGTTAAATCCTATGGAAAAATATCCCTGTTTCTGGTGAAGCAGAAGTTAGTGATTGTTGTCTCTCTAGCCAATGGGCATCTTCTCCATCCTGGAAGAGGAGTGCATGTTCCCCAAAGCCTCTGATACCACTTTCAAGAACAAGCTGCACGACCAGCATCTTGGCAAGACAAAGGCCTTTGAGAAGCCGAAGCCTGGAAAGGGCAAAGCCGAGGCTCACTTCTCTCTGGTTCACTATGCTGGTACTGTGGACTACAACATCACCGGCTGGCTGGACAAGAACAAGGACCCCCTGAACGACTCTGTCGTCCAGCTTTACCAGAAGTCTGCAAACAAGTTGCTCTCATTCCTGTATGCAACCCATGCTGGTACTGATGGTAAGTTAAGATTGTATTGAATGAAGACACACAGTCTAATATGGAAAATAATATATTCCATCTGGTTTTTTTTTAAAAGCTGAAGCATCTGGAGCAAAGAAAGGTGGAAAGAAGAAGGGTGGTTCATTCCAAACGGTCTCCGCCCTTTTCAGGGTAAGGATGTGTTTTATCTAATCCACATTTTTAAAAGATGCTGAACATGCCATTTGATTAATCCAACTAGGAGAACTTGGGTAAACTGATGACCAACTTAAGGAGCACACATCCACACTTTGTGCGCTGTCTGATTCCTAATGAATCAAAGACCCCAGGTATAGTAAAATAATTGTCTTACAGTACATGGATTTCACAAATCTACGTACATATTCAACTGTTAAATTTCAGGTCTTATGGAGAACTTCTTGGTCATCCATCAGCTGAGGTGCAACGGTGTACTGGAGGGTATTAGAATCTGCAGAAAGGGTTTCCCCAGCAGAATCCTCTATGGTGACTTCAAGCAGAGGTGACTATTTGCAGGAACTATGGAGTTCAGGATACATTTAAAAAATATTAGAGGTTATGATTGGTTAATATTTTAAGAATGTACAGTACATCGTGATGTTATATATCAAAAAATCCTCTTTCTGGGACAGATACAAAGTATTGAATGCCAGCGTCATCCCAGAGGGACAGTTCATTGACAACAAGAAAGCTTCTGAGAAGCTTCTGGGCTCCATCGATGTGGATCATACTCAGTACAAGTTTGGACACACAAAGGTTCACACGCGATTAAATAAATAAAAACGCAGTTTTAGCAATAGAAAATCACATTAAGTTAAATGTATCATTTAAATCAACAGGTGTTCTTCAAAGCTGGTCTGCTGGGTACTCTGGAGGAGATGAGAGATGAGAAACTGGCAAGTTTGGTCACCATGACTCAGGCTCTCTGCAGAGGATTTTTGATGAGGAAAGAGTTTGTGAAGATGATGGAAAGGAGGTGATATGTTTGTGAAGACTTAACTGTGTCATTTTGACTGAAAAACAGAAGCTAAAAAAAACAAACATTTTTCCCACACACAGAGAAGCACTCTTTACTATTCAATACAACGTCCGTTCATTCATGAACGTGAAGAACTGGCCTTGGCTGAAGCTGTACTTCAAGATCAAACCTCTCCTGAAGAGCGCTGAGACGGAGAAGGAACTTCAACAAATGAAGGAGAACTATGATAAGATGAAAACAGATCTTGCTACTGCTTTGGCTAAAAAGAAGGAACTGGAGGAGAAGATGGTTTCTCTCCTGCAGGAGAAGAACGACCTGCAACTTCAAGTGGCATCTGTGAGTTCATTTTACAGCGTAACATTTTAGATGACTTTTTTATATATTAAAAACGTCACTCTTTGCTACAACAAGGAAGGGGAGAACCTCTCAGATGCAGAGGAGAGGTGTGAGGGACTCATCAAGAGCAAGATCCAGCTTGAAGCCAAACTCAAAGAGACAACGGAGAGACTGGAGGATGAAGAGGAAATCAATGCCGAGCTGACCGCCAAGAAGAGAAAACTGGAGGATGAGTGCTCTGAGCTGAAGAAGGACATTGATGATCTTGAGCTCACCTTGGCCAAAGTGGAGAAGGAGAAACATGCCACTGAGAACAAGGTAAAGTTAAAAACTGAAGTCTATTTTCATACAATATTAAGACTCAATATCTGACAGAAAAGAATGATTTCATTCACACACAGGTGAAAAACCTGACAGAGGAGATGGCATCTCAAGATGAGTCCATCGCCAAGTTGAGTAAGGAGAAGAAAGCCCTCCAAGAGGCCCACCAGCAAACTCTGGATGATCTCCAGGCAGAGGAAGACAAAGTCAACACCCTGACCAAGGCCAAGACTAAGCTGGAACAGCAAGTCGACGATGTAAGGACACAAAATATTTTTTTTTCTTTAATGGTTAATGGAAAACCATGCATTTTCAATTGTAAAGCTTGAGGGATCACTGGAACAAGAGAAGAAGCTTCGCATGGACCTGGAGAGGGCCAAGAGGAAGCTTGAAGGAGATCTCAAACTTGCCCAGGAATCCATAATGGATCTGGAGAATGACAAACAGCAGTCAGATGAGAAAATTAAAAAGTATGTTCAAAAATCTTATAATCGTTATTCATAGGTCAATTTCTAATCTCAAAATCAATCCTTAAATCAAATTGAATATGAAAATAATTTATGTGTCTTTTACCCTTTCTAGGAAGGACTTTGAGATAAGTCAGCTACTCAGCAAAATTGAGGATGAACAGTCACTTGGTGCTCAGCTCCAGAAGAAGATTAAAGAGCTCCAGGTTGCGTACAAAGCACTTTTATTTGTAGATTAGACTCAGTTGATGAAATGGTAACACAACGCCACAGACTGTTACAGCCTGCTATATCTTCACCCAAATTTAGGCTCGTATCGAGGAGCTGGAAGAAGAGATCGAGGCTGAGAGGGCTGCTCGTGCGAAGGTTGAGAAGCAGAGGTCCGATCTCTCCAGAGAGCTGGAGGAGATCAGTGAGAGACTGGAGGAAGCTGGTGGAGCAACAGCAGCTCAGATCGAGATGAACAAGAAGCGTGAAGCTGAGTTCCAGAAGCTCCGCCGTGACCTTGAGGAGTCCACTCTGCAGCATGAAGCCACATCAGCAGCTCTTCGCAAAAAGCAGGCGGACAGCGTTGCTGAGCTGGGAGAGCAGATCGACAACCTTCAGCGTGTCAAGCAGAAGCTGGAAAAGGAGAAGAGCGAGTACAAGATGGAGATTGATGACCTCTCCAGCAACATGGAGTCTGTCGCTAAAGCTAAGGTATAAGAAATATGAAAGTTTTACAACTAAAATATTATTTTTATTTGTGCAGGCTTTTCCTTGATTATCTGGAACTCCTGTGTTGTTCTCAGTGTTATCTTGACCTTTTAAGTATATATTTTATTGAGTATTGTTTTGATTGTTTAAGCGCTTTGTGTCCCTGGTCTGGAAAATCGCTCTATAAATATAAATTAATTACTTACTTACATTTTATGTTTATTTTCTATTAAAGGGCAACCTGGAGAAAATGTGCAGAACTCTTGAAGACCAGCTCAGCGAACTCAAGTCCAAGAACGATGAGAACATTCGCCAATTGAATGACATCAACGCCCAACGGGCAAGATTTCAAACGGAAAATGGTGAGCATTAAACAATTGCTTTTAAGTTTAAAGAAAGACTTATTAAGATGGATAAATATATATTTATATATTTATATTTCTTTCTTTTTAATTTCAGGTGAAATGTCTCGTCAGCTTGAGGAAAAGGAAGCTCTTGTTTCACAGCTGACAAGAGGCAAACAGGCTTACACTCAGCAGGTTGAGGAGCTCAAGAGACAAGTTGAGGAGGAAGTCAAGGTGGGTTTTAGATCTCATAACAGCTGATAATATGAATATATCATTAAAACATTTTTGACATTATTGTTAAACCATCTATTCTCAATGACTGTTTATCTTGGACAGGCCAAGAACGCACTGGCCCACTCCGTCCAGTCGTCCCGCCATGACTGTGATCTGCTCAGAGAGCAGTTTGAGGAAGAGCAGGAAGCTAAAGCTGAGCTGCAGAGAGGAATGTCCAAGGCCAACAGTGAGGTGGCTCAGTGGAGAACCAAATATGAGACTGATGCTATCCAGCGTACTGAGGAGCTGGAGGAGGCCAAGTATACACTTTGACTGAATCATTATTTTTTTAATAATCAAGTGAATTGAATGTTAAACCTAGACTCTCACCTCAGGAAAAAGCTCGCCCAGCGTCTGCAGGATGCTGAGGAGTCCATTGAGGCTGTGAACTCCAAGTGTGCCTCTCTGGAGAAGACAAAACAGAGACTGCAGGGAGAGGTGGAGGACCTGATGATCGATGTTGAGAGAGCCAACTCTCTGGCTGCCAACCTTGACAAGAAACAAAGGAACTTTGATAAGGTGAGGTTAATGATCACATAAGATCTTGTGATTCACAATAATACTTTTTTAATTAATAATTTTGTTTCATGAATACAACTACAGGTGCTGGCAGACTGGAAGCAGAAGTATGAAGAAGGCCAGGCTGAGCTGGAGGGAGCCCAGAAGGAGGCCCGCTCTCTGAGCACTGAACTGTTTAAGATGAAGAACTCTTATGAAGAGGCCCTTGATCAGCTGGAGACCTTGAAGAGAGAGAACAAGAACCTGCAGCGTATGTTGACATTTTTTTAATGCTGAATATTTTTCTTTTTTGACAAATATCTATGTCTTTACTTTTCACAGAGGAGATCTCAGATTTGACTGAGCAGCTCGGCGAGACAGGAAAGAGCATCCATGAGCTTGAAAAGGCCAAGAAGACTGTGGAGACTGAGAAATGTGAAATCCAGACAGCTCTGGAGGAAGCCGAAGTAAGCTCCCGATGTTAAACTTAGAAAGTTACAAATTCTGTATATTGGAAGTAAAATCCTCTGATCAAATTCATCCACATGCTACGTTTTCTTTCAGGGCACACTGGAGCATGAAGAATCCAAGATCCTCCGTGTTCAGCTTGAGCTCAACCAGATCAAGGGTGAGGTGGACAGAAAGCTGGCAGAGAAGGACGAGGAGATGGAGCAGATCAAGAGGAACAGCCAGAGGGTGATGGACTCCATGCAGAGCACTCTGGACTCTGAGGTCAGAAGCAGGAACGATGCCCTCAGAGTCAAGAAGAAGATGGAGGGAGACCTGAATGAGATGGAGATTCAGCTCAGCCATGCCAACAGGCAGGCTGCTGAGGCCCAGAAACAACTCAGGAATGTTCAGGGTCAACTCAAGGTCAGTCTTCCCTTTGAATTTAGACTCCTTAGAGCTGTTGGTGTGGCTTCATGCTGCAGACTACACCTTTCAAGTCTATTATTTTTGAGGGTGTTAACCTTTTTTTTAGGATGCACAACTTCACCTGGATGATGCAGTCAGGGGCCAGGAGGACATGAAGGAGCAGGTTGCCATGGTTGAGCGCAGGAATGGTCTGATGCTGGCTGAGATCGAGGAGCTGAGAGTTGCACTGGAGCAGACCGAGAGAGGCCGCAAGGTGGCAGAGCAGGAGCTGGTGGACGCCAGCGAGCGTGTTGGCCTTCTTCACTCCCAGGTATTGCCCCCTTGAAACTAATTGCTTCTCAATAATAAAAGTATTAGAGTTTACTAACTAGTACTCTTTCCTACAGAACACCAGTCTCTTGAACACCAAGAAAAAACTGGAGACCGACCTGGTCCAGGTTCAGGGTGAAGTTGATGATGCTGTTCAGGAGTCAAGAAATGCTGAAGATAAAGCCAAAAAGGCCATCACTGACGTCAGTTCACAGTTTCTCTATCTGTGAACACTTGGGAATTAAGTCACAATTTTTACACCTTTGAAATGTTAGGCTGCCATGATGGCTGAGGAGTTAAAGAAAGAACAGGACACCAGCGCTCACCTGGAGAGGATGAAGAAGAACCTGGAGGTGACTGTCAAGGACCTGCAGCACCGCCTGGATGAGGCTGAGAACCTGGCTATGAAGGGTGGCAAGAAACAGCTCCAGAAACTGGAGTCAAGAGTACGTAAATCTGATATATTTATAATCTAAAAAAAAAAAAAAGCGTTTAACATTGCTTTAACTTAATAGGTGCGTGAGCTGGAAAATGAATATGAAGCTGAGCAGAGACGTGGAGCTGATGCTGTTAAAGGAGTTCGTAAATATGAGAGGAGAGTCAAGGAACTGACTTATCAGGTAAGTTTATCAATAAAAAAAATAATTCAAATCTGCATCTTGAGAACCTCAATCTCATATTCATCCTACAGACTGAGGAGGATAAGAAAAATGTCTTGCGACTTCAAGATCTTGTCGATAAACTGCAGCTGAAGGTTAAAGCCTACAAGAGACAATCTGAAGAATCTGTAAGCGACAAGCTTCAAAAAAAAGGAGTTGTTTCATGATGATAAAAAGCGATTTCTATTTACATCATGTTATGTGTTCGACTCATTAAAGGAGGAGCAGGCCAACTGCCACATGTCAAGGCTCAGGAAGGTCCAGCATGAGATGGAGGAGGCTCAGGAGCGAGCCGACATTGCCGAGTCGCAGGTCAACAAGCTGAGGGTGAAGAGTCGTGACGTCGGAAAGGTAACCGTATGGCATTATGGGTATTTTTTAAGTTTCAAAAGAAATTAATTGTTCACATATGATCTTATCTTTCTTTAGGGTGAATCAGCTGAGTAGCGATACCATCCAGCAGAAGCCTGTCAACGGGTTCATAAAATATGGACCTGTTTATTAAGCTTGATTGTGTTTAATAAAGGCATTGAATTGAATCCATGACTTGAATGTTTTTTTCTCACGGCTCTAAAAAAGAAATAACATTTATAAGGTACCATTGATCTTCCTATAGTCCTTTAGATGTGCTTCATTGACATGCATAGTGGCCCAAAACTTGATCTGGAACCTGCTGATGAGGACAAGCATAAAGTATTGCAAAACATGAAAACAATAAGTAAGCAAGTAAGTAAGTAATTTGTATTTGTATAGCGCAGGGGTAGGGAACCTGGTCCAGAAAGAGCCGCAGTGGGTGCAGGTTTTCGTTCCAACCATTCAAGAGGACACATTTTATCCAATCAGGTGTCTTAGGAGTGTAATCAGTTGATCAGCTGAAACCTCATTGGTTAAACTGTACATGCTTGATCGGTTGGAACAAAAACCTGCACCCACTGCGGCTCTTTCTGGACCAGGTTCCCTACCCCTGGCTATAGCGCTTTTCCAGACCAGGGTCACAAAGCACTTAAACAATCAAAACAATATTCAATAAAGTATAAACTCTAAAGATCAAGATAACAATGAAAAAAACATAGGAGTTCCAGAAAATCAAGGAACACTCAAAAAAAAAATTTGCTGAGTGAACGTAATAAAATTATGGAAAGGATTTCCACCTAAATAAATTGTGTTATCCGAACCAATAACCATTATGTTGAGTGAGCGACAGGTAAATATGTCAAGTCAACATAATTTGTTTTTGTTACAATCACTTAATTAACACGGCTCAGGCAGACTAGATTTAAATGGGTAAATCCAACTAGTCAACATAATATTATCTGGGCATTTCGACTTGTTTGATACATGATGATGTTACTTGATTTAATACAGTAATTATAACAAATAATATATTAATTAAATACTACTTCTACTTTATACTTTCCACTACTGTACCGTGTGTCAAATTTGGAAAAAAACAGAAAACAGCATTTGTTAGAATAACCATTTATTTAAACAACAGTTGTGTCATGTCTTTTGAAAAACAGATTACAGACAGAAGGCACTCTTTTTGGTCAGGCCAACAATGTTTTATATAAATACACACACACACATATATATATACACGTATATACATGTATGTATACATATATATATACATGTATGTACATATGTTTATGTATAAACACACGCACAGGACACTTCTAATGAAAATAACCCTTCATAATTTGCATCTGTAAAAGATACATCTCAAAACCGATACGGTATATTATCAAACAAAGATCTGAACAGTTTTTGAAATAAATCTGATGGCCATTCTCAAATGGCAGATGAGAAACGTGCAAGTAGCGTTTTTAGTGTTTGATTTTTCTTGGAAAGTCTCTTACTATCCAGTTCCATGAAGATCTTCTGGAACGCCACCAAAGTGTACCTGAGGTCCGGAAGGTAGCTGAGGTTAAGAGCGTATATGAGAGTGAACAACATTACACCTGCATGTGGTACATTTCCCAGGTTGTTCAGAACTTGCACACCCTCCAGAATGACTACAACGTCTTCCGGGTCTTCATCTGGCTCTGCACCTTCTTTGCCAATGACAAAGATCCCAAACGTTGTTGCCAACAGGCCTGCTTCAGTGGTGTCAACATCCGAATCCTTCAAAGAAGAAATGAGGGTGAGGTGTTGAACCAAGATGTATAATACCAGCCCCATTATTCAAGTTCAAGTTGTCTGTATTGTCAAATATACATGCATGACAAACACACAGCATAAATGAAATTGTTTTCTTCTATATTATTCATGCAGAAGAGAAATTGTTTCTATTACACTTACCTGTTGAATACACGAGGATCCTTCTCAAAATTATTAATTTCTTCGCAGGATACGAGTAATGCTCGTCACTGCCCCCTACATGTTTGGGGCGGCGGTGATTTGGCAACCTTAACTCATTGGAATTATGTTGGATGAACATAAAATAGAATAGTAAAGTTTGATTGGTTATATTTTATGTTAAACCAACAAGATTTGAAAGTGTTCGGCCACATTACCTGATTTAATATGGTAGAATCTACACGTTAGACTGACGTTAATGTAACATACACCTATGTTGGTTTTTTTGAGTGAAAAGCCTGAACAAATAAAAATGTTTCTTAAAGGAGTCAGTAGATCCATCAAGCGCAGAGGGAGAGGAAGATTGTTTCAAAGCTTAGGAGCAACAGTCTGGAAAGATTTCTCTCCTCTGGTCCTGAACCGTGTTCAGGAACCATCAGTAGATTCTGATCCACAGACCTCAGAGCCCGAGCTGGGGTGTAAGTCTGGATCAGATCAGTGATGTAAGAAGGAGCCTGACCATGAATAGATCTGAAAGTAATATCCAATAACCAAGTTTTTGGGACTGCACCTTGCTAATTAAATTATTGTAATATAATAAAAACAATATTCTGTCAGGGAACTAATATTAGAACATACAGTTTTGAATATATTATAATACAATGCAGACTCAGTACCTTATTAAGATGTCACACGGAAATCATGTGCAGATGCTGTCTTGTGTCCTCTGACGCTCGAAATTGCTCACCTTAGATGACTGTTACTTCTAATGGTATTACACAGTATTTTTCCTTGAGGTTACCTTACATTGAACGGCTCTAGTTAACAGTGTATATTTCCTTTTATGGCATGTATGTCAAATCTAGTCTTGCTACTAAATGTGGTTGCAAAAAAACCTTAACATTAAAAAAGTCCAACAGCCATTATTAGTATTTAGATGGGTTTCAAATGACATGTATTCTCTCATGCTCCAGTGTTCTATTTTGGATGTTAAATGTGTCAAATAGATTTGGGTTGCCAAGTCATGCACGTCTTTGCACCCTGTCTTCTTGTTGTAATTAAAGACCCCCATGGAATCTTGGAACAAGGCTATCTGTTCTCAGTATTTGGGCATGCATTCACATGCTCTGCTGAGCTTGTATTTCAAAAGGGAATTGTTAAGACATCTCCCAGTTGCTCAAGCAACCTGCATCGCCCAAGACCAAGAAGGTTTAAGATCATTTGAGGGTACTAAAAGTAATTTGTCATATCATTGTCGAAATTACAGTAGAGGCTTAAAATTGACTTTATGAATCAATTACATTCCCTCGTAAAAATCCCTTCAATAAAAAAGTAATAACCTAAGCAATATTTACCAACAGTAATTGTACCTCTTATTGTATTTTCTATTTATGGTACAGGGTGTTTTTAAGTCAAATCCTAAGCATTAGTAATCAGGAATTTCAAAGGCTCCTGTAGAAATGAAAGGTATACAATAGCCAGATTTAACAGGAAGAAAAGTAATATTTTACCCAACAGTGCTGTAACAATGGGTTTTCATAATAATTGTTTTCTATAAAAAGTATGATGAGATTGGATGATAACACAGTAAAAACATCTAAGCTGTCGCAGTCTCCAAGGAGAATGTTGGGATAATGTTTCTTCAATAGATGTCAGCTATTGCATCAGATCATTACTTATGTTCAGCTTTATCTCAAATTCTATCCAACTTCGCACACACCCATGTAGGGCAATATATAACCAGGCTATTGCACATTTATGGAAATTACGCATGATTCAATTGATAGCCTTTATATCAGATGTGCTTTGGTCGAACTAAGTTCTGAGCATTCTTTCTAATAAACAAGTTAATACAACGTAATCTTAATTAAGGAGTAAATTAAAATATGGAGTGTTTATATTTATAAAGCCAATGCACAACCATAAGCGTGCAAGTAAAGATATAACAAATATGCGTTGTTTTAATGTTAATTTAATATTATATGTTAGATTTATATGATAAATAAACAATAGTACATTTCATCTCGGCGCTTTAGAAAAAACTTGTGTGAAGTCATTGTGGGACTGAATATCATTCTGAAGTATATGTATAACTAATATTTAGTGGTGTTAGTTAAATAGTTCAGAAGACAACTGCCTCTACTTTGATGTACACCATGCACCCCATCCATCCATCCATCCATCCATCCATCCATCCATCCATCCATCCATCCATCCATCCATCCATCCATCCATCCATCCATCCATCCATCCATCCATCCATCCATCCATGCATCCATCCATCCATCCATCCATCCATCCATCCATCCATCCATCCATCCATCCATCCATCCATCCATCCATCCATCCATCCATCCATGTCTGAGTTCAAATGCTAACAATACAATAAAGGTGTTTGTAATTAATAAAAAAATATATATTTAACTTGAAAAAAAGAATTTGGATAAATATACACTCAACTGACACAATGTTAAATGCATCTTTTAAAAACATTTAAAAACATTTTCATTAAAAAAAAACATTTTTGTTTATTGTAAGTACGCACTTGGTTGCTAAATCTACCGATTTCACTGAATAAATCACAAATGATTCATTAAAGTGTTTGTAAAAAACGGAATAAATTCACCTGGATGACACAAAGAAAAAGCACATGTTTACATCTCGGACAGGTTTTTACAACAAAAAAAAATTACTTGAAGTTAAATAAAAAGGTAAATATAGAAAAGAAAAATCTAAATAAAATGACTATAGATAAGTGAGGAAATAATTAAGCTCTCACTTTCACTGAGGATTGAATAAGACAAAAAAAAACATGCTTTTGAAATGGCTTTGATTAAATCCCAATGCATTGTTGAAAAAGTAAGTTCCAAATTGTTGCAGCTAGCCCTCTGCTGGCGAATGAGGGTCATGACAGAAATGAAATCTCCTCAAAACCCATCTCTTCAATGTCACCGACATTACAACACTTAAATAAATAAATAAAAATATATCATTTTCCACGGTCCCTCCTTTTTTCTTTCTACTTCTCCAGGTAGTTGTTTTGTTGAGTGTTTTTTACTATCTCATTCTGTATGTATGTTATAGTATTTTTTTTTAAAGTTTATGTCAAGCGTCTGGTCTTTGTGTACTTTGAAGACACTATAGAAAACGTACGTATTATAATTATTATTAATAAATAAAAAACGTGGATTTCTCATAAATGAGTGAACTTACAGTAAACTTAAATTAAAAACGATCTTTTCTTCAGAAGTGAAAAAAGTCTGAGTCTTTCCACTGGAGGAGAAAAAAACAAATGATAAAAAGAACAAGAAAACTAGTAGGTATGTCTATTTCCACAGAAAAATAAAATTATATTCCTTGCAAAACAACATGTGATACTTTCAATAATATACGGATTTTAAATTTACTTCAATAATCACATAAAAAGAGTTATATTAAAAGCTAACTAGCTAGCTAAATTAGCAACCTAGCATACTTAGAACATAGCTTAGCTACATTGCATTCATTTAGCTTCAGTCGTCTAGCGTCGTATAACAAGGTTTCAAAAAGTTGTTGCTTCTATTTTAATAAATTATTTTTAATAATTTAAGAAAACATAATAATTATGAGTCAAATTCATCTAAGAAGCAACTAGTAGTTAGTGAATGATGTACCTGAAACAGCCGCGTTCCGTGTGAGAAGATTTTTGATAAAAACTACAGAATGGAAAATAATCTACATTTTTGGTAAAAAATGCATTGTACGTATACTGAAATACTAACACGTCGGTTTTTAAAATAGTGATATCTCCAATACAGAAGTATAATGATGCTACAGTGATATATTGTTTATCAGTCCTAATCCTTTCATTTCATTGCAGGTCAGTAGGGTTGTCGTCGTTTTTTTAATAAAATGTGTTACATCCCTGCAATTTATGTCTTTATATCATAGTTATATATCTTTTGCTCTCTATTGTTGGATTGCTCATTTATTGGCGTGTTGTTACCATGGGCGCTGGTCCTGCAAATGAGTTCCAAATTATTTCCTAAGCAGTTCAGGAACCACCGACACGTTCCTGCAGATGATGTTCGGGCTTAACAGTAAGTCCCGGTGGTGAATCCTTCGCCGTTATGGCATGACAAATGGCTTCATCTGAAAACCATCGTAGGCATCCGGGGACTCTCTGTTTTGCCTCTTGTTGGCTTCAGGGTCCGGGACCATGTTTCAAAGATGTGGCAGTGCAAATTAAAAGGTATCTTAATCGCATTTAAATTCATGGTGATAAAATCCAAGAGCCACTGTTGAAATCATTATTTATATACAGCCTTGTAAATTTGGGAAATGTAAAATAAACTGTCTCTTGAATTTTAAATAAATAATCTGTAGTATTTTTGCTCCTCTGAGACACTGTCAATTATTTGTGTAAAGACAAGAAGACTGAAGACTTCTGTGTTAATTTGTGCCGAAGTAAAAACAAACAATAACTACAAATGAATGAAGAAAGAACCTAGGAGTTCAAATTATATCGCTGAGGACGTGTACTGTGCTGCATTGTTTAGTCCGGGTATTTTTAGAGATTTACTAACACCTTGTTGTCTCCAGACAACTGCTGGATTGTTGCCACAAGGTCATGTCGGTCCTCTTATTAAAAATAAAGCAGTGTTGATAGCTATAGCAAACAAACAGCTATATTTGTATTTATGTTGAATAAAAAGGCATGTTAAGTATACTTATTTTAAATATATCTTAAGTCTTTTTACAATTTGAGATGTATTACAAAAGCAAATGAAAATATTTTAGGGTTATTTCAATAAAAACTAAAAATGTTTTCTAACTCAACCCAGTCACATTAGCGACTTTATCATTTGCTTATTAATATCTATGACTTAGTAGAAGAAGTTCTATTTTTTAAGAGTTTCAAAAATATTAAAAGAAAAAGGTTCTACTCTGGACGTACTTTGGTTTATCTTTTGTTTATCAACTGTCTGCTGTTCTCTGTTAAAGACAGAAGGATCCTCCTCTCAAGATGCATGTGACGTGATTTATTCCAGTTCAAGTACGTCGTGGGGAAGCGTGTCTAGAATGATCTACGGCCTCAAGGACAAAAGGAGGTTGGTTGGAACAAGCTTTCATCATGAGCGGCACGATGGTGATTCATTTTGTTGGCAACGATTATTTTGTCAAATCAAATGCACTTAAATATTTCATAAATGAATACCCTTACCTGAAATACATATAAATGAGCATAATGTGCTCCTAAAACAAGGTCGATAACAAAAGGACATCCTTTGTCACTGAAATGGTAAAGTAGATTCAATAATAACAGATTAATATTTACATATCCAATCCTTAAAATTCCTGAATATGGCAACTATTTATAGCACAAGCATTTGTAGACGACAAGGCTTTAGTCAAACAAGACAAGCAACAAAAAAAAAAGAAGTCTCTTGACCTTTGACCCTACTTGAATAACAGTATTGTTACATGCAAGCCTGGTTGGTTTAAGAAAAATTTAAAAGTAAACCCTTGGACCTTATTAGAAAGCATATAGGCAACAGGTGTTGGTTCACAAGGCCACCTACCTGTTGAGGTCCTTCAAGGTTATCTTCTTCATAATAATGAAGCTTGATTACTTCATTAAATATTACATTTTTTACAAGAAAAAGAGAAAAAGTAAGTCCAACAAAAGACAGGTAGAATTTCAAGTTATCAAGATAATTCCTGATACAGTGCTGGCATCTTTACAATCTTGTTTATTGTCACAGCAACTAATTTTGGGCTCTTATGGACCAGCCTAGATGGCAACTGTTCATCATCTTCATTCCAAGTCGATACGTAATCCCTCCTCAGCTTTTATGGAACGCCTCTCTGGCTCAATTTTATTTCAGACATCTGAGATGTGTGGTTGGTCTGCAACTGTATACCAGTGACATTTACGCGCTTCTCCAAAACCAGTGTGTGCAACAGCATGGTCCAATGACACTATTTTTGATATGTAAAAGGGTTGTTTATACTATTCAAATTTACAATATTTTTAGATCACTCCTACAGATAAAAATACCATTAAATAAAATTGTTTTCCCTGTTATTGCATTTAATGTATTCAAGAATTTGAACTTGGTAAATGACAATGGGGTAATATTTACTTTTTTTTCCAAGTATTTTCAATCAAAAGTATTTTGTCTAACTATATTTCAGTAATTAAGTATTTCATATAGTCTGTATATTGAGTTTCTAAGTATTCCAAACATGGATAATGAAATATAATGTTGTTGTTTTTTTATGGTTTGTGTTTTTTTCTTTTAAAATCGTAGTAGATAGATTATTAAGGAAAAATTAAAAGGGGTTTATAGCTATAGCAAATTAACAGATATATTTGAATATATGTTTAACAAAAAGGTGTTTCAAGTATACTTATTCAAAGTATTTTTAAAATTTGCTTCATTAAAAAACCGAATCAAAACTTTTAAGATTATTTTTCACACTTTCAGTAAAAAAACAGCTAATGTTTTCTAACTCAACCCAGTTACATTAGTGAAATAATTTTAGTACATACTTACTGTATTACACTTCTTTATCGATTTAGAGTAAATTTGGCCTTGCATTATCATCCCCTCTGTTGCTGTTGGAGATCTTTTCTGAACACCTGGGAAATGTCTTCAATAGAACAACGCTAATGACAATTAACCACTTGTATAGGAAAGAATACATACTGTTACAAGTGTCTGACCAATGGATTGTAACAACTTCAAATGTCAATGTCACAGGATTAGTGACATGACTAGAATACATGACCAAATAGAGAAGGGCACACCTACCGAGGAGACAGATGGGCTCACTATAAAAGACACCGCTTTCATGTTTGCCTAGAGCTGGTCTGATTCCAACACAGGTAAGTACACACAGTGTGTTGTTTAGCAAAACGTTTATTTATTTATCCTCTTAAAATTCCCACTGTATCAATTAAATTGTTGAATGATCTATTTTCTAGAGGAAAACCGGTTTCATATTTGTTCCATCTTCAGCTGGGTTTATAGCAGGTTACTACCTTTGATAATTAAAGTGTTTTTTTCTTTTATTCAATTACAAAACACTATATATATTTCTCCCAGGCTGCCTGTGAGGTGCCATCATGAGCACAGACGCAGAGATGGAGGCCTACGGGCCGGCGGCTATTTATCTCCGCAAACCAGAGAGGGAGAGAATCGAGGCTCAGACCGCCCCGTTTGATGCCAAAACTGCCTTCTATGTGGTCGATAAGGAGGATATGTACCTTAAGGGTAAACTCCTAAAACGAGAGGGAGGCAAGGCAACGGTGGAGACTTTTTCAGGAAAGGTGAGTGGTTCCTATTCAATTGGTTCGTTTTCTAGTGATAAAACTGGTTAGAATGAAACTATAGGATTGGGTACTGGTTTTATTACCACTTAAATGATTTTTTTTCTCTTCCTGACTAGTCTCTCACAGTGAAGGAAGATGAAATCCATGCAATGAACCCCCCAAAGTATGACAAAATTGAAGACATGGCCATGATGACCCACCTCAATGAGCCTGCTGTGTTGTATAACCTCAAAGAGCGTTTTGCATCATGGATGATCTATGTAAGCTTTTATTTTCTATATATATACTCTAGTTATTTAAAAGTTTCTTTTTTAACACCATCTTTTATATATGGCAGACCTACTCTGGCCTGTTCTGTGTCGTCGTGAACCCCTACAAGTGGCTTCCAGTGTACGACGCTCAGGTGATCGGGGCCTACAGAGGCAAGAAGAGGATTGAGGCTCCACCTCACATCTTCTCCATCTCTGATAACGCCTATCAGTTCATGCTCACAGGTGAATAAGTCGATTGAAATAATTTGATCTTATAAACTCAAATATTTTATTTTTTTTCCAGACCGTGAGAACCAGTCTGTTCTTATCACGTAAGTGTCGTTTAACCTGATAAATCATCCCATGTGTTTCTAAGTCATTTAAGATGATTCTTTGTATCATTAGTGGAGAATCTGGTGCTGGGAAGACTGTCAACACCAAGCGTGTCATCCAGTACTTTGCAACAATTGCAGTGGTTGGAGGAAAGAAAGAGCAAGCAGGAAAAATACAGGTAATAATCTTGACAAGATGCTTATTCTGTCATTTTCAATATGTAATGCGAGTTAATTATACTTTATAAGGGTTCGCTGGAAGATCAAATCATTGCAGCTAACCCCCTGCTGGAGGCCTATGGTAATGCCAAGACTGTGAGGAATGACAACTCATCCCGTTTTGTAAGTGTTAAAAACAGCATCAACACAGTTGAATTCTGGGATCACACATATAAACCTGAACATGTTTTTTTCTCAAGGGTAAATTTATCAGAATTCACTTTGGGACAACTGGAAAGCTGTCTTCAGCTGATATAGAAACATGTGAGTAACAGCTTTAGATCTACTTGACTATGGATTTTTTTAAATGTTATTATTGCTAATAATATGATGTTCCCAGATCTGCTGGAGAAGTCCCGTGTTACCTTCCAGTTGTCTGCTGAGAGGAGCTACCACATCTTCTACCAGCTGATGACTGGACACAAACCAGAGCTCCTGGGTAACTAAACTGATAAAATAAAGACTATAAAGAATCATAAATAAATAAGTCAATATATTAAAAAAAAAAAAAAGAATATAAACCTTTTTCCATGAGGTAAAAATTGGTCTTATCTTATCTCAACACACAACCTATAATTGTGCAAGATTTAAACGTCGGTATTTACATTTTTACCTGCATTTCATTAAAAACTGAAACCCCACTGAACCAAATATGTTTTTAATTATAGAGGCGCTGCTGATCACTACCAACCCATACGACTACCACATGATCAGCCAGGGTGAAATCACTGTCAAGAGTATCAATGATGTGGATGAGTTTATCGCCACTGATGTAAGTCGAAAAAGGGATCATCCGTTCTAAAAACAACCAACAAAGTCATCATGTTCTTAAATAATTTGATGTGATAGACCGCAATTGATATCCTGGGATTCACTGGAGAGGAAAAACATGGCATCTACAAGCTGACAGGAGCTGTGATGCATCACGGCAACATGAAGTTCAAGCAGAAGCAGCGCGAGGAGCAGGCCGAACCTGATGGCAATGAGGGTAACTATTCCCATACAGAGCTCAAAGCCTTTACTTCATAAACATGTACATACCTTAAATAAATATAGTACTCAATGTTGCATATTAATCTTAATGTAGAAAACCAATGACCAGAAACTGTTTCCTTCAACTGAGAAAAATCTCTAAACTTAGGAAAATGTTGTCGGAACATGATCTGGAGCTTATAATCCATGCGTTTGTTTCTTCTCGTCTGGACTATTGTAATAGTTTGTTTTCATGCATTAACAAGAAGGATCTGTCTCGCCTGCAGTTGATTCAGAACTCTGCAGCGAGAATTCTGACCCGCTCTAGTAGAAGAACTCACATTTCTCCGATCCTTAAAACTCTTCACTGGCTTCCAGTTTCTTTCAGGATCAACTTTAAAATTCTGGTTCTTACTTTCAGATCTATTCATGGTCAGGCTCCTCCTTACATCACTGATCTGATCCAGCCTTACACCCCAGCTCGGGCTCTGAGGTCTGTGGATCAGAATCTACTTATGGTTCCACGCACACGGCTCAGGACCAGAGGAGAGAAATCTTTTCAGGCTGTTGCTCCTAAGCTTTGGAACGATCTTCCTCTCTTTGCACTTGATGGATCTACTGACTCCTTTAAGAAACATCTTAAGACGTTTCCATTTGTTCAGGCTTTTCCTTGATTTTCTGGAACTCCTGTGTTGTTCTCGGTATTATCTTGATCTTTAAAGTATATACTTTTTTTAGTATTGTTTTGATTGTTTAAGCGCTTTGTGACCCTGGTCTAGAAGATTCAAGATTCAAGATTCAAAGATTCAAAGTGTTTATTGTCATATACATCGAGAAACACGTTTCCCTATGCAATGAAATTCTTTCTTTGCCGTCCCTCCACAAATATCGGCGTAACAAAAAAAATAAAATAAAAATAAATATAAATATACATAGCAAAAAAGTCAAGATGAAATAACAATAAAAAAAATAAAAATAAAAAAAATAATAATAATATAAGAACGGGAGGGGAACTGTACATGAGATGGATTTAAAGTGACAACAGTGCAGTGTTCAGCTGTTCATGATTCTTATTGCAGTGGGGTAGAAAGAGTTTCTCAGGCGTGTGGTCCTGCATTTTGCACTCCTGTACCTGCGTCCCGAGGGCAGGAGTGTAAACAGTCCATGTTGTGGGTGGGAACTGTCCTTGATGATGGTGGCAGCTCTCCTGTGGACTCTGTGGTGGTAGATGCTGTGCAGAGAGGGCAGTGGAGACCTGGTGATCCTCTCCGCTGTCTTAACCACTCTCTGCAGACGTTTGCGGTCCATGGCCGTAGAGCTGCCGTACCACGCAGTGATGCAGTTGGTCAGACTGCTCTCCACGACACAGCTGTAGAAGTTTCTGAGGATCTTTGTCGACATGCCAAACTTCCTCAGCCTCCTCAGAAAGTACAGCCGTTGCTGTGCCTTCTTGACCAGCTGTGTTGTGTTGGTGGCCCACGTTAAGTCCTCAGTGATGTGGACCCCGAGGTACTTAAAGCTGCTCACCCGCTCCACTTCAAGATCCCGGATAAACAGTGGTTGGTGAGGTCTCCTCTCCTTCCTCATGTCCACTATCATCTCCTTTGTCTTGTCTGTGTTGAGGGTGAGGTTGTTGTCCTCACACCAGGAAACCAGACTGTCCACCTCTGTCCTGTAGGCCGCTTCGTTCGCCGCGGTGATGCATCCTATCACTGCGGTGTCGTCAGCAAACTTTAGGACGGTGTTGTCTTTGTGGGAGGCGACACAGTCATGTGTGAACAGGGTGTAGAGGATGGGGCTGAGGACACATCCTTGTGGAGTGCCAACGTTTGTGATGAAAAGCGCTATATAAATAAATATAAATAAATATTACTTACTTACTTACTTACTTACTTACTTACTTACTTAATATACTTACTTACTTACTTAATATAGATCAATATATATGCCGATTACATATCATTCTGCAACAATGATGCCAACCATATGCTCTTAATTCACTGAATAACAAATAGAGAAGTTGTTCATATTTTAATGAAGTCAAACACTCACTATTTAACCCATGTTTTTATGTTTTAGTGGCTGACAAAATCGCCTACCTATTGGGCCTGAACTCAGCTGATATGTTGAAAGCTCTCTGCTACCCCAGAGTCAAGGTCGGAAACGAGTTTGTGACCAAAGGTCAAACCGTTCCACAGGTAAATATTAAGATTCTGGTGTATATCGGAATATAATACACTTACAATCAGCATTAAATTAATTGTATTCTTTTTTCCAGGTCAACAATGCTGTCTCAGCTCTGTGCAAGTCAGTCTATGAGAAGATGTTCTTGTGGATGGTCCTCCGTATCAATGAGATGCTGGACACAAGGCAGCCCAGGCAGTTCTTCATTGGAGTGTTGGATATCGCTGGATTTGAGATCTTTGATGTAAGTAAAAGAAAAAAAAAAAAAAAGGCTTTGGTTCATCAGAGAGTTTTATGTTGATGTAAACTCTTTTGAAATAATAGTACAACAGCTTGGAGCAGCTCTGCATCAACTTCACCAACGAGAAACTGCAACAGTTTTTCAACCACCACATGTTCGTCCTTGAGCAAGAGGAGTACAAGAAGGAGGGCATTGATTGGGAGTTCATTGACTTCGGTATGGACTTGGCTGCCTGCATTGAGCTTATTGAGAAGGTAAGAAAAAATCACCCTTTTTCTGGACTGGGTTAACACAAGTTACTGTTTCCTGTCCGCTTAGCCAATGGGCATCTTCTCCATCCTGGAAGAGGAGTGCATGTTCCCCAAAGCTACAGATACATCCTTCAAGAACAAGCTGCACGACCAGCATCTTGGCAAGACAAAGGCCTTTGAGAAGCCGAAGCCTGGAAAGGGCAAAGCCGAGGCTCACTTCTCTCTGGTTCACTATGCTGGTACTGTGGACTACAACATCACCGGCTGGCTGGACAAGAACAAGGACCCCCTGAACGACTCTGTCGTCCAGCTTTACCAGAAGTCTGCAAACAAGCTGCTCTCATTCCTGTATGCCTCCCATTTTGCAGCTGATGGTTAGTAACATCCAAAACATTTGTATTCAGTTGTATTAATGTTTTAATAGTGGTTTAATACAATTTCTGTATTTAACAACAGAGGCCGCTGCTAGTGGTAAGAAGGGTGGCAAGAAGAAGGGCGGTTCCTTCCAGACTGTGTCTGCTCTGTTCAGAGTAAGCATTAGTTAAAGAAATAAATTAAAACTGTTGTCTATGTCAGATTGAAATTGCAATGTCATTTTTTTCAGGAAAATCTGGGCAAGTTGATGACCAACCTGAGGAGCACTCACCCTCATTTTGTGCGCTGTCTGATTCCCAATGAATCAAAGACCCCAGGTTTGTTGGATTGATTTGTTTTGTTTTTTTCTTTACTAGCAAAAAATATAATTGCTGTCATGAACAAAACCCTACAGGTCTTATGGAGAACTTCTTGGTCATCCATCAGCTGAGGTGCAACGGTGTACTGGAGGGTATTAGAATCTGCAGAAAGGGTTTCCCCAGCAGAATCCTCTATGGTGACTTCAAGCAGAGGTGACTATTTGCAGGAACTATGGCAATACAATTACTACAACCTGAGGTTCTTGTTGGTTAATATTGTTAGAAAGAAGACCATGATTTTGTTTGCTTAAAAATCCTCTGCTTCCGGGACAGATACAAAGTATTGAATGCCAGCATCATCCCCGAGGGACAGTTCATTGACAACAAGAAAGCTTCTGAGAAGCTTCTGGGCTCCATCGATGTGGATCATACTCAGTACAAGTTTGGACACACAAAGGTTGTCACAGGGTTGAGCCATATGTTTTTAGTTTTGAATTAATTTAAATCTTGCTTCAATTATAACACAGGTGTTCTTCAAAGCGGGTCTGCTGGGTACACTAGAGGAGATGAGAGATGATAAACTGGCAACTTTGGTCACCATGACTCAGGCTCTCTGCAGAGGATTCCTCATGAGGAAAGAGTTTTTGAAGATGATGGAGCGCAGGTGGATATTATATGTTCTAAAATTGCTTCATTTTGTTTGGGAAGAAAACGTTTATATTTCCATTTTTCAGAGATGCCGTATTTACTATTCAATACAACGTCCGTTCATTCATGAACGTGAAAAACTGGCCTTGGATGCATCTGTACTTCAAGATCAAACCTCTCCTGAAGAGCGCTGAGACGGAGAAGGAACTTCAACAAATGAAGGAGAACTATGATAAGATGAAAACAGACCTTGCTACTGCTTTGGCCAAAAAGAAGGAACTGGAGGAGAAGATGGTTTCTCTCCTGCAGGAGAAGAACGACCTGCAACTTCAAGTGGCATCTGTGAGTTAATTTTACAGCGTAACATTTTAGATGACTTTTTTTATATATTAAAAACGTCACTCTTTGCTACAACAAGGAAGGGGAGAACCTCTCAGATGCAGAGGAGAGGTGTGAGGGGCTCATCAAGAGCAAGATCCAGCTTGAAGCCAAACTCAAAGAGACAACGGAGAGACTGGAGGATGAAGAGGAAATCAATGCCGAGCTGACCGCCAAGAAGAGAAAACTGGAGGATGAGTGCTCTGAGCTGAAGAAGGACATTGATGATCTTGAGCTTACCTTGGCCAAAGTGGAGAAGGAGAAACATGCCACTGAGAACAAGGTGAAGTTAAAAACTGAAGTGTATTTTCATACAATATCAAGGCTCAATATCTGACAGAAAAGAATGATTTCATTCACACAGGTGAAAAACCTGACAGAGGAGATGGCATCTCAAGATGAGTCCATCGCCAAGTTGAGTAAGGAGAAGAAAGCCCTCCAAGAGGCCCACCAGCAAACTCTGGATGATCTCCAAGCAGAGGAAGACAAAGTCAACACCCTGACCAAGGCCAAGACTAAGCTGGAACAGCAAGTCGACGATGTAAGAACACACAATATTATCTTTCTTTAAGGAGAGTTAATGGAAAACCATGCATTTTCAATTTTAAAGCTTGAGGGATCACTGGAACAAGAGAAGAAGCTCCGCATGGACCTGGAGAGGGCCAAGAGGAAGCTTGAAGGAGATCTCAAACTTGCCCAGGAATCCATAATGGATCTGGAGAATGACAAACAGCAGTCAGATGAGAAACTCAAGAAGTATGCAAAAAAATAGACTAATCGTCTGTCAAATATCACTATTAAACTCGAGATTTTAAAACCTCTAGGAAGGACTTTGAGACCAGTCAGCTCCTCAGCAAGATTGAGGATGAACAGTCTCTTGGTGCTCAGCTCCAGAAGAAGATTAAGGAACTCCAGGTAAGGCTTTTGATATGAATTTAATGTAAAATGATTGTTCTTTCATGCATTTTTTCTCTCTGATTTAGGCTCGTATTGAGGAGCTGGAAGAAGAGATCGAGGCTGAGAGGGCTGCTCGTGCGAAGGTTGAGAAGCAGAGGTCCGATCTCTCCAGAGAGCTGGAGGAGATCAGTGAGAGACTGGAGGAAGCTGGTGGAGCAACAGCAGCTCAGATCGAGATGAACAAGAAGCGTGAAGCTGAGTTCCAGAAGCTCCGCCGTGACCTTGAGGAGTCCACTCTGCAGCATGAAGCCACATCAGCAGCTCTCCGCAAAAAGCAGGCGGACAGCGTCGCTGAGTTGGGAGAGCAGATCGACAACCTTCAGCGTGTCAAGCAGAAGCTGGAAAAAGAGAAGAGCGAGTACAAGATGGAGATCGATGACCTCTCCAGCAACATGGAGTCTGTCGCTAAAGCTAAGGTAACCTTTTCTTCTGTTGCAATAACTTATTATAACAAATTCTTCCATTATCTGAAACATCTGCACTGGTTTCATTTTAGGGCAATCTGGAGAAAATGTGCAGAACTCTAGAGGACCAGTTAAGCGAAATTAAGTCAAAGAATGATGAAAATGTTCGCCAGCTGAATGACCTCAGTGCTCAAAGAGCGAGGCTTCAGACGGAGAACGGTAGGTACCAGAGCCGTAAAATCTAGTAATAGCTGATTCTGCTTCATTTTTTTGTAAATATTTTTTTTATGATTCTTAAACCAGGTGAATTCGCCCGTCAGATTGAGGAAAAGGAAGCTCTCATTTCTCAGCTGACAAGAGGCAAACAGGCTTACACTCAGCAGGTTGAGGAGCTCAAGAGACAAGTTGAGGAGGAAGTCAAGGTATGAAGTCTTTAAATGGGAATATGAATTACTTGTGTATAATCATGAGCTGCAGTATGATTGGGAAATTCAAAAATTCACTTGTTTTTCTAAATTTTCATTCAGGTTAGCCGGTTTTGGATTTTTTAGATGTATTTTGTTAATTTTATCATGTCTCTAAATAACATTTATGTTGTTATGTAGCTTAAGAGAAAATGTCATCTTATGACATGCTTGAATGTACTTCTGTCAACTGTCAAATATTTGTAACAAATGTAGTTTAACATTCATCATCATGTCGGGTAACTGTAACCGTAACTTTTGTAGGCCAAGAACGCACTGGCCCACTCCGTCCAGTCATGCCGCCACGACTGTGATCTGCTCAGAGAGCAGTTCGAGGAAGAGCAGGAAGCTAAAGCTGAGCTGCAGAGAGGAATGTCCAAGGCCAACAGTGAGGTGGCTCAGTGGAGAGCTAAATATGAGACTGATGCTATCCAGCGTACTGAGGAGCTGGAGGAGGCCAAGTATACACTTTAACCGAATCATTATTTTTTAATAATCAAGGAGAAAGTTTAACCTAAACTCTCACCTCAGGAAAAAGCTCGCCCAGCGTCTGCAGGATGCTGAGGAGTCCATTGAGGCTGTGAACTCCAAGTGTGCCTCTCTGGAGAAGACGAAACAGAGACTGCAGGGAGAGGTGGAGGACCTGATGATCGATGTTGAGAGAGCCAACTCTCTGGCTGCCAACCTTGACAAGAAACAAAGGAACTTTGATAAGGTGAGGTTAAAGATCACGTAAGATCTTGTGATTCACAATGTGAAAACTTATATTTCAGGAATAATTTTGTTTCATGAATACAACTACAGGTGCTGGCAGACTGGAAGCAGAAGTATGAAGAAGGCCAGGCTGAGCTGGAGGGAGCCCAGAAGGAGGCCCGCTCTCTGAGCACTGAACTGTTTAAGATGAAGAACTCTTATGAAGAGGCCCTTGATCAGCTGGAGACCTTGAAGAGAGAGAACAAGAACCTGCAGCGTATGTTGATTTATTCATCATTCTTGATAGAAATCAATCAAATAAATAAATGTTTTTTGGGTTTTCCCCTCACAGAGGAGATCTCAGATTTGACCGAACAGCTCGGCGAGACAGGAAAGAGCATCCATGAGCTTGAGAAGGCCAAGAAGTCTGTGGAGACTGAGAAATGTGAAGTTCAGACAGCTCTGGAGGAAGCAGAAGTTAGTTGAAGCTTTACTTTACTTTATCTTATGAAGAAGTCCTTATGATGAATATTCTCTCTTTCAGGGCACACTGGAGCATGAAGAATCCAAGATCCTCCGTGTTCAGCTTGAGCTCAACCAGATCAAGGGTGAGGTGGACAGGAAGCTGGCAGAGAAGGACGAGGAGATGGAGCAGATCAAGAGGAACAGCCAGAGGATCATTGACTCCATGCAGAGCACTCTGGACTCCGAGGTCAGAAGCAGGAACGATGCCCTCAGAGTCAAGAAGAAGATGGAGGGAGACCTGAATGAGATGGAGATTCAGCTCAGCCATGCTAACAGGCAGGCTGCTGAGGCCCAGAAACAACTGAGGAATGTTCAGGGTCAACTCAAGGTCAGTCTTGCCTTTGAATTTAGACTACTTAGAGCTGCTGATATGGCTTCATCCTGCAGACTACACCTTTCAAGTCTATTATTTTTGAGGGTTTTAACCTTTTTTTTAGGATGCACAACTTCACCTGGATGATGCAGTCAGGGGCCAGGAGGACATGAAGGAGCAGGTTGCCATGGTTGAGCGCAGGAATGGTCTGATGCTGGCTGAGATCGAGGAGCTGAGAGTTGCACTGGAGCAGACCGAGAGAGGCCGCAAGGTGGCAGAGCAGGAGCTGGTGGACGCCAGCGAGCGTGTCGGCCTTCTTCACTCCCAGGTATTGCCCCCTTGAAACAAATTGCTTCTCAATAATAAAAGTATTAGAGTTTACTAACTAGTACTCTTTCCTACAGAACACCAGTCTCTTGAACACCAAGAAGAAGCTGGAGACCGACCTGGTCCAGGTTCAGGGAGAAATCGAGGATACTGTTCAGGAGTCAAGAAATGCTGAAGAGAAAGCTAAAAAAGCCATCACTGACGTAAGTATTTTCCACCACTTGTTTAAGATTTCTTGAAAAAATGGGCTTATTGGTTATACTCCTTTGAATGATATAAAGGCTGCCATGATGGCTGAGGAGTTGAAGAAAGAACAGGACACCAGCGCTCACCTGGAGAGGATGAAGAAGAACCTGGAGGTGAATGTCAAGGACCTGCAGCACCGTCTGGATGAGGCTGAGAACCTGGCTATGAAGGGTGGCAAGAAACAGCTCCAGAAACTGGAGTCAAGAGTAAGCGCATACTTAAATTTTAAATAGGGAACAATAAAGATATTAGAAGGTAATCATATACATTATAGGTGCGCGAGTTGGAAGCTGAAGTCGAGGCTGAGCAGAGACGTGGAGCTGATGCTATCAAAGGAGTTCGCAAATATGAGAGGAGAGTGAAGGAGCTGACCTACCAGGTATATGGATCTTTAAATTAATCATCTGTATTTCTATTTGTCTCAATTTGTATATAAACGCACACATATCATATTAACAGACTGAAGAGGACAAGAAGAATGTGACCAGACTCCAGGATCTGGTGGATAAACTGCAACTCAAAGTCAAGGGTTACAAGAGACAAGCCGAGGACGCTGTGAGTGGAACTGAAATATTGTAGATTAAATCATTATGATGCCTCATCATGAAGGGATACGACGGTCCTTCTTCTCACAGGAGGAGCAGGCCAACACCCACATGGCAAGGCTCAGGAAGGTCCAGCACGAGATGGAGGAGGCTCAGGAGCGAGCCGACATTGCCGAGTCCCAAGTCAACAAGCTGAGAGCAAAGAGCCGTGACGTCGGAAAGGTAAACGCCTGTTTGCATAGATGAGTGTAAAATATCCTCTTATTATAACAACGTCAACAACCTTTTCCTTTTCCTTCTCTCAGGGAAGTGACTCTGCTGAATGAAGCGCCAATACTACTGAACTATGAGATTTCATGGGTTTCATACAATATGAGCTCTTGTTTATCAAAGTAAAATAAAAAGAAAGACAACTTTGATCATTTTTTTTCATCGTTTTTCTTATCCAAGTACATGTGACACAGAGTAAATAATGACATGAAATAACCTCCGTTATGTAAGGTTGAGTTATGACAGCAATAAATACATTTGAACCTCAATACATTTTTAAAGAACCTTAATAAGCAATATATTAAAAAATAGTAAGTTTGTTACACTTTGAACTGAAAGAAAAGAATGTACAAAATACAGTAGATCACCCAACTATTGAAAACTCTTTAAAGATTAAATAAACTTAATGTTTATGACCACCATTTTTCTTCTCCTTCTTCCCACCTTCCTTCCCCTTTCCTTGATCGGTTCGTCCCTTTTTTTTTCCATGATCCCCTTTCAAATTGTATCGCGCTCCTTTTTCCTGGGATGCATGAACCTTCTCAGTCAACTTAGAATCGTCTTCCTGCGGGTTGATTGTGAGGGTCTTCTCCGCCTGAGGGTTTGGGGATGACGGCCTCGAGCGCGCCCACCTGGGACTGGCCCGACCAGGAGAACACTGTTCTGAGTGGAACCCTTCTTTCGGGACAAGATTAAGGTTGAAGGAAAGGGGTCTTCCGCCTGCCGGGCTCAGAGGGATCACAAGATTGTCCCCAGGTGCCCCGAGGGTCAGGAAGACTTCTGGGAAAGTGCCCGCTTGGTCTAGCGTCTTATGTGCCTGAAGAAGTAGGGATTTACAAGTGTTCAGAAATAAATAAAACGGTGTTTATGGTTTGTTAATACTTACCATCTGTGGCGTGAAGCTCATCGACACTCTGACGGTTACCTTCAAAATTGAAAAAAAGGAACATTTATCATAAGCACTTGACATTTTTCTCTGGTATCTCTGGGGATTTATCATAGTTGTTAAAACTAAACTAGATAAAGTCATTTCGAAGATTCTATTGTATGTAAACAGTTAATTTCATTGATGATATTATCTTCATTCGTACTTCAAAATTTAGATCGTATGGTACACGTTTTAATTTGGCAGCTGCTGTAGAAGTCTTTTGCTGACATTCCTGCCGTTGTCTTACCAATAGAATTTTTAGTATCAGCACAAGATGTCGAAGGTTATGACCCTAATAGTAGAGAATAGGTCACAAAGCGTTTTTTGAGTTAAATTAAAAGGACAATTTGACAATAAGCAGCTGTAAATCCAAGTCATATAAATAACAAATATCTAAATCAAATAAGACGTTATTTTCTGTAATACAGAATAAAAATAACAACCAGGCCGTCAATATTATTATTATTCAAACTTTGCTGCCAAGATTTAAGGCCATACGACCAATATTTTCATTTCAAGTCAATAAAACATACTGGCTTTTTTAACTACCTGTGCAGGAGAGTTCTGATATTCAGTTCCTGGGCTGAAGGACGCAGACTTGGGAAGACCTCCAGGGGACCCACAGCCAGTCATTTGTATCCCACAGTTGGAAGCGGAGCGGTTCCTCCTGGATGTACTTTCAGTCAGAGTGACTTTTTGAGCTGACGCCTTAATGGAAAGAATGAAAAATGAAAAATATTATGAAAGCTCATGTTTATTAGATTCAAGTATTCATGGCTGGTTAAGAAAGAAATATTACATTTTGTTTTCTTGGAGAATTCCCAGATTTTATTCCGGGGAGTGTCGGAAGCTCGACCCGCTGATCGTCCAGCCGTCCGGCCTGACTATTGGATATCGCTCTGAAGAATGCATCAGCTGCTTCGCCTGTCACAGAGACAGAGCCTCTTTTAATTCCCAGAGCCAAACAAGCTTGATCCCCTTGTGTCCGTGGGATTATTCACCCGTCAGCGAGTCGTTTGAAGCGCTTCCGTTGTGCGTCGGCGTGGCAGGTGTGCTGCTGCTGCTTGGTCCCAGAGAGCAGCGCTGGTCATCCATTCGTCGACCTTGAGTTTGACTGATCACGTTGTATAAGCTTTCCTTCTCAGAGGGCGAAGCCTCCTTTTTCCGAAGAGCGACACGAGTTAATAACAAATAAATAAACCGTTTTTTTAATGCGTCGGGATGTCTGACCTGCAGGTTATTTTTGGCATGTTTTAAGTCGACTGACTTCGGTTTTCCGGGCGCCTCTTTTCGTTGAGTTGATGGTGAATTTAGATTCTGCAATATATGAGGTGCAGAACATCTTTGTTCATCCATTCTCGACCCCTGAAGAAGGTTAAAAAAAAGACAGTCACATTTAAAAACATGATGGAAAAACTGTTTTTAAAGGACACACCTGTACTTTGGACACCATGTAACAGAGGTAGCTTGCGTCTTTTTCAGAAGCACTCGATGAGCCGCCATTTTGTATACCTTGATAATAAATGGTAAACACACTTGGTGATTTTGTATAATGGAACCAACAGTTAATGGAAAAATAACGAATGTTTTGTTGGGAATATCGTATGATGGCAACAAAAAGAATGCTTCAACATTTCATTATTTGGTCGACACTTATTATGCCTGGTTCTTAAACAGCTAACAGTTAGCCTCTTGTCTTAGCGGCTAGCGACTAGTGCATTTTAAGTGGGCGGGGCTTAAGTGTATTTTCTAATGTAAATATCTTTATTAATTGAGAGTTTTGTGCAAAAATAAACAAACTGATGAGTATAATAGAGGTGCAATATCAATTTAAGAGACACTTAGATCAACACATTAGTTGCCCTTTAAGTAACCATCTCTGGTCCAGGGAGGTGGAGCTACTAGCTAAGGAATCACTCACCTTTGGGCGTCAACTTCGGACTAACATTTAACACGCATCTCTGCTCGTCCATTCGCCCGCGCTGAGCATGACTCATCATCTTCAAAAACCCTTTTTCTTCAAAAGGGGTCAAAGCCTAAATAGTGCAAGAATATTTATTTGACATTAATACCTTTTAAATCAATCTTAAATAAGTTTTGTACCCTTTCTGGAGGCACGTCGTCTTTGCTTTTGAAACCAGGGCTGAAGGAAGCCGACCGAGGAATGCCAGATGCTGAAAGGTGGTTTTCAGTCGGCCGAATTTGAGGAAGGGAACATCTCTGGTCATCCATTCTGGCTCCCTAATAATTGAATATAATACATTTTAATATTCTCTTTACATTATTTTGAAATTATCTTAATATTATAGTCATTTTTTATAATCATTAAGCACAGTTTGGGTTCTGACACAAGTTTTTACATTTTCAAGAATAAGTTGAGTCTGACCTGAAGTTTAGAGACCATGTAGCACAAGTAGCCGGAGCCGTCAGAGCTGGAGCCTTTACGTTCAGATGATTTCGGCGAAGACGGTATGGTCGCCCTCTGGTCATCGAGTCGCTGGCACTGAGTTTGGGCCAAGAGGTTGAAAAGCTTTTCCGAATCTAAAATATGTGGACAAGACGAGACAGAAGGCGGGACCATTACATCGTAAGTAAGTAAATAAATAAGTAAATAATAGTATTTATTTCGCCTTTTTCTAGACCAGGGTCACGAGGCGCTTAAAGAATCAAAACAATGACCAATAAAATATATGCTTAAAAGGTCAAGGTATAAAAATTAAAGACAAATTAAGACATTTTTACGATTGGAAAATAAATCGTAAAATATATATATATATATATATATATATATATAGAAAAAGCCAAATTGGGTATATTTAATCTCAGAAAATACTGCAACTAGCACTGTTAGCAATAAGCTACAAAAGCAAGTAAAGCATTTTATTTAAAAATAAACATCACATTACAATGAATTAAATAAAAAACCTTTTCATAGTTTCCCTTTCCAAAATATAAACTCAAATGGAAAGTAGCTAGCACTGTTAACGAAAAACTAACCTACCTAGTATACAATCCAGTCCACAGATTCACGTTTTGTTTTAGTTTTAAAAAAAACGTTATTACGGTTTACATATCAATGTTTTAAAGTGTGTTAAGGATAAGCTTAACAGACCGATTGAACAAAAATAGCAAACAATAAATATAGAATTTTGTGGGAAACAAAAGTGCTTAAGATGTTAGACGTTGGTAAGTCTGAATATAAATATAAAGTATCAAGGGATTACTTTAAAGAAAGAAATATAGTCTTTGCTAAAAAATGACTAATAATTCTACATTGATGTTAATAGTAAAATTAAGTAGTTTGAATTTAAACATACATTTTTTGTAATTTAAATATATATTTTGAGACACATTTGAGTCCTCAGGAAATGAACCAAAAACAAATGGCCCACCTTGATTTCCTGAAGAGCCGATCGGTTTCCTGTCTGAATAAGTGGGTGTGCTGGGCGCACTCCTGCTCGGATCCAGGGCGCAACTCTGGTCATCCATGCGACCTCGTTGGCCACGACTCACGAGATTCATAAACATTTCTTCTTTGTCTTCCTGACCACACAGCCACATACAAATCAAAACAGGTTTTCAAAAACAATACATCAAAAAAAAATAGGGTGACACTAACTGGGCCGTTTTGCTGAGTAGGGATCTGGAAATGGTTGGATGGAAGTAACACCGTCCTTCTGTTCATCTCAGGAGTACTCTCGGTCACAGAGATCTTCGGTGAGGAGCCATAATGCAAACCTCTCACCGGACCCTTGAGAGATGGTATAGTTTTGTCAAGACCACGTAACTAACTCGCCGTGACTCGTACAGTACCTGGTAACAGAAGCCTTGCTGTGAGTTCTGCTGTCCTCTAATCCGAGCCGGACCTAAAGAAAAGGACATGGTACAGTAAGAGAACGTCTCAAAGTCAACGCTACAATCTGATGTTTACTTGGGGAAGGAGTCAAGGTGCAGCGCTGCTCATCCATCCTCCCTCGCCGCGAGATCTCCATCATGTTGAACATCTGCTGTTGATCAGCCTGTTTTTTGACAGTTTTTAAGTCAAATAATAAAATACTTCTTCTCAGATAATCTTTAAAAAAACAAAGATCCAGTCAAGACTTACCATCTTAGGGTCAATAACTTCTGAGTCCACTTTAGCAGCAGCCATTTCAAAAACCAAACGGTGATAATTGCTCTCAAACCAAAACAAATAGATAAGGTCGGAATCGAAACTGCCATCCGGCTCTATGGGACTCCGGGTGTGTGGTGGGTACTCCCTGGTCAAGAGCTTTTAAATGTTAGATCTGGAGTATTAACCCATTGCCATTAAGACCTCAGGCAGTGCTCTGTTCTTAATATGACCATCGGTAATCCTAGATGAAAACATAATCCTCAGCATAGAGCAGGATGATCTTTGCACTGATAGGTGCATACATTTCCTCTTACGATCTCACAATATAGTTGCATTTTATGTTTGCATTCAGAAGGGAAACGATCAACTGTTGAGTCTACAGTGAGGATGTGGCTCCATGTTCAGACATCTGTGATCACGTGTCTCATAGAAGGAAAGTTTGACGTGACCTTTTGAACTTGGAAGTATGGCGTTCCATGAACCCTGCGTTCATGAAAGCGGAGCACGACCTTTGACGGTTCGAATAAGAAAATAATTTAAGGTTTTCTATTAATTTCTATTCAAATATCATTGAATTGGATTAGTTTTCGTAGTTAAGTAAGTAAGTTAAGGTCAATTTAGGCCAAGTACTTTAAATTTAATTTAATATTTTACAAATTATAAGTATTGTTTTACTTTTCCAGAGTCCCAAATCCAAACAAGAATCAACAATTAACAATTTAAGCAACCATTTTTTTTTTTTTTTTTTTTTTTTTTTTACATTAACCCACTTTTACACATTTCCTAACTAAACTGACTAAACTTGGTGATGAGTAACTAACCGCACAAAAATGTAATCACTGACAATCCCCAAGATTATAGCCTTAGGGCAAAATTAAAGTGAACTTGTTTAGGGGTCAAAGGTGACCCAACTCCTGGTCTACTGAAGCCAATGAATGTTTCAAATGTTGTCTTCCTCTCCAAGGTGCAGTAAGTCCCTCGTCATGAACATGTTTTGTAGTTATTACTTTATAAAGTACTCCTCTGTTTAAAAACTCGGCGAATGAGAGGTTACGAGGGCAGAGTCCATTATGACGTAATAGTGGCTTCGCTCACACAGCCAGCTGTACTCACGCCCCACTTTGTTTATACAACAGGTTCCCATTAAATAATCAAAGTAAATGATCTGGACCCTAAAGAAACTTAACAGCCAACACCATGTTTGCCAGTTCGGGGAACAAAACATTAGTTTAGTTCATTGTAATTTCATTGAAAGTGTTTTATAAATTGTCAAGTAATCTGGTCAACAGACAGATAAACTCCGGAAGAAACATAAGCACATCTGCAGAGGTAAACAAAAATAGGATATCACCATCTGTGTATACTCTAGGCACGGGGAGAAATTGTGCTAAATGGATGCAAGCACTGTGCATTATCCGGCTTATGAGTGGAACCCGGTCCATCAGAGTAGTCCGAGTCTCATCGTCAAACTGGAATTCCCATTTGGATTATAAAGAGTTAAGAAAGAAAACTGGCTTAATTTCACCTCTATTGAACTGAAAACTAAATAATTCGGATATCCTGTTGTTATACAGTATGTAACCTATAAAAAAAACACAATGATCTTAAAGCACTTCCTGTAGATATCCAGGAGTTGGTATAACAACAGCAATAAAAGAAAGAAAAACTACCCTCTCACCTCACTGCAGTCTGGGTCGTGGTGATGGGAGCCATCGATCTCGATCAAGTTTGTCAGCAATCGCGCCCTGATTACCCCGCAAAAAAACAACAACTTGTGATTTATTGTTCTCCTGCGTTCATGAAAGCGGAGCACGACCTTGGTACGTTCAAATAAGAAAATAATTGGAGGTTTACTATAACATTTCAAATAGAGCAAAGAAGATATCATTGGATCGGGTTAGTTTTCATAGTTAAGGTCAATTTAGGCTTATTGACATGGCAACAAAGTACTTTAAATTTAAATAAATATTTTACAAATTATAAGTATTGTTTAACTTTTACCAGAGTCTCAATATCCAAACAAGAATTAGCAATTAACAGCTCAAGCAACCATTTTGTATTTTATTTTTTACATCAGCCTATTATTTCTATTCCCTTACTAAACTGACTAACTTAACTTAGTGACGAGTAACAAACCTCAACACAATTTAATCATCGACAATCACAAATATTAAAACCTTAATGCAAAATTAAAGTGAACTTGTTTAGGGGTCAAAGGTCACCCAACTCCTGGTCTACTGAAGCCAATAAAAGACCATAAAGGAGGAAATCGGAGTTCTCAAGGGGATCCACTCAAGAAAATATTTTTTAAGAAAAAAAAAAAATCAGTCTTGTGTTAATATTTGTTTTATTATTTAATTATAAACAATTAAGAAACAAACACCGATCCAAATTCCTCCCGGCAATATATTAAACTAAATCAGGGTGTGCAAGATTTTCTGGACAGCAGTTGAGATTACAGGAGAGGTTAAAACATTTGTAACGCACAAAGAAAAGAACACAATCGCCTCTGTTTCATGATGGAAAAACTAAGAATATAATATACAAGATCACAAAAACAATAATCCAAAAGTAGACAGTGTGACGGCTAATTAAATAAGAGAAATCTAATCTCGAAAAGGTTTGACGACAAATAAAAAGGATGTTCTTCATTAAAACAAGACCAGATCCTCCTCGATTGTGAGCAGAACTCCAGGTGCACTCTTGAATTAACAATCTGGGTTAGGGACCTGATCCAGACACTTGAGGTCATTGAGGAAGCCCGTTGGGGTGAGGATGTGAGAAGATCCTGTCGAAGTAGCAACAAAATGGATTGAAATTTAGAAAGTGATTCAACCGTTGTTAAACAAACACTCACCGATCAGGACTTCCCACTTTCCACCCGAGGCTCGCGTGACCTCGTAGGCCGAGCGCATCTCTGAGTGCGTCACCCCCCCGATCACGAAAATGATGAGGCGAGGGCCGGAGCGGTATTCTGTTGGGTTCTTGTTGTGCCAGTGGCCGAAGCGTGCACTGCTGCAAAGCAAAATAATATACATTTAAATAAAAAATATATTGCAATTTTTTTTTGTATTTCTTTTCATTTTTATTCAAAAATAGTTTAAATATAATCTGTTAAAGGGCAACTAAGGTAAGGTAAAAGGTAAGGTAAAACTTTATTGATTTGTTTTTTCCAATGGCCACAGAAAATACAGCAATTTTTCATAAAAAATGATCAAAATAAAATAAGAACAAGAACAAAGAGAAACAAAGAGAAAGAACAAGATGATACAATCTAAGTCTAAAGATAAAGATAAAGAACGTAGATCAAAGAGAAATAACAAAGACAAAGGATACAAACACTAACATAGAACAGAACATCCAGATACTTTCACTCCACTCCTGCCCCCGAACTCAGAATTGTACAATTTAATAGCCCGATGAATGAATGAGTCCCTGAGTCTATTTGTTTTGCAACTGTGACAGAAAATTTGGAAATCCAACTCTCCTGACTCGCATGTTTCAAATGTTGAAGTCTTCCTCTCCAAGATCCTCATCAAGTCCCTCATCATGACCATGTTTTGTAGTAATTTGTTTTTAAAGTTTTAAAAAACTCGGCGAATAAGAGGTTACGAGGGCAGAGTCCATTAGGACGTAATAGTGGCTTCACTCATACAGCCAGCTGTACTCACGCCCCGCTTTGTTTATACAACAATTTCTCACTAAATAATGACATGAATAATCTGGACACTAAAGAGATTTAACGGCCAACCCTATGTTTGCCAGTTCGGGGAACAAAACATTAGTTTAGTTCATTGAAATTTCATTGAAAGCGATTTATAAATTGTCAAGTAATCTGGTCAACAGACAGATAAACTCCGGAAGAAACATAAGCACATCGGCAGAGGTAAACAAAAATAGGATATCACCATCTGTGTATACTCTAGGCGCGGGAAGAAATTGTGCTAAATGGATGCAAGCACTGTGCATTATCCGGCTTATGAGTGGAACCCGGTCCATCAGAGTAGTCCGAGTCTCATCGTCAAATAGGAATTCCCACTTTGAAAACTAAATAATCTGGATATCCTGTATTTAACCTATAAAAAAAGACAATGATCTAGTAGCACTTCTTGTAGATATCCAGGAGCTGGTATAACAACAGCAATTAAAGAAACAAAAATGACCCTCTCACCTCGCTGCAGTCTGGGTGGTGGTGATGGGAGCAGGATCAGAGATGAACGGCCACATCTTTCGATCAAGTTTGTCTGCAATCACGCCCTGATTACCCCGCAAAAAAAACACAAAATGAATAGGATTTATTGTCGTTGATTGAACCATTTTGAAGCTCATTTTAGATTCACCTCCATGACGTCTTTGATGGCAGGCGTCCATCGGGAGAGCTGGTACGTGCTCTCGGTGCGATCCTTCCTCTCTGGCAGAGTTTTCCCAGCATTGCGACCCTTATAAAAAAAAGAACCAAGAGTATAGAATAGTTTCCCGTCACAGAAGTTAAATCGGATGTAAAAGTACTCACTCCTTCTATTAGGTTACAGCCCAGGTTCTGCACGTTGGTGATAATGTCGCTGTGCGCTTGAATGTTTGCATGTTGGATCAGTTTAGTAAGAATCTCCTCCCCGATACCTAATTCAGAGTAAAACAAAAATTGAGAAAACATTTTTTGTATGCATTTTAAACAAAGTTTGTTTCACCTTTTTTCTTATGGAAGATATAAAGCAGTATAATCCGGATTTTGTCGTAGGCCTCGATGTCGTTGTTGAGCAGCACCGGGACGATGCTCTTCATGGCGTCCTTGAGGGGCTCCCCTTCTGAGTTGGATCCCATCGCCAAGTCCTACACACAGTCAAATTAAAAAAAAAAGGCTAGTATTTTTGTCTACAAATGACAAATATTTTTGCACTAGTGCAACCTGGGAAAATGCTTTCATGTTTCTAAAGTAATGTGACTAAAACTAAAAAAATGTATAAACTTAATGCTTATTATTTATGTTGTTTTTCCATTGTTATTATTATAATGAGTTATCATCTATGTGTATTTATAAATTTAAATAAATTATTGCATAACGTTTTAAAGGTATTTGGTTTGAGGACTTAATGATTAAAACAAACAAAAAATACTCAAAAAAACAGCAATGGAATTTGATATAAAAAGTATTAATTTTGAATCAAATTAGGAAAATACATACTTAAATACACAATACATACTTAATAATACCCTTTTCTGATGTCATAGGATTATTACAAATTTGATTATTATTATTATTTATACATATAATGTTCAGTCATGCTCAGAACCACTTCCTGTGCGACTTTATTTGAACGAGATAATTGACAAAAAAGGTCCAAACTTATAATCATTACCTGTAAAGAAATACAGCCTAACTAAACTGACAGTAGCTACAGTGACAGCCGCTTTATTTATGGTCTGGAAGGCACACTTCGTTTTAGAGCCAAAGCATTTCTATTGGACTTAAGAAATAGCTTGTGGACATGCTGACAATCCGCTGCCGAGTTATTCATTCACACAAAAGGCCCATTAACACTCGCGTCTCATAATGCCTCCGCATTACGGGCTCATCTCGTTTGGACTGGGACTCTTTGTTGCTGAAAGGGAGTTCCACTGGGAACGATGGCATGCCTGGAACATCCGGACAATGCTTTAAAGGCTTGGCACTCTTTCTTGCTGGCGCCTGCCCTCCATTTTGAATAAAGCCCAGCTGGAACAACTACTTGCATTACTGAGCATGACATGTTTGCCTTATTTAACACTTATTGGTGACATAACAGCCTCTTTGGAGTGCTTACAAATGTGTGGACATCGAGGTCCGGCTTATGGAATATGTTATGATTCCGTCAGCAAATCATTACGCACATATCTGATTTGCTATTAATAAAGACGTCATCATGTCGAGGTAACTTAGCGCTCTGATGGACGGAGTAATGCCTCGACAGACACTCTAAGATACTTAATGTCAGTGACTAACACAGCAGCACTCCTGCTGATCCCTCGTGATGGAGCACGCCCAGGCTGATGCTTTGTTTTGCCACCACAATTTCCATGAAGGTCTGGAGTAATACCTGGCAGCTTTTTTTTTTGTTTTAATCAAGTGTACTACAGACAATTGTACTTCTATTTATATTCGGGATCTAGGCTAACGTTGCTAACATAACAGACTGGATTTTTCTTTGTGATACTGTATGTGCTTCTTGTTTTTTTTATTTTATTGATCAGGTGTGTCAGCACTTACCTGTTCAACTTCACACAGCTTATCAAGCGATCCCTTGAACGTCTTCATGCAGGCTTCGGCCAAGTGCAAGTGGGTCGAGTACTGTGGAGAAGAAGGAACATTATGGTTTTCTTTATTACTGGGGATTTAAGGTGAGAAGGATCTTTACTTAACTTGTTTTAATAAAGAGATTCCTTTCCCATATAAATAAGGGAAGTTATTGTATGTTGACAGTTAGCTGAAGCTGCAATTACTTCCATTATAGGATTATTATATATAATATAAATATAACCATATAATTCCATTATCTTGCCCTTTAAAGTATATACTTTATTGAATATTGTTTTGATTGTTAAGCACTTTGTGACCCTTGACCCTTGAAGCGCTATACAAATAAAAATGACTTACTTACATTATATTAGTTATGACTCCTTTTTCTGTCATATGACTAGAAACTACAGGAGTTATTGTTGAATTGCTGGGATCTATTTTTCCTTAATCGACTATAGTCTTATTTCAACTGTATAGTGTCTTGAGATAACTTTGTTATGATAAGACACTTTAAATAAAATTGAATTGAACATTCATCAACTACAAGTTTGTTCAGAATGATTCAAATGTCAAATGTGTACCTGCTAAAGAAGTTTTTCTCTGACACAATGGGTTTTTCAACTACTCTGAAGCAGGTAGTGTGTCCCTAAATGTCGTTAAAAAAGCTAGACAATATGATATTGTACATATATTCAACCTACTGCAATATCAGTGTTACCGAGATAACTGTGAACACTCACCATGCTCAGTTCTTTCTGATACTGTGGCATCTTCTTTAACATCTGCGACAGATCTTTAATATTAGCCTGAAAGAAAAAAAATGTAGATTTTTTTTTCACAGATTGTTCCATTTTATGAATATAAAATACTCAGAAATCGCTTACATTGTCTGTGCACATTCTTTTGCTCTCACAAAAGCCCCGCAGGAGCTCAGTAACTTTCCTATAAAGACAGAAATGAATTTAAATTAATAATAGGACATTTTAAAGTGTTTTTAAAGCTTTGGAGAGACAACACAGTTACCTTATTTTGTTAGAAACTGCATCTATAATCTTGTAAAAAAAGTTTTGTTCGACGTTTCCTGGCAGAGAGACTCCCACACACATTATAACACGTCAGATCTTCTATTAATATGCCACTGTATCACTATATTAACGCTTAATATCGCAGAAAGACTTCCCTTAATCCTCCCCATCTGCCACTTCCTGCTACCATCATACTTTATTTTAAAAGCTGTGGGCTTTAACTCACTGGCGCGGATGTAGTGTGAAGATTAAAAAGACAAGATAATTTGCAAAGTATGTCATTTCAGTCTCTATTGAAAAAACGTTTTACCTCATCATCAAATATCCAAGGTTAATAAAAAGGATGGAACCATGACAAGTGACTTACTTGGTGACATCAGCAATGTGCATGTGTCGGAGTTGAACCCAAAGCTCGTCATCTTCGTCCAGCAACACTTCTCTTTCTTTGGAATTCCCAATGCCGGTTGTCGGGTAACTTTACGGAAAAAAGAACGACTCGTCAGAACCTTTTATCAAATTAAATATTGTATCCTTTACGTACGAATAGATATCCTGTTTAATATCCAATAAGTCATAGGCCATCGCCTGGAAGGTCAACTCATGAAGAAGAGGTGAGATGGGGTCAAACCCTCGATCCACGATCAACAACTGAGAACGTGCCTTATCCGCACCCTGAAAACAAAAATCGACAAAATTAAAAAATTATATTCGCGTTTAAATTTGATCCTAACCAGAGGTAAATAAAATACAGCAATAACTTTTTGCACTTTGATCAGTCAGGGCATAAAAGACATACATGCCTTAAGAGAAAGATTCACCTCAGGGACAGGAAAAGGTCAGCTAGGAAAAGAAAGAAAGTAAAAATAGAGGAGAAAAACACCACAAAGGCTTACTTATTGACAGAAGCAACACAAAACATATCAATGAAGATAGAAAACGGAAAACAAATGAAGATGTTTTTTCAGTGATTCAGCACCTCCCCCATGCTCGGGTTGTCGGCCTTGTGAGCAATCAGGCGCTGGTAAACCTCGTCAGCAAGTCGTGCCGTCTCCTCCGGTCCCCTGAGAAGGTTAAAACGACAAACAATTAAAATCTACATTTTTAGCTGACTCATACCAGCGAGGAGGCCGTCGTACTTCCTGTATCGAATAGCAGGGTACTCCTTCAACGTGTCGCACAGAGTTGCGATCTGCTCGGCGAGATTCTCCATCATCTTGTCCCTGTCTTTTGTAGGTTTTGCAGCGTAGAAGAAGTGCGTGGAGGTGGGATCATCGAGGGAAAACACCTGAAAAGAGGGGGGAAATAATCTTGGATTTATATGAAAAGAAACCCCACAAGACATTAAGGTGTTCAACCGTGTTCATACCTGAGACTCGTATGGCAAGAAGGCAACATTGATCTCTTTTAAAGTCTTGATGACCTTGGCGACTCTGGATCTCCCAATCTCAGTAAAGAGACCATCAGGACAGGCTGGGAAAGTACAAATAGTAGCATTAGATGAATTATGGTTATAATACTGATGTGTATACATTAAAGATTTAATAAATACTTACTGTCAGTGAAGAAGATGTGGGCTGCTTTGTATGTAAACACCGTATCTTTGAAGTCAGCGATCAGGGCATGAACCGACTGTAATTGAAACATGTGGATAAAAGATTACTTGGGAACTGATATGAAGGATTGTTGCAGGATCTGCATTTAAATCCAGAAATCATATGTGAACAAACCTTTTCCAAGGGAGAGATCAAATAAATGGCCTCCAGGCTGGAAATGGGTTCCCTTCTTTTATATAGGTCCTCCACAACTGTAAGATATAGTCATTATTTTGATTTTATTCAAGCAAAAACATAAAGAATTCTAAAAGATATCATGGCTGGTCATTCTGTCGACTTCATTTTGTTATTATGCTGTGTGAAATTCAAATCACTACTTTGACTCTAATGCAAAGTAGGAGAAAATGCAATGTCATTGTTTAACATTTTCTGAAGTGAAAGGCACGGTCATGTATAATAATGATTTAATTGACCCATTTAAGTGAGTACAGTGGCAAAGGGAGCAGTAAGAGGGAGTAACACATATAATATTGCATCATTTTCTTACTTGTAACTCCCTCCGCCAAAATGTCGGACATCTTGCAACATGAGGATAGAATCCTCATGCTCATGTGGTCCACAATGAGAACCTGAAAACAGATCATGTCAAGAAGTAATTAATACATTTAAAGAATCCAGTCTAATCTAAATTTCAATTCTGCAATTTGAACCTTCCACTCTCCATCCTTCTTCACACTCTTGATAACCCCGTTAAGGATTTCTGTGGAAAACAACATGAACAATGAATACAAATGATACTAAACGTTCATCTGACTAGTTATTATGTAACACAGATGCATTCAGAATTATGCATAACCTGATGGATAACGTTTGTTTGTCAACCAGATTAAACTAATCAGAAAGCAATTAGATGATTATTAGGATGTTTCTTTTAATTATTGCTCATTTCAAATGCATTTTATATCACTATCTTCAAGAATATCTTTAAATAATTAAAAACTTTTAAGGAATAAATAATACTATTTAATTTATAAAAACAAAACAACATAATTACCAAGCACTTATTTAAGACTGACAGAGTTTATGCACATGATTAGGCCTGTCTTGAGTTCTTATTTAATATAGATATACACTAGAACATAATGTATTGTCACACACAGCATTGTATTTAGGTAGGTTTGGTAACTAAGTTTTGTCAAAAGTATGAATTATATTAAATTGAGACTTCTTCCTATAATTATTAGAGGAGTTTCCTACATTTAAAGATCCCAGGATTGTGTGCACTTATAAATAAAATACAGTTATTTGACAATACTCAAGTCATTTCCTGCCATCAGGACAATGTGTTATAAGATATGAGCATAACATGACATCTTTAATTTTACATTTACATTAGGAGCTTAAAAAATGTGTGTTGTTTTGATAACCGATGGATTTGATTTAAACTTTCCGGCAGATGATCATGACAAATACGCATTTGACTATAAAAAACAAACCCATCATATATTGTATTTCATTTTGAGGAAGTTAACAGGCGATAACTTTAGCTCAAGTTACTTAACTTCCTGTTTTGTTTTAGCTGCCTAGCGTTAGCCCGCAGCCTTAGTATCGCGACATATATAGTTTCTAGCTATTTAACTATTGAAGACGATTGGTTTTTTTCTTGTTTTATATTTTAAAAATATTGTAAAAAAAAAACCCTGTTCACGACGATATTTACAGCGACAACGACAGCATTTTCAACAGGGCAGGAGGCGGAAGTTGAGGAACCTGCCTCTCCGGATTACGCTTTGAATAAACTTTTGCCAGTGGTTCCATTGAAACAGGCGGCTTTAATATAACTAAAAAACGTATAGGTTAAATAGATTAAGTGGTATTTTATATCAGTATTGTCACTTACTTTCGCCAACGACAGCCTTCAGTCCACTAGGTGCCATCTTGACATCAGACGCAGGAGTTGGAACTTCCTTGTTGACACGGTGCTGCTGACACCCGCCTATTTGCAGTGAAATGGCGCCATCTACTGTTCAGTAAGCGTTTTTAAAAAACGAGTTCATAATTTACGGAAATTACGTGATTGTTAATCATTTTATATTGCATTTAAGAAAAACTGTACTGTGACTGAAATTGTTGTGAATAATTTATCCTGAATCTTTTTGCCAACTTTCAAAATAGATTTTAATATAAATAAACCAGATCCCTGCCAAAAACATAAGACACCATTTGTAGCATAGGTTATTTGCCCATGACAAAAGCATTTAATTCTGTTTTGTTCTGTGCCGTAACTTTGTTCTTCGTTGATATTCTGTTTATTAGTTAATTCTTTAAGTATTGTTGCTTATTTATTTCAGTATATTTGACAATAAAATAACTTGAATACCTTTAAATGCGAGTTGAATAATTGGAGCGATGTCCCATTGCTAATACCAACAGCATAAAAAAAGTGAATGTGACATTAATAGAGGTCTCAATTCGAGTTAATGAGGATAAGTAAATATTATAAGAATAATCATACACAAAATGGTCTCTAATGCTAAAAAAAAATGATACAATGATTTAATTCATAAACAAGACATTAATCAACATTTATTTATGACAGTTCACATTTTAAATCACTCTAAATGTATTTTAATAATAGTCCTGAAAGGTTATTAATAAAAAAAAACAACACTTTTATATCACATGGGTGAGACCGATCAACTGAGCATGAATTCAGTCCAGTTTTTTTCAGTCAGTGCCATATTGAAAATACAGTAAGATGTTTTGTAGATAACTCTTATTTCTCAGACTCCGAGGAAATCTCTTTCAATAGATGCTGTTCCCTACGAGCACGCAGTCTCTCCCTCACTTCATCAAACTCTTGCATCTGTAAGAAAAAAAAAGTGCAGTGAAGTTAAAGAAAGGTATATAGAAATACAAATTGTTATCATTTAATAAGGAATATTACAATAGGTGTCAGAAAATTCAAGTGAAGTTAAAAATGTTTACTTGTATGTATTATTATTGCATAAAAGGAAAGATACATTGCCATTTAGAAATACTTTTAAAAGAAAGGGTTGAAAAATAATTAAAGAATAGGGTTGGAAAGGCATTAACAGTATTGATACTAAAATGTTGTTTCCAATACAATATTTATTTTCAAAATTATCTATATCAATAACGTATTTAGTATCCAATCCCAAAGTATGCTCTTTCCTGTCAGAATTACTTGTGTATGGTTCATTGTTATGTATGAAGCCAAGGAAGTAACACTAAAGTTAATTTACTTATTAATCAAGCTTGCTTGCCTAATATTAAGATGTGCAACTCATACAACCTAAAAATATTGTTCTAAATGTTGTTTATTTTTTGCACTACATTGGACCTGAATAATTTTTTAGCATAGTTGAACTTTCTTTAAGCACGACTGTGATTATAAATATTTAACATGTGGTTCTGGAAATTGTTACATATTTTAACAGATGTTATTTGCTCTGGTACTTACTCTGGTACCATGTAATTCTTAAATTTATATTTTAAATGCAAATAATGCAGAAAATTAATGTTAATGCCAGATAAAACACAAGTAGGTAATTCAGACTTACACGAAGGTTTTCATTTTGGGGAAACAGCTCTCTCTGGACAACAGGAAGACATGAACAAAATAACACAAACCCATTATTGAATGAATGAAACAGTCATTTGGTGTGTTATTGTTATTATTCAGATTATAAAACACACCTTCCTCTTGACGACGTATTCTTCGAAATATTCCGCTTGATTCGATAACCAGAACATTCCCACGGGGAAGGACAGATACAAAATCATCTGTAAGGAACAAACATAAATAATAATAATAATAATAATCACATTGATCGATTATATGTTGCATCACTTTGACTTTTGGCTCAAAGTTGGTATGAAACATATTAACGTATGTGCGTACACCTCGTAGCTACACACCGAAAAACGTGACAAAATGAAATACTCACCCTAGATATTTCTGTTTTCACCCCCATCGTCACATTAATCCAAAGATCTACAATGTATATTTACGAAACGAAAGTCGAGGACCTTGAAATCACATCCGGGTCACCGGAAGTTGCATACAGGGGTTACGACGCATGCGCTCTATTAAAAGAAAAAAACGTTATTAAGAATCTTACTATATAATTCTATTTCTGTTACTACGTTAAATTGTAATAGAAATATATAGTCTCAGAATCGTGGAAGTTAAAATCAATTTTAATGTTTGTTTTTTTTGCTTCTGTTTTTCTTACATGTAGTTTCCTACATGTCCACTAAGTGACGCTGCACAGCAGCGCTTTATTGTCCACGGTAAAAAAAAAACGTACACGATAACAAAAAATTATAAGGAGATGTATTTGACAATACATTGAATCAACAATAAAAAACGTACCATTAATTATTACAAACTCAATATTCACATTTAAAATATGTATATATTTTTAAAACAGTCTTCACTGCGCTTCTGTAGTTGTAAACTTCTGATCAAGTGTATTTAATGGTTGTTAGGTTTTTTTTGGAGGGGGATGGATCAATAAATATAATACGTGAAAACAAAACTCTGGACTGTAAATTAATCTTCAAGTATAAATTGTTGAAGTAGTATTTCAAGAATACTATTGGGTGAAATACACGCTTTGCCATAGCAACCAAATGTTAAGGTCCTATACACTTAAAAGTACTTAGCATATGTGAGTTTTCTTTTTGTATAATTAACCTTTGATAAGATTAAGATTTGTTTACGCAGACTCGGGTCACGCAGTTGACGAAACGTTCCCTGCGTGAACTGAAGACCTACGCGTGACGTCACCGCCAGCGAGAGGTGTTCATGATCCTCGGAGAGAAAGATCCCGCGCGCCCTGGCAACCTGAATAACGCAGGTAAACGCCACCGTTTCCGACATTACTCTGCTTGCCATGTTGTTCCGATGTGTACCGAGTGGTCGCGCGGACGGACACACGACCACGCCGCTGTCAGGCGTGTATCTAGCAACCACAATGCCCGGGTGCCCACCGCAGCCGTTCACTTGCACGGCGGCCTGTAGCTAGCTAGCTTGCTAAAGCTAGCTAGCTACTTGCTAAAGCTAAAGCTAGCCGAGCTAAAGCTAGCTCGTATTTGTCTTGTTAAAAACGCACAATAACATCACGACCATGACTCGCTCGGACACGTCGTTACGTCTTCGTTCTCGGCTAGACACCCCAAAAAATGACGAATGGCGCCCGTTTTGACAGCAGAAACGATGGTTCTAGTCATCAGTTTTTTTTTTTGCTAGCTTTGCTCGTCGAATGTCTTGTGTTGTTGGGAGACGGTGATGATGGTGATGATGGCGCACACTGGGGCTGAAGAAACGCTCCGGACTACAGTCGAATAATAAGCTTACACCTCAAATAACCCACGTTCAATTGTGAGCGGGTCCACTACATTAAGTTCTAAATGTATAATCCCAAAAATCCTGTTATTTCACTGGCTATTAAAAGCGAGGCATTGTCAAGGATCTAAGCCGCATATTTAGGACATTCGCTTATCGGCGTTTGTCTACAATTTTGTCTCCCAATGTTTAGTCTTTACAAGATGACATTTCCTCCCACACATTCCACAAAAGGCTTTGTATCTAGAATGTTGTTTGTGGTATTTCTTTTAAGGGGTACTGATCAATGAAAATAAGGTGACCTGTTTTTAAGATACAGTACATTCGGTTATTTATTTATTCGGCCGGTATTGAACCTAACTTGTATCAACTGTGAACGATGAAAACAAAACTGTTGTGTTCACTGTAGACTTGTTTGTCAACAATCAATATGCACTAAACATTTGTTCATCAACATGAGAGTTTTGTTTTCCTTAAGCAGTCGCACAGGATCATATAAGTTTGACAATATCTCCCATGAGTGACAGAATAATGTCCTTGACCTGCCTTGTAAAAATTTACATTTGGTTTAATTAAGTAATATTGACTTGTTGGTGTTATTTTCAGATCGACTGTATATGTCAACCTTTTTAATTATTGCTTAGTCGTATAGAAAAAGAAGAAACATTTTTTTTAGAGGGATCTCATTTTTGGTTATACACGTTCTGGTTTAGTTGCCATGGTAACACATCGATGGCCTAGTTTGGAACGACCCCTATGTGGTGAAGTCAACGGAGTTTTGCATGTAAGGAATTGATACGCTTCGACTATTGTTTCATCATTTTACATTTTTTATTCATATAGTATTTGAATTGCAGCTTAACTACATTTAATAGGTTAGGTAAGGTAGAACTTTATTGATCGCTCAGGAGGTCTCTTTCGGGATATTGGTTTTTTTTTTTCCAATTAGCCACAGAAATTATTCATTAAAAATAAGAACAAGAACGAAGAGAAATAAAGAGAAAGAACAAGATGATACAATCTAAGTCTAAGATAAAGAACATAGATCAAAGAAAAATAACAAAGACAAAAGGATACAAAGATTAACATATGAAGAGTTATTTGATAATATGTGTAGTACTGAACAAGCCAATCCACTGCAGACTAGACTTTTTTTTTAATGACCTGCTTTTGTGGGATGGTTATGTGCCAACTTAACCCTAATGTCAAAGCTGATATTTATTTTTGTCAAATGTAGTCATTATTGTCACATTTGAATAATAAATAATAAAACATAGACTGTGTCGAAGCTTGTATTGATATACACGTTGTGTACACTTTTTGTAGAAAATGTCTAAATTGTACTGTGCTTTTCTGTGTTCTGTGTTAAACAGTGCGTTATTGCAATCCCTAATGTTCAAATTCCGGCTAAAAGGCTATATTATCAACCTCAGTAATGGCGTTAACCATGGAGCCCTCTGCCCCAACTTTTCAATTTGGTTTCCAGTGACCGCTGTATTTTCTTTTGACTAACTGGTAGGTGTGTCATCCTCTCTTGAAAACAGTTTCAATTTTAAGACAAGAATGTGTGTCTAATTCCAACCAACATTTAAAAAGCAGTGATTGATTTTTTGGTTTCAGCTGATAGTAATTCCAAGCAAAGATTGTTAATGCCTGTGACCAGTTAATTCTAGTTCACCACTCATTTGAAGCGTCACATTTAGTCAGCATTTTGATTAAACGGACACTTGCATTAAAGAATCTCGGCTCCTATAGTGCATTCTTCCACTAGCCATTAGTGTACTAACATAAATCCCAGCAAGTCCTGTGATACTGTTTCAGATTATGCCAAAAAATCCAATTGGACACACAAAAACCAAACCTTGAGTTTGGTGCTACAATTGTAATTTGCCGCATATAGGGTTTCTTGATTGGTCCCTTCCCCGCTTCAAGTCTCTGAATGTTTCACCAACCCCCCACTTCTCTGAAGCCAGTCCTTTTACTTCCCCCTTCCTCTCAATATCATCACACAGTTTGTCCTTATGTGTAAGTAAAACCCCCCACTCACTCCAGCAGTGACAGGGCTGTCAGTGTGGCCTTTCCTTAATTACCCTAGGTTGGTGTGTTGTCACTCCAGCAGCTGCTGTATTGTCTTACGGAATTGTGCTAAGCATGTCGACAAGGACATAAAGCCTGCAAGGCGACCAACAGTCTGCTGCCTCGCTGCCGACTTGATTGTATAATTTCGAAAAATAAATTTTGTAACATCTAATGTTTGTAAGTTTCACGTTTATTTTAATCTCTTTTTGTTGTCGTTTACTTTGTCATCCACGTTTGTTTTTTGACAGGTCAAAAATGAACAGATAGAAAAGAAGAATTATTGTTTTTGTCTCTCCTGCGGTTTCCACTGAACATGTAATTTATCTGCATTCTATATTGTAGTTTATTTTTGATACTTCTAAAATTAAATCCTTATGGAAAACTGTAGGTAGCAAAACCTTCTATATTATGTTTGTTTGTGTTAATAGTGACTTCCTTTTTATTTCTTCAGATTATTTAATTTATGATTTAGGTTTAAGTTCCCTTCTTCTACATTCATTTTATATAATATAGTAGATCAAAACATGGTAGAATTATTACCAATGGTAGCATTACACGTCCTGATTATTCACTGAAATCTGTGTTTCCCAAATTTGACGCCTTAATTTGTTTGAAAAGGCGGATTCTTGACATCCCATGGAGTTTGTGTTGACGTGAAATCAGAGACACTAGTAGTTATTTACACAAACATAGCCTTCGGGCATTGCCTGCAGCTCTTCCTTTTTCTCTTATTTCGGTTTCTACGGAAATATGCGCAACAAATTGAAGCAGCAGGTTACATTTTAAAATCAGTTTTGATATTTATCGTTTGAGTGTCGTATAGTACTGTAGTATTTTCCTCTTCTGATAAAATAAAGGACGTGCAAGTGGGTAAAACTCCCTGCGAGGGATGGTCCGGTGTCACTAACTTTTCTAGCTAATTTTTCCCGATATTCAGTAGTTGATGCAGTGCAGATAAAAAACAAATCTCAATTCTCAGAGAAGGTGTAGAAGTGTCGGCGAGGGGGGGGGGTGGGGCACGATGATGATGAAATGGACAGCGGAAAAGACGAGAAGGGGGGGTGGGTAGTTAAAGGTGTAGCAGACAGAGGAGGGAGAGAGCAAGGACCTCAAGCTATTGATGGGGAATGAGAGGAGGGGTGGTATGAGCAAGCAAGTCGGCGAGCCAGGGGGAGGGAGGAAGGGTGTGTGGGCTGAGTCCGCTGAATGAGGAAGCACAGCAGAGCCATTTTTACTGTTGAGTAACTACATGCTGCTCTAGAGCGGGAGAGGGTGAGCTAGAGGACTATAGCGTTCCTCTCAGACTCTGACCGAGCCCTCTCTCCCTCTCCGCCCGGCGTACCCCTCTCGCTCGCCGCCTGTGTTAATTTAAGTTGGGGAGGCCCAGGAGAGGACACAATGGAGCGAAGAGCCTTCGGCAACTGGGCCGTTGTACTATTGAGAGGGGGATGGGGTAGAGAGAAGACCGGTTCACACAGCTAACACAGCCTGCTGGCTGTAGGCTCCCCCTAGCCTGCTGGACCCAGACTGGGAGTTCTTTTTTCTTTTTTTTTCTCCTGGAATTGCCACTACAAGTTTTTTTTTTTTTGGAAATCATTTTTAAGGATTACTCATCATGCTCTCCGGGATTTTAAGGATGCTGATTGTGGCCTGAAGAAGTCTTTTGCTGTGTTTACATTCCGAGGAGTGAAACGCGTGAACTCTCGATGCTATCGTGCCTTAACCTTAGTTTCTTCAGTTTAAGCGAAACCCTTTTCATGGATTACAAAATGCACGCCAAGTCAAACGATTTACTGGATTTTCAGAAATTGGATGCTCTCCTGGAAAAAATTGCACATTCTGTCTCGGTGAAAAGGTAATTCCATTTTGGTAATATATATTCTGTTGAAAGTGTAGCTTTTCTCACTGATACTTGTTGTTGTATCTAATGGCAAAGCAAGCGTCTACATTAGAAACAGCCTAAGGGGATGATTCTTAGGATGATCATGTGGTTGTGAACTCAACAATGATGTTTTCAGTTTCTTCATGGTTCTCTTGAAGATAGTATTGTTAACCAGATTTTTTTAAACCAGAAGCCTCCTGGCGAGAGGGGTCGTGTGGGGGGGGGGGGAAGGGGGACTCCAGACTCAAAGTGAGATGTTTGTTTGTCATCCTTAATCACAAAAATAAGGATCTGTTGCGATACAGTTTGCATATCCACACCAGCTGGTAGGCTTACCTGAGTGAACTGCCAAGATTCCTGCCCCTTCCTGTTATCGTCTGTCCTGACTCATGGTTGGGCTATTTCAGAGCCTTGATGTGTTCATGTAGTGACTCACACGCCTGTAATCACAGGGACTTTTCAGATGAATGGAAAGAAGTGAGTCTGGGAAAATACTGGTATTCCATGAGAATCAAAGATTAAATAACACATTTTTTTAATGTTTGTGCGAGTGAAGTAAAAGCAACGTAATGATAGCAGGTTTAATACAGGTCACACTTGGGTCAGTTGTGTTTACTGTGTAATTAGCATTTCGGATTGATTCTTAAAACAGCAGGGGTTAGTCGACGCGGTGTAGGCGGGGCTGCATTTTCTCAACGTTCTTTCAAGCTCAATTCTTGAGTGAAACTTTGTCGAGTATCCCTATACTCCTGGAGTCGTTAAATGGCTTTGTCACGGGTGATTATTTAGATACTTGTCACACATATTTAAAAAAGAATGAAACCTTGTTCGCTCTTGTTTTTAACTTGGCCTCTGCTTCGGAAAGTTTCAATGTGTAGTTTCGTGTTCCTTAGATAAAAATCTTAATTGAGATCTCAATTTTAAAGATAAATACGTGAACACTGCTATGAAATAAAATGTTGACCAAATGACCTTTACGATTTGCTTCGATCGTAATGGTTTTAGGACTTTGTTGAACATTGCAGAATTAGAAATGGTTATCAAATCACTGTAAACTTCTAGTCTATGTTGACTCGTCAGTGAATTTGAGCACACTTTTGATTTGGGTTGCTGCCACACAATATGCAACCCTTTTTTGTAATGAATCCAAGGTTGGTGTCAGATAAAGGTCAGATGTCATCGGATGTCAATTAAATCATGTGACTGGATGGATAAAGGGGTGACTTTGGATTTCTAAATGCTTTATACCCACACTTTCCTGGTGTTCAACTGGTTGATTGAGAACAACGTATTGAGAACCCCTGTTTGACCAGGTCACCGTTAGGTTAAAGGATCAGAATCAGGGTTATTGTTCTTCAAGATATCATACAATTATTACAGTAAAGTTGTCCCTGTTGCCTCAAGTCTTTTACGATAATCATAACAACGTATTGCATTTATTCACAGATTATATACTCGCTTAAATCATGTCAAACTGTAATAACCTCATTATAGCCCCAGTATTTTGTTATTGCTACACCTTCTAATATACTTTAGTAGGTTTTTTTCAGATCTAGATAATGCTACTCGTCATAATTAATAATAGAATTCTAAAACAGTCAGTTGCTGCAGCCCACATGTACCGTAATGTGTACTTTAGCATTGCATCGTATTGCTGTGAGTATTATGTAATAGATCGACAGGGTTCCTATCAACGTTCCAACTTAATAATTCAGAAGGATTAATTAAGGTTTTCTCTGCAAAGCCGATATGCAAATTCATCACGCTTGGTCTTTTTAAATGAACAAAGCGAAATTAAGTGATTAAGAGAAAAGCAGGACTTATTACTTTAGCCCATATCACTGTAATACAATTAACTATTCTCTTGTTTTCAGTCTTCTTATATACGTTTGGGTCTGGATAATAATAATTACTCATTTTATTTCCTTAGGGACATTATGTCTTCATTTGTATGTCTTTGGTTGTCCACCAGGTTCGCTGACATCTTTGTTAAAACTCCACCACATCCCACAGTGATGTGGGTCAAGGTCAAAGGTTATTGAAGAGTCTTGAAGAAATGTATGCATTGTGGATAAAATGAATGATCACCTCCTTCAAGAGAGTAACACTATTAATTAATGCTTTAGATCCATTTATGTTTAATAAGTGAACTCATGGTGGACACAAAGCATTCCCACCACCTGAATATGTTTGTCATTGTTTCTTAAAAGCTGTTGAGGACCATCTGTCTCCTCAACATAATATTTCTCACACTAGTTTAGTGACAGCTGGAGCTGGTTTATATTGCAGCTTTTTTTTATCTTCAGGTACTATTGATTTGATACTATTGATGTCGGATGACCTTCGCCATCTGTGGCCATGTTTCTTAGAGATGCTATACCACTATATAAGCTTCTGTATAATGCTTGACAACCATCCACCATTTATCTCAGCTCATGGCTGCTAAGTAAATGATAGTCTTGAAATAATGTATGTTTATATACACGTACACATTTTTGTATGAAGCTCATGTCATCTGATGGCACCAGTATGATATTTTATTTTCAAACTTAAGGCACAACATTATTGATGATAATAATAATACTAATGATAATAAAAGTGAAATGCCAAACAACTTACTCATACAAAGAACCACAGTTCAGGCCTGGGGTGAGGTATAAACAAAACCTATGTAGTGGTGAGTAATAACAACATTTTCACAGTGATACACATTATATTAAATCAATAAAGGTGTTTTAAGTGGTGGCATACAGTTGAGCTGGTGTGACTTCCAAGGCCTTCCTGTTGAAAAACCATTACACTGTTGTACTACACAACATCTTTGTCCTCAAAAGTGAGAACTCTTTTGAAACTTGCCCGTGGCAGGAAACCGTGATCATGTGGTGCACAAACTGAACTGCCTCCCTCTTCTCAGAAGTGAGTCATCAGGAATGGGATTAATCACAGATCCCAACAGTGGTGTGTTTCTCTTTAGGCTTTCTTCCGGAGGTCCGTGTAAGCGACTACTAGTCCAGCGCATACTTTTGCCAAACATTTGGGCGGCTTTCAAATATGCCTGTACTCCTTCTCTTTCCAAATTATAGCACTTACTTAGGAAGTAGTTGATCATCAGTTGGTTGTGTGCCTTGCTTTCCTTGTGCTTGTCCTAAATAAGAAGTCTCTGGTTTTCTGGAAAACTGATTTATGTTGGATTCTGCTGTGTAGTGGAACAAGCTGTCTTATGACGGCAACTCTGTTCACTCATTTCACATTCCCACAAAGCGTGAATACTTACTCTCCTTGGCCCTTAAGTTTTAGGTGCAGGGATTCAGGACAAACAAATATTTAACTTAACCCGTATCTGGAACGGAATCTTTCCGACAACATTCTTCTAAAAGCATCTCAGATGTATTCTAATCTACATTTAAGACAATGCTTCTTTCATGTTTTTATAGCACCAACAAACCCTTTTAACATTTTAAGAGAGTAAATGGTCAATGTTTAAATCAGGGGTCATATGCAGACACAATCAATTCAAGAAAAATCTTTTTTATTTGTTCAGTTCACATTCAGAAATTCAGAAAGAAATTTGTTCAGGCTTTTCCTTGATTTTCTGGAACTCCTGTTGTGTTATCAGTTTTATCTTGACCTTTTAATGTATATACTTTATTGAATATTGTTTTGATGGTCTGGAAAAGCGCTATACAAATAAAAATTACTTACTTACTTACTTACAATGCGACCCTCCATTTATTTGTACATTACAAACATTTGTACAGCAGGCATAGCAAGAGAACTGATTTTTGTGCAAAGCCAGATATGACATATCATATATAAAGCTTTGATTATAAGAAAATAAGTAATTTGTGTATACATAGCGCTTATAGAGTTAAGGTTGAACAATATATAACATAACTCAAACAAACAAAATATACAACAAAGTTGTCAAAGACCTCCAGAAAAAGTCTTCTTAAAGACAACCCCGGACTTCTGTCCAGTTTTCACAATAATTGACCTCTGATGCTAATATATATCCCTTATTGTGTTGTAAAATCTTAGCTTTGACACAGTGAAAATCTTCACATGTATGGACTGTTGCAGGGATGATTTTTATTAACATTCTTGTAATCACAATAACCAAACGTCTTTATTCAAAGACCATGGATTGAGAAAATAATTCCACCTTTCTCTCAGAGTCCTGGTATTTAATATTTACCAAGATATCTATGGCTTTCCTTCAATGTTCTTCAGAAAGTTCAAGTTGTTGTTTTAGGTAGGTAGGTAGGTAGAACTTTATTGATCCCTCAGGAGGTCTCCTTCGGGAAATTGTTTTTTCCCAATAAGACACAGCAATACAGCAATTATTCATAATAATAAAATAAGAACAAGAACAAAGACAAATAAAGAGATCAACAACAACAAGATGATACAATCTAAGTCTAAAGATAAAGAACGTAGATCAAAGAAAAATAATAAAGATAAAGGATACAAAGACTAACATAGAACAGAACGTCATGATAATTTCACTCCACTCCTGCCCCCAAACTCAGAATTGTACAATCTAATAGCACGAGGAATGAATGAGTCCCTGAGTCTATTTGTGTTGCATCATGGGAAGGAGCATTTGTGCTTCTCTGCTCACTGATGACAGTGTTCAGAGGATGACTGTCATCATCCATGATGGACAGTAGTTTGTCCAGTAGTTGTAATATTGGATAACAAATTATTGTTTTTATAAAATTGTATCAGTATTTAAATAACACAATGACTCACACATTACATTTAAGATGTATTCTTTGCTTGAACATGACTCCATAATAAAGAAATCTGAAAGTATATATTCTTTACTTTGCTAGTATCATAAGAAATAGTAGATGTTGGTCCCTTGTGCTCGTGGCCTCCTGTTTATTTCATTTGTTTTGAAAGAGAAAAATGACTACAGAGTACAGACACTATTTTTGTTGAAGCATTATGACATTTCAATGAGTCACATCTCCCATCGATTGTCTTGATAAGCAGTCAAAGGGACGTTATTATTATTTTCATACTGTATGAAGTATATGTGATTGCGTTCCATTGACTTTAAGACCATTTGATTATGTTAGCCAAAGCATGCGCAGAGGATATGCTCTCTCTCTCTTTTTGCTTTCTGCTTTTTGATTATTTGACCCTTTTATACCTCCTAAAATGTAGATGGACAATTGATTGACCCCAAAAATACTGTCTCTTCTCTGCAGAGAGTCCAGCGAGGAGTGCAATGGGATCAGTGGTGCTCTGTCAGTGGAGTCTGTGCCGGGGCCAAGACTAAACTGGTGTCCTGCCAGCACCACAACCCCTGCCCCTGCTCTAGCTCCCGCTCCGGGGCCCGAGCCAATGCCCAACCCAGTGAGAATGGGGGACGGCCTGGAGGTTGCGCAGATGTCGGGCAGCAGCAGCAGCCAGGGGCAGGCCCAGCAAATGGGCAATCCCCCACCGCCAGAGTACATCAGCATGGAGCGGCCTAAACGCCAGACCAATCAACTGCAGTACCTGCTAAAGGTGGTGGTGAAGGTCTTATGGAAGCACCAATTCGCCTGGCCCTTCCAATCCCCCGTGGACGCGATCAAACTCAACTTGCCAGTAAGTGTTGTTTTCATTTGCCGCTGTGAGCAAAAACGTTAAGGTCCAGTGGTGACTTCTTTTTTTTCTTTTCTACCTCTTTGTTTAAGTAGAAATAATGATAACATTTACATTTTAGTACAGTCTGAAGTCAAATTCGACTTCCGTGCCTTTATTAGGATGGATGGTAAAAGTATGTGAATATAATTACAATATTTATATATATATATATATATATTAATATAATGGCTCAAAGTAACAACTCTTTTGAGTTTAAAGCAATGAGGAAAATGTATAAATTGTGATCCACTATATTTGTTAATGCATGTCAAGAAAATGTGTGTTTTGTTTTATAATACATTTTATTCCCCCTTTTTTCTTTTATGGGAAATGCATAAGTAAAAATCCATGCTCATTTATTTGATTTGAAAATGTTTTTTTTATCGCATAAAAGTTATCTCATCCTGGTCTTATTTACAAAATGTGCAGTTGCTGAATTTTCTTTTTCTTCTTTAGGATTACTACTCAATCATCAAAATCCCGATGGACATGGGAACAATCAAGAAAAGGCTTGAGAACAGTTACTACTTGAATGCCCAAGAATGTATTCAGGACTTTAAAACAATGTTTACCAACTGCTACATGTACAACAAGGTGAGTCAAATAATAAAAGGGGCAAAAAATAATGTCGTTTTACTAAAAAAAGAGATGTTCTTTCTATGTCTAGCCTGGTGATGACATTGTTCTAATGGCTGAGAATTTGGAGAAGGCTTTTATCCAAAAGCTCCATGATATGCCGAAGGAAGAAACCGAGATTGTTGTCATGACAGGGAAGGGGCGTGGTCGCGGACGCCGAGAAGGAGGTTCGTTCTTGCTCTTATCATGCCTTTTACTGACCACGCAACTTTTTTCATCAGTCTGTTGTTTGTCCAGGTATCGCCTTGAAACCAGGGGCCATTATCGATTCCCCGTCGTCGACCCCCCAAACACGGGGTGGTCTGTCCAACCTCTCCTCTGCTGTACAACAGATGAGAGGACCCGTGCAGGGGCCACCTTTGCTACCTCCCCAGACTCAAATGCAGGCTCTTTCCCACGTCCCCCCTACGTTAACAAACCACACACAACAGCTCAGCGTACCATACTCCATAAGTCAATCGGATTGTGCTCCTCAACTCCCTATTATGACCTCCGTGCCTCCCCCAGTCCAAACCTCCCTCCCATCCATTCAGAGCGCTGCTGCTCCCTTGCTGCAAAACCCCATCACCATGACCAAAGTAAGTGATGCTGGATAAGTTAAGAGCAAATAAAAAAAGTACATTCACCAAAAAGCTCAACATTTTTCTGTGCTTTGTTTACACGGTTTGTTTACCATCTCTTCTTTTGTTTGCTTATGTCATTATCCAGCCGAGAAAGAGCCAGAAAAGGAAAGCGGACACCACAACACCGACCGCAAACGACCAACTAAGCGAGTCTTCCCCGGTCGAGTCCAAGTCCGGAAAGTCTCTGCCCAGGCGAGAAAGCGCGAGGCCGACCAAAATCATGAAGAAGGAGGCGCCGGACTCCCAGCACCACATATTGGCATTGGGCTTGAGTGGGACAAGTGGGGGGGGTCTTAGTCCCAAAGCCCAAGATCAGCTGGGCTATTGTGCCAGTCTGGTCAGAGACATGTTATCAAAGAAGCATGCGGGTTATGCCTGGCCTTTCTACAAGCCTGTCGACGTGGACGCACTGGGATTACACGATTATCACGACATCATCAAGCATCCCATGGACCTCAGCAGCATCAAGGTGTGTTTACAATATGCATATCCATTTGGAGTATCCGTCTCGAGTTCTTCCAACTTCCCTTTCCCACATTATGTGAGAGAAGTCATGGGTATCCTGAATGTGCTCGACAGGCCAAGCTGGAGAACAGGCAATACCGCGAGCCTCAGGAGTTTGCTGCTGATGTCCGATTAATGTTTTCAAACTGCTACAAGTACAACCCTCCGGATCATGAAGTGGTTTCTATGGCACGCAAGTTGCAGGTACATTTGATTGTGTTCAGGTCATAAATTGTGTCTAAATAGTGACGAGAGGGCGACTTAGACGACCTAGTTGATTATTTTAGAAGTGTCATTTCCTGGCGCAACGATGACATGGGTTAACGTTGATGGATACATCTTTACTTTTTTGGTTCATTGAACAAAATGGCGACGTCATTATCGAACGACTCTAATATAAGCCATAGTCGTCGACCTTGTCACATGTTCATTAGTTATTTCAATCTCATAATTTCGGTTTAATTTCTCTTCAGTACATCATGGGTACAGTTCCCCAAAAAGTATTTAGTGTACGTGCAATTGTAAAATTCCGAATTGTAATCAAAAACGTTTAACGGATAGAAGAAGAAGATATGGTACTCATGTTCTTTTTTTTTTTACAAGGGTTTGTGCATTTAATTGACTGTTTAAACCTGCATCAAAGTATCAGCTCCCTTGGGGTTAAATCTTTCGTCTTATTCTTACACTTTCTGCCAGAGGCTGTTTTTTAAGATCAATTTTGCTTAAAACAAAATGACATTACGCATAGTACAAATCTTGCCTGAAATGTTCCAACTTTCCAATTTTTTCACCCCGAGCTGATTTCATAGAAAAAATTGAATAACAAATTAATTTCCAGTGCAAAAGAACAAAGTGACAAATAAGTCTGATATTCACTGCCTTTTCATTAATCAGTTATTATTTAGAACATATGGCTCAAACTCAAGGCCCGCAGGCCAAATGTGGCCCGCCATGTGATTTTATGTGGCCCGCCTGCCTTACCTTATATATATTATTTAGTGCACCACATGCAAGGCTGTGTGCAGCCATTTTTATTTAATTGTAAAATGCTACATCACACATGTTTTTAGCAGCTCACAATTGTTGGTTTTACAGTAGTTATGCCCCCTCTCAAGTAATAAATTCAAAGTCATTTAACATTAAGGAGTAGTTACATTTATTTTACATTAGCTTACATTTATAAGTTACATCTGGCCCTTTGAGGGAAGCCATTATGATGATGTGGCCCCTGGTGAAAACCAGTTTGACACCCCTGATTTAGAATGATGCACATATTATCAAGTTTTCATCAAGTGTGGGTACAGATAGTAGATAGAGTTGGATACCAAGCCCTAGTTAAATATAGAAATTCTTATTGGACTCGATAGAAAGTTCAAATAAGGTCGACATATTAAAGTTTTGTTTACTTTTTTCTGTTGGAAAATTTGAATATAATGACACTTCTTTTCATGTATAGGATGTTTTTGAGATGCGCTTTGCCAAAATGCCTGATGAGCCAGAGAGCAAGCCAGTCGTCTCCGCCCCGGCTCCTGCTCTACATCACCCAGCCCCTGTCAAGCCTCAGCCCCCAATGAGCCAAGTTGCCTCCTCCTCAGACAGCTCCAGTGACTCATCGTCAGAGTCCGAGTCTTCCTGGGACGACTCGGAAGAGGAACGAGCTCAGAGGCTGGCCGAGCTCCAAGAACAGGTCAAGACACAAGTAACATCCGATGCGACACCGCGCTTCCACTCACTGGCCCATTTAATAACAAGCACTCTCGTCTCCTTGTACGCAGTTGAAGGCTGTCCACGAGCAGCTGGCTGCCCTTTCCCAACCGCAGGCCAGCAAACCAAAGAAAAAAGAGAAGGACAAGAAAGAGAAGAAGAAAGAAAAACACAAAAAGAAAGCAAGCGCGTCTGGCCTTCTCGACGACATCCAGGAAGCAACGCCTGTTATACAGATGTCGAAGAAGAACAAGAGCAGTAACAACAACAAAGACATTTCCAAAAAGAAGAAGTAGGTCAAAAGAAATGTTTTTCTTCTTTTGATGTTCTCCTCTAAATCTACAAATGTATGATTCTGACGCGATACACTTGAGTTTAGGATAATCCTCAAATGATAGTCGCAGCGTTTTAGTTCTGATCATTCAAATCCCATAGTTTGTTAAAATCAATTAACATAGATGAGTATATTAATTAACCCAATTAAAAGCACTTGCTATTTTACATTTGGTGTGTTCCAGGTACTTTTCTTATCAAACTGTAATTGTTAGCCAGAATCAAGTGACCCAGTTTAGTTGAAATTGATTTTAAAATAGAATATCTACTTGGATAAAGGGTACATTATTTTAGCTGATACTTCAACAAATTAACCTATATTTACCCACTTTGCTCTATAGGACTTAATATATCATAATTACTTTAAAAGCTTTCACTAACTATTCAAATCTTTTCTAAAAAATGATTGACAGAAATAATCCTTGTAGTCCGTTTTAATTTGTGTATGAACATGTGTCTTTGTGGTTCGTTTGGACATTTGCCTTCAAAACTCTCTCCTCCTTTTACAGTAAAAAAGAGGTTGTGAAGAACATTCATCCCATAAATGTGCAACAAGTTCCTGGCTCGGAGGACGACATCGCGGCAGGAGGATCGTCCGTGGTGGGCGAAAAGTGTAAGCCTATGACCTACGAGGAGAAGAGGCAGCTCAGCCTGGACATCAACAAACTCCCCGGGGACAAACTTGGCCGCGTAGTTCATATCATCCAGTCGAGAGAGCCCTCACTTAAGAACTCGAACCCCGACGAGATCGAGATTGACTTTGAAACACTAAAGCCTTCCACCCTGCGCGAATTAGAGCGCTATGTTTCTCTCTGCCTACGTAAAAAGAAGAAGGGTGGAGGTGAGACTTTAAAAATCACTTCCTCATGTTTATGGATTTCCAGATTTAAGTGTTTATGGGTTTTTTTTTCTTCCTTACAGCTGACAAACCTTTGGAGTCGCTGACCGCCTCCAAAAAGACTGGATCCTCGTCAGAGAGCAGCGGGTCCAGCTCGGAGAGTGAAGCCGAGTCCGCAGGTCAGTCCAGTAAACTTTTGATTTAAGAAAATACTTTTCTATTAACTACTGTAGTTTCCAGAAGCGCCCCAATATAAGCTGCAATAACTACATTTTAAAAGAAAAAATACTTTATACAAATGTAGGTCAGAGCTTTCAATAAGCCACATGTTTCTACATTTTCAAACAAAAACATTAATATTTTCATTTAGTATAATTTTCCTGTTTGGACAATCTACTTTTTTCTCTTTTCTTTGCATTTGGGTAAAGTTCTTTACGCTGCCGTCTCCAAAGTCTCACCATCAATTTGTTGAAGTTTATTTGCGTTAATCCATAAAGATCTATTAGCTGGATCACTGAATAAGAGTATAGAAAAACGAGTGAGGTATAGTCCAGAATTTACGGTAATCAAGCTTCCATTTTCTTCTCACAGTGAAACATAAGAAAAAGGGACACTCGTCAAAGGAAGGGAGGAAAACCCACCATCACAGTCAAGTTCCTCCTGTGCTGGCCGGGCTTCAAATTCCTCCCGTCGGCTTCCATCCCAACATCCAGATGAAGCAGCATCAGCCTCCTCCTCCTGCAGGCTTCGTGCCTCCTCCTGTAACTGCTCTGGAGTCTTCGCAAATGTTGGAGAACGCCTTTGACTCTCTGCCTCCTTTTGGCCAGCCCCTCATGCACCTGTCCCACCAAGCTGGCAACCCCTCCTCCTCTCCCGCACCTCCACACCTTAACGCTCATTCTGGGGCTCCCGTGTCCCCGGAGACGCACCCCTTCCTCAACCAACATCCCGTCCTCACGTCGCCAGGTAGGCTTCTTTTTTTCTTTTTTTTATATGAAAATATTTCATCATTGGTATCTTATCTGAATAAATATAATTGTTAGTAATAATTATTAACTTTTAAACACTCGCATACTTTGTTCAGACTTTACCTTAAACCCTAATGGGAGAAAAAATAAAGGTATGTCATATTAACTAACATATTTGAGACATTCAATTGATTTAAGTTATTACTTAACTTGTGTGTATCAGAAAATAAAACATTTAAAGTTATTATGATTTTAATATTTCATTTACATCTGACACTGTTAAAATCAATGAGGTTCTGTGTCGTTTGGGTTTTCCTCACCGATATATGTCGTGTGTGCGCCACCTTCTGGCGAACTTTGCTATTGGTTTAGCTCGCTTCAAGACTTCAAAGGCAAAATTGTATATACTCAGAACTGTAGTTACATAAAGGTAACCCAACATTGCAAAACATTACATGGGAGTTAACAAGTACTTATTGTTGGTATTGTTGGTTTGAATCTAAAAAAAAACAGATTAAAAGACTTTACTATAATATATCACTGTTGTCGTCGTTAACTTAGCAACGTCACACAATGTTCCTTCCTTTATGGAACGTGCAGTAATGCTGGTGTCATTACTGCACGTTCCATAAAGGAAGGAACATTGTGTGACGTTGCTAAGTTAACGACGACAACAGTGATATATTTTTACAAATTAAATATTCTGTCCTCACTTTGTCTACACTGGCAAATGTGCATATTTGTAATTTATTTTTTCAATTATTATTTTAATAGAATAACTATTTATAGTCTCAGCGCTGGTTACCACTATAACGTATGACAATATTTTATAACTTTGAGTTTCCACAATTAACTTTGTGTTTTGTTTTCCCAGCCTTGCACAGCTCCATGCCTCAGCAGCCTTCTCGACCCAGTCACAAGGCAGCACCTCTTGCTCATCCCAAATTCCTGCAGCAGCAGCAGCAGCTGCAGCAACAACAGCAGCAGCAGCAGCAGCAGCAACAACCTCCCGCTCCTCAGAACCCACCAGCCCTGCAGCAACAGCCACCGCAGCAACAAGCGCCGCAACAGGCGCAGCCGCCACCCATCCAGCTGCAGCCGGCAGCCCCGCAGACGCATCAGCTCCCGCCGCAGATCCTTCAGGCCGCCCAGCCTTTGCACCAGAGACCCTTGTCGCCCCCGACGATAACGCCCCAGGGCCTGCTGTCCTCGCAGCCCCCCCAGATGCTGCTGGAGGACGACGAGGAGCCGGCGCTGTCCGCACCCCTGAACCCCGTGCATCTGTACCTGCAGCATTTCCAGCAGGCGCGGCAGGCGCCGCCGTCGATCCAGTCGCTCCAATCTCAGGCCCGGCAGCAGCAGCCGGGACCAACGTCTCTGCTGCAGTCTGTCCAGACTCAGAACACGCTGCCCCCGCCTCCGCTCTCGGTTCAGGTCCAGGTCCAGGCTCAGGCGGCGCCGCAGCTTCAGGCCCAGCCTCTGCAGCAGCCCAGACACCTGCACAGTCAGCAGCCACAGCAACAGATGAGCTACGAGCCGAACCCGGGGCTCGCGACCCAGACTCTGCAACACAAGGTTTCCATGTCGACCAACAAAGCACAGCAGATCATCCAGCAGCAGGAGCTGCCCTCCCCTCGCCCGCCGAAGACTGAATCCTTCATCACTGGTCAGTACCATCACCATCGTGCTGAGTGCGTCGGCTTTTGTTAACGCATGTTGTTCTCTGCAGGTCATCTTCGAGATAATCCATCCCCGCTCATGATGCACTCGCCTCAACTTCCTCAGTTTCCCCCCGTGTCCCACCACTCGCCCCCTCACCACATGCAGCCCAAAAAGGTGAGAAACTTAAAAGACTTAGGAATATCAGTGCCGTCATATTATTGAATGGTTCACTTGGATTTTTTTGATTTTTTTTACGTTTTCGAAAAAAATAATTGAATCAAATGGTTGCACTTTTTATCAGTTGAATTCCATAACTTGTATACTGAACGATTCTTTAAAATATTATTCGACGAATGGAATATTTTTTAATTAATCCTTTTTCTTTTCTTTTTTTAAATATAGGGTTTGATATTCTAATTCAAATAATTAGCAAACAAGTTCTTAATTCAGCATTTTTTTTTATATTTGTAGCCTTTTAAATGTAATTAAAAAATGTTGATACTATAACTTTTTATTGAATTTAAAAGAACTGTATTTAAACATCAGTCATCAGAAACAAATTCAACCAATCACTAAAGGACATATTAAATTCCATTGTTGCAAAAAGTAAGAAAAATAGTAAGAAAAAAGTGTATTTTCAGTATTCTGATATACTACCACAGAAACGAACCGTTGAATCCAACTAAACTCCTGTTTTTGTTTGCCGTGCAGCAAAGGCCCCCCAGTAGTCAAACCCTAAAAGAGGAGAAGCTTCCTCCGTCACCCGTGATGCGAGGAGAGCCGTTCAACCCGGCCATGAGGCCGGACCACCTCAAACACCCCGACAACAAGCCCGCTCAGCTCAGCCACAACCAACAGAGTGAGCGCCGAGACTCCTCCTGCTTTTTTTTAAAATTTCAAAATGCTAAATAAATATCCGTTTGTTCGGTGCGCAGATCTGAAGTCTGTGGACAGCTCGCGACCCGTCATCCGCTCCTCGGAGCCCAGCGGACCACCGCCCCCCCTGCAGGACAAAGAGAAGTTCAAGCAGGAGTCGAAGCCGCCCTCCGCTCCTAAAAAGTCTCAGGGCAACGTAAGCTTTTAGAAACTAGTTGTTTTTTTTCCACGACTTCTGTCCTGCGTCAACACTTCATGTGTCGCGCTCTCCTTCTTCCTCTCAGGACGTGAAGCTCAAGAACATGGGCTCGTGGGCCAGCCTGGCACAGAAGTCCACCTCCGCACCCATGTCGGCGGTGAAGTCGTCCAGCGACAGCTTCGAGCAGTTTCGGCGAGCCGCCCGCGAGAAGGAGGAGCGAGAGAAGGCTCTCAAGGCTCAGGCGGAGCAGGCCGAGAAGGACCGGATACGCAGAGAGCAAGATAAAACGAGGTGAGCGGAGAAAAGAGGATAAACACTGATGGAAAATACATGTTTTTATGAAGAAAATGTGAAGAATTATGGACGTAATAGGCCCTCTTGTGGCCTTTTGTAGAATGCAGTTTTTTCCTTAATGCAGTTTCAATTCAAAGTGTAACTTTATTTGACAAATGTGAACAAGAACTTGGAGGAAAAATATCGGAAACGACAACGTAAACAAAAAAAAGGATTAAAGACGTTAACAACGCGATGATTACAAATGAATCAGAAAGAAGATTTATCGCCAACACAAAACAGGGATTTCTTTGAGGCGTTGACGGTAAAAAATAAAATGCATTAAATGAATAGAATATATAAATACAAAGAAATAATTAAAATGGAATAACATGCATAAAATGAGTGACCTGAATTAGGGAGCACATAAAAAGTATATTGTATTTATTAATGAAATGTAATATCTGAAGTATTCCTGATAAGGAAGTCGAGTAGGTAAGAAAGATCTCTAGAAGTAAAAAAATAATAATCATTTGAAGTTGGAAAAATATTGAGAACTCAAGAGATCTCAAGAAGAAAAAAAAAATGTAGACAAGAAAAAATCTTGATGTTAAAAAAGATGTCGAGAAGTTGAAAAGGCGCTGAAGAAGTTGAAAAAATTAATTAAAACTTTATTGTGCCCTTAGTGTCTCCACGACCACAACACAAAACACAAAACTTTGTTATTTATTATATTCAATGATTTTTTCTATAGATATTCTAATCAATATTAATAAATAGTTAATTACAATAAAGTATAAGTAATACAAAAAATAAAATGTATAATAACTGATGGAAAACGGATGCTTTTGAAAAGTGTATTTTTGCTTCTTTTGGCGCCTCCTAGTGGTTGGCCGACTTCTACTGTGACCCAATTGTTTTATGAACTTTGAAACAAATTTACATTTTCCTAAAAATAGAATTGAAACAAAATGACAGATTCCTTGAGCAAATTTAATTTCATAAAAATTGGCAACATGTTCGTAAAAAGTTGGTTCAATTTTATACATTTTGAAAACTTGTTTTGTACTTCTGGGCCACCGTAGACGTAGATTTAACTATCATTATGTCCGATTGTTTAAAACACGGTTACATTATCACAATTAAACATAATAAAAAATGCAATATTTTTGTCAGATTCATGGAAAGAAATAATGAATATAATCCCTAATGTGCTGCTTTGTAATCACTAAAACAGGATTGAAGTCGTGTGTGAATGTTTTTAAATCACAGTTGAATTGACAAGATGTGATTTAAATAAAGTTTTTTTACAATTACATATAGGCTACTATCAGTCTATTATATATTTTTATTTCCATTTTATCTGTTTGCACGAAATGATCATTCCTCAAGAGTCATTTACAGCCGAAGAAGAGTTCTGTGTATATTGTCAATACGAGTTTGTCAATAAAGCTATTCTGATTCTGCTGGTTCAGGGGTCGAGGAGACGACGACGACATCATGGAGGGCAGCAGGAGGCTGCACGAGGAGCCCAGGAGGCGGCAGGAGCAGCAGCAGCAGCAGCAGCAGCAGCAGCAGCAGCAGCACCACGTCCCGGCGCCACAGCAGCAACAACAACAGCAACAGCTTCCACAACAGCAGCCGGAGCCTCAGCTGGTGCAGGTTCAACCCCCGGCGCCGCCGCCCACACCGCCTCAACCTCCCGCACAAAACCCCCTCGACCAACAGAGGGAGCTAGCACGACGCCGAGAGCAGGAGAGGCGGCGGAGAGAAGCGGTGAGAAAACAGGATAAATATTCTGGGTTTAATAAAATGTTATCAAATGAAAGTAAGTAAGTAATATTTATTTATATAGCGCTTTTCCAGACCAGGGTCACAAAGCGCTTAAACAATCAAAACAATATTTATTAAAGTATATATTTTAAAGATCAAGATAAACATAACAGGAGTTCCAGAAAATCAAGGAAAAGCCTGAACAAATAGAAACGTCTTAAGATGTTTCTTAAAAGAGTCAGTAGATCATCAAGCACAAAGAGAGAGGAAGATCGTTCCAAAGCTTAGGAGCAACAGCCTGGAAGGATTTCTCTCCTCTGGTCCTGAACCGTGTTCAGGAACCATCAGTAGATTCTGATCCACAGACCTCAGAGCCCGAGCTGGTGTGTAAGGCTGGATCAGATCAGTGATGTAAGGAGGAGTCTGACCATGAATAGATCTGAAAGTAAGAACCAGAATTTTAAAGTTGATCCTGAAAGAAACTGGAAGCCAGTGAAGAGTTTTAAGGATCGGAGAAATGTGAGTTCTTCTACTAGAGCAGGTCAGAATTCTCGCGGCAGAGTTTTTTAATCAACTGCAGGCGAGACAGATCCTTCTTGTTAAGACATGAAAATAAACTGTTGCAATTAAATGTATCAGGATTTCAATTGAAAATAGGTTTTAAGGATAATCTGTGATCATTTTCAAGCCTTAAGAAGCAAATCTGTTGACGTGTCGTCGCTGCTGTTCTTTCCCCCGAGATTTATCTCTCGGACTTCACACTTGAACACTTTGTCATGATGACGTGCGGATAGTTTGTGTGTATATTCAAATTAATCCATGTTTCGACGACTCAAGGTTGTCAAAAACGAACCTTGTGCACAAGTTTTATTGGACCTTAAAGTCGTTTTTTATTAATTGTGTAACTACAGATTTTTCAAATCCATTTTCTAGGATTAAAAAGCACATCATGGGAAAAATGTTTTTTTATTTTTTGCCAACATATTCTAATTGTAATGATTGCCATCAGTTGGCGTTACATTTAGTCAAAAGTTGGAATAATAATTGATTGATGAACTTTTTTTTTTAGAGATTTTAAACAATTTATTTGCTTTGCACGAGTGAAACTTGTGTTGCAACAGATGTTTTGAAAACGTTTCTCAGGGATATATAATTGACTGAGAATTATAAATTATACATTGTATATTTGCACAGATCGTCCAGTGAAAATCAAAAAGTAGGAACAAAATAATGGGAATAAAATAAAAAATTTGTTAAAGAACAGCCATCGCTAGATCTGGTGCGTTTTTGTCTGGACATTAAGGAAGAATATGTTTAGAAATCAACGTTACTGTCATCACTGACCTCTGTATTCTTCTCTCTGTTCTCCCACTAGATGGCAGCAACGATTGACATGAATTTCCAAAGTGACTTGATGGCCATTTTCGAGGAGAACCTGTTTTGAAGAAGAGGAGGCTCAAAAAAAAAGCGACCCGTGGAGGAGGTTCTGTGAGGGACAAGGACTGCATGTCGGAGCGTCGTCACGGAGACGGAAGCTCCTCACTAGCTTTTGCCTTCACTAACCAGAGCTCCCGACGAGTCGTGAAAAAGACGAGCGACTGACGTCGGCACAGTTGCCTTTTTTTTGACCCCCCCCCCCCACTGAGTCCTGGCCCGAGGGCACTACAACAACAACGATGACGGCGGGAGGAGAACCTTTTTGGTCCCGACAAACATGCTCTGATCATTTTTCCTCACAGACTTGGAGGCGTTTTTTTTCAAACTGCCAGGCGGTGAGGAAGACTCGTCGTGTATCTTCTGTTTTTATTCGTCGTATGTGAAAAATAGTTTTGGGGGGAAAGTGGGGGAGGGGACCCCGCCTCCCCCCCGCACTGTAAATGGTGTATATTTCTCGGCAGAGAAGGTTCAGTTTGCCTTACACCTCTTTCCTAAAAATGACGTTCTGTGGCCTGCAGTCATCGTCCAGCGCGGAGCTCTTCTCATCATCTACTGTAAAGAAGTATTTTCTTATTCTGCAATTCTTCTCCTTCTTTTTTTCTTTTTTTTTTGTTTCAGTTTTAAATCGTCACGACAACACTCCACCACTAACGTCTATGCCAAACAACCAATTATCCTAAAAAAGAAAACCAACCATAGTCGGTAGCTAGAAATGATATATGCATCATCATCATCATCATCATCATCATCACGGTTCCAGCAAGTATTTATCAAAGACACTTTTCTTGTATTCTTCATGTAGACGCTGAACCGGGAGACCTTTTAGTTGTAGAGGCGGCACTACAGATGTTCATCGTACTCGTGTCAACCTTTCATGGTTCAATTGAGTTTTTCCGAAAATGTTTTCGTCACGTATACAGGGAGGCAAATTAAACTGGTAAGTAAAAAGTTAAAAAAAAGTTTTTTTTTTTAATGGTTTGGACAAGAATTTGTCACAAAAACGTAGGTTTTTTTTTTTCTCCAGTGCCTGTTATTGCCGTTCTTGGTTTGGCTGGTGTCGCACCCCCGAAAAAAAAAAAAAAGGGGGTCGTGATAATGGGGTCCAACGTAGAGGGGTGTAATATTTCTGGGGAGGAAAACCTTTGGAAAGAGTTTGTGTAAAAAGTTTAAAAAGGAAAAAGAAAAAGGAAAAAAAAAATAGACTGCGTTTTTATATTTCACCCGTCAATGTTCTGGTTTTAAATTTAGTTTTAGCCAAACGTCTTTTGCGTGTTCACACCTCTTCAGTTGGATCCATCGGCAGGAGTCTAGGTAGGTCTTCCCCACACGAGGGTGCGTGGGATCATGCACGTTCTGTTTTTATTTCCACGTGCGCTCCTTGGATGCAGAAGAGCCTTCTTATCAATAGTCTTTGTGCTCAAGTCACCTTTATTTTCTATCCAGTCCATCATATAAATACATGTTTATCACTAGACTGACTTCTTTTTTTTTTTTTTTGAAAGGGTTCAAAACATCATTCCTGTTTAGCTTCTTTTTTTTGTGTGTCTTTTCCACGATATCTGTGTGTGCCATTTGTTCTACAGAGAATGTGCTGACTCGCAGCCCAGAGTTTGCTTTATTCAGGTATTTTATTTTGTGTTACGTTGTTTCAGGAGTCGACACTTTCCTCGATCATCGTTTGGTATGTGAGCGGTCTGTCGAGGTCTCTGATTCTGAGTCTGTTATGATCATTAAATAAACTCATCTCTTTTATAGAAAATAAAAAAATAAACAAAATGCGCCTTTTATTTATTTTTCTGAGAAGAAATAACTACTGATGGTGAATAGATTGAGTTTGAACCTGAACATACGAAGAGCTCCTGGTGAAACAACTAAGGAGGAGGACGAGTCAATAGTTTGAGATATTAATTTAAATTACTCTTAAAATGTTCTTCCTATCATGTGGATTGTTTTATTAATATTCATTATATATTTTAAAGCACTCGCCTTTCCATTTTTAAGCTAATTCATAGCTTTAATAACTCATTAAACCCTTAAAAGAAAGGACAGTAAATGTAATTCATAGCGTTATTCATTGTTGTGTGAATACTGCCCTCTATTGGTTAAATTCAACGATGAAAAATGAGGGATTTCAGTCGTGTGACGTTTTAATTCAAATATAATTGTTAAGGTTTTTTAACTGTTGGATTTTTTTTATTTAAGTATTAATAATACACGTTTAATCATTTATTTAATCAGCATTTCATTTTAATTTCGTATCAAGTTTAAAACAATATAAACGTGCAAAATCTTCTTTAATTATATTTATCTAATGTATGTTTGATATTAAATCCATTTATTCCTGGAAATTAATTCAGTTAATTCATCATTAAGTGTATGAATGAATGTATTTTTAACACGAAAAAGATCTAAAGCTGAAGACACCGATATTATTTCATGTCAATATAATGGTGGATCTATGTTGCTTACTGCCCTCCTGTGGCGTAAATTAGAAACTACACTACACACAGAAATAAAATAAAAACAGTCGTGTGACGTATTCATTAAATGGAATTGTTAATAAAAAAATATAATATGTTTTTTTAAATAATTAAAACACTTTATTAATTATATAATATATAATAATATATTAATTGTGTAATTAATTGGCATGTGGTTATAATTTCGTGTAGTTTAAAACGATACTAACGAACGTGACAAATCTGTTTTAATTATATTAATCTAATGCATGTTTTATATTCAACCAAATTATTCCTGTAAATAAAGTTCACACAGATCTTACAAACAAAAAATAAAAATAAAAATAAAGATTCATATCGGTCTCTAAAATACCTTTGTTAAAAATAAATCTACCTTAAATCAAAGTTGATAAAAAAAACCTAGAGCAAGATATTGATGGAAAATAAACACGTTGAGTTCTAAATTGACAACATATGGACTCGCAAGTGTCATTTATTGAAGGCATTGAATAATAAAAGCATTGGAAAATACTAGTCTTCATCCACATGACAAAATGATTTGGTTGAAGACTTAAAACAAAGTAAACCTTAAATAAATACCAATTTGAAATACTAGAGTTCAACAGTTCTTGGAGGACAACTTCAATATAAAGTATAAATAATGGAAAAATAAGGTTCTCCAAATTTTTGAAGGAGTTTTATATCCAACAAGGACAAGAAAAGAAAAGAAAAGAAAAGAAAAGAAAAGAATGAATCATTGTAATTATAATCGAAAAAATATTTGATAGAGTAGATCTTTACTTTTAATTTATTTTATTCCTAAAGTAAGTCTTAGTTAGTATTTTATTATTATTGGTTAAACTTAGGTCCAGAAATCCAACAAGAGAAATGCTAACAATAAAAACATAATTAAACTAACGGCTGCAGAAATGGATATAAAGTTTGAAACTATGATGATTTTTTCTTTCAAACCAAATGTGTTAATTAAACATAAATTTCACCAGAACTTTAATCAAATATTTTATTTGAAGTAGAGAAACAGGGAATTGAGGTGAAATAATCTTGTTCATACAGTATCAGAATATTGATTTCATCAGTTTATTTCCACTGATAATATCACAATGTGGACACAATATGTAATATTTCAACATTTAAATAAAACACTTGGCAAATATTATGGTATATTTGGAAGATTGGAAAAGCCATCATTTGGATTAAAAAGGGTTTAATAAATGGTGATAAAATATATATACCCATCTTCAGGGAACCAAAGTAGCTTCTGAGTCGGAGATATCAGGATCATGGCTGCGTGTTTTGAGCCGTGGATATAAAACCAAGAGGTCACAGGGTCAGGCTTGACTTTACTGGTCACTCAGCTTCCATGATATTTCTTTCACGATACGCAACGACACTGTATCGATGTATACATATTAAAAATAGAAACAATTTTATTGTTGAACTTTCCTTTTATTTTTGGCTTTTCAATCATACTTTATTTGTTATTTTAGTTATTCTACGGTTTATTACGGTGCATATAAAATCAAATCATTCTTATTAACATTCAAATTATTATATTAACTTCCAGGCACTAGGTGGCAGCAGTCATTACGTTGTCCGCAGCTAAGGAAAACAATGAGATCCCGGTGACTGAGGACGAGAGGATACAGTGACTCCGGCCGCTTTCAAAGCTGATGTTTTTGACATATATACAGTATATATATATATATAAATACAAAATGTATTTAATTCAAATGTTAAAAAAAGGATTGACAGCTTTGAAATAGTCCCTCTTCGAACAGTAGAGGGAGCCAGAAACAAGCATGTCGTAACTACTGTACTGCTGCTTTAACAATATGTTTCGTACTATGAATCAGAAACATAAAACTTTAAATAAAAAATATAAAATAAATAAATAATTGGAATGGAATAAAAACAGATTAATTAAAAACATAGGCTTGCTATAATAGAATAAATACGCATAATATCATTACATTGTATACTGCCCTCATGTGGCTATAATTAGAACTACAATAACCAATACATCTTCAATTGTGTGACGTATTCTTTCAAATTGAATTGTAAATAACTTTTTTGTGAAAAACGTTATATTTTTTTTGTTCTCATTAATAAAAAGTTTATTATATCAGCCGCTGGTTTAAATCTCGATAATAAATTAAAAATAATACCAACGTGAAACTCTGCTTAAATTATATTGTATTATATCAATGTATTATATTATATCAGACTATTTTGGGAAAAAATAAACATTTAAAAAACGGTTTATTTTTTTATTTAAACATATGCGAACATTTCAATGAGGTAAACTATTTTCTAACAAAGTGCAAAAACATTATTTCCGGGTTGATTCTGTTTTTCCTCAAACTAGACCAGACCTGGTTCTAATGTATTAACAAATGTATTTTGTATTCATTATTCATCACACTTCCCTCCTTTTTGTGTGTTATTTTTTGTGTATATATTAATCCCTCAAAACATTTTTTTAAGTTAATTGAAGAAATGTTTTGAAAAAAACTAATCTATACTAGAAAAAAAAGTGCATATTATTTAGCTTAATAAATGTCACTGCCTAGTGACGCACGTCCTTTTTTTCTTTAGGGATTTTTTGTCTTTCTTTTTGATCGACGGCCCCTAACAACGTTCACAGAATTGAATGTAGCCCTTGAAGAATTTTAATTGCCCTCCCCTGAACTAGACCCTTTACGTTTGCACACCATACTACTTTAAAGTATATACTTTAATGAATATTGATTTGATTGTTTAAGTGCTTTGTGACCCTGGTCTGGAAAAGCGTTATATAAATAAAAATGACTTAATTACTTGAAAATCGCACAACTGTAGCTACATATCATGTCCACTTGAGGGCAGTGCTACATATTTGAATAATTTCCATTCTTTTTTTCAAGCAACATCCGCCACATACTTTCAAAGTAAAACGTCATTTTATACTTTTTGCGTATAGACACGATATATTTGAAAAAATTGACATTAACATTCCTTAACATTGTTAGTATCATGCTGACTTTATTATCTTACTTAAAGTAAAAAATATAAATTATATATCGCATTTTAATTGCGTCCGCATTTTTTAATTAAACAATATTTCTACTGTTGTTTGTTATTTTTCCAAACTTGGTGTTGAAGAATGAAAAAAAACTTGCACAGAAGAGTGACGGGTTCAGTGTCAGATTTGGGTGAAGCGCTGTGAGGTCCGTGAAGGCATCACCGAATCCTGTCAGCGCCTGCAGCTGATCTGAGTGTAACTGATTCTGACCACAGACGCGCGGCGACAGACGAGCAGCTGTTTCGTCCGTCAAATGGAAGCAGACGGTCGTGGATGGAGGCGCCTGTGACACCGACAGTAAGTTACTTTATTTTAAAACCATGACTTTCTGAATTGACGACGTTCCGGTCCAACATCAGCGGCACATGTTCACCAGAGTTGTGAAACCCTGAGAGCAAATGTTGACTCGCGGGTTTTCAGTCCGTGTTTCTTTCATGGAATGCTTTTATTTCCCCTCATTTTTAAGAAGTTTTTTACTGAGTTTGGTCAAACTTTATTTTTTTCTTCTAATAGTGTGATGTTGTTGTGCACAGCCATGGCCCTAGAGAGCAGTGAGTGGACTTCCTGCAACTACACCCGTAATGTCACCTTCTTCTACAACCTGGTGGGCAAGGAGATCAGCCTGAAGTGGTCGCCGCGGGACTACCTGGTGATCGGACTGGGCCTGACCGTCTGCTCCATCGTGGTCCTGGCCAACTTGATGGTGATGGCGGCCATCTTCATAAACCGCCGCTTCCACTTCCCCATCTACTACCTCCTGGGCAACATGGCGGCCGCCGACCTCTTCGCGGGCGTGGCGTACGCCAACCTCATGATGAACACGGGCCCCTGGACCCGGACCCTCAGCAAGGAGCAGTGGTACATCCGCGCGGCCCTCATCGACATCAGCCTGACGGCGTCGGTGGCCAACCTCCTGGCGGTGGCGGTGGAGCGTCACCAGACCATCATGGCCATGCAGCTGCACAGCAAGATGAGCAAGCGGCGGGTGGTCCTGCTGATCGTGTTCATCTGGGCCGTCAGCGTCGTCATGGGCCTGGTGCCGTCCACCTTCTGGAACTGTGAGTGCAACCTGGACGACTGCTCCACCGTCACGCCGCTGTACAGCCGCCGCTTCCTGGTCTTCTGGGCGCTGCTCAACCTGCTCGCCTTCTTCATCATGGTCGCCATCTACGTCCGGATCTTCGTCCACGTCCGGTACCAGAGTCGCTACGCGGCCCAGCACTCGTCGGAGCTGCGGCACAGCCAGACCGTGGTCAACCTGATGAAGACGATCTCCATGGTCCTGGGTGAGATGTGCTACCGTACCTCGAGGTCAAAGGTCATCTGAAGTCCAGGAGCAGACTCTAGAGAGACGGTCGTCGAAAACTAGAGGTTCTGTTTAAGTGGAATAACTTTGGACGTCGTTTAACTACTTGGAATGAAGATAAGATCTGGAACGTTTTTCGAGTCCATTTATCACATTTTTCTTACTCCGGCTGACAAGACTACTTCGTCTTGTAGCGTAAATACAAATTTGGTCCAGAAGACTTTTTTTTTTACCCTTATATTCGACACTGTCCTTTAACCTTGAAACCTTTAACCTTTAACCTTCGATCGTAGTGAAGATGCATCTGTGTCATCATGCTTTAACTCACTCACACAGGAGCTCAAGGATCTCTGTAGGTCTTGCGTACACATGAAACCCAACCATGGTTCCTCCTGGTCTGTAGACACAACACCTTGTTTGAGTAGCTTGATGGATATGAGTGGTGGGGGGTTATTCCCTCAAGTCGTTTGCGGAATAGAAGCTACTACAACGTCAGATCAGGTTTCGAGAATCCACCTCTAAAAGCGAAATAATATTAGAAAGTTTCCCCCAACATCAATGGTCAGTCTTGTTTGGGTTTTTTTTTTGACAACGCATAGAAGCAAACCCTAGTCATTGCTCTATGGTACTTTTCCACCGGGTCGTCTTGACCCTACTTGCCTCAACTCGATTCTACCAGGTTTGTGTTTTTGGGTTTCCAGCGGCACCTTGAAACGGATGCAATTTTTAGTACCTACTTCGGTTCTAGTTCCGACAAATCGGAACTAAAAACGTGACGACTGATTGGTCGGATAGTTACGTTACTGATGAGTCAGCAGTGGGACTCCCAACACAAGAAGCAAACCCACCATTTCAAAAAAAAAAAAAAAAACGATTCAAGAAGAAGTACCGTAGGTTGTTCCTCGGTCTCTGGATGAGGTCCAGACTTTTTTGTACACCAGAACTGAGAGTCAAATGGCATACTATCAGTTTGGTACACACTTCCTAAAATGAACTTATATATATGATATACTGTATTCCTCTAACACACTAATCACATTATGGATTCTTCAATTACTACCAATGTGGCACCAAGAAATGAAACGTTTATTGTTTGAAAAACGCTCATGGCTGGCTACTCTTTTGGTGCGTCTGCGGGGACCACGTCGGGGACCCCCTGGTACAGAACATCAAAACATGCCAACTTTCGGTGTTGAAATTTCAGTACCAACAACGCATGATCAAAACAGGAACCGATATCAAAGTGAAGGTGTCTGTAGCCATTTTTATTGACGCAAAGCCCTACTTATGATGGCCTGCCTCGTCGTTGAAAATTGCAGTAGATCCATCCTACTTCTAACACCACCACTTTGCATTAAACACACTTTTTAAATCATTTGCTGCTGCAGCTCATAGATTTCAGCTTGGTGAGTTCTTCCTCTACAAAACCGATCACTGTCTACAACAGGATATAACAGGACCATCCTACTCGTGGCGCCCTATGTAACGTGCGGATAGACCTGAAGCGCATATTTTGTGGAAATACATTTAAGTGATTTATTTGTCTATATAGTGTCACTGCAGGCACCAAAAAAAAAACCACAGAAAAACTGTTGCCTCTGCGGACTGGATCAGGTTCAGATTCCTGTCGTATCAACGTCATCTCTCCTGCCTGCACTTGAGCGGCTGGAAACCGCAGATTCAGATTCACCATTTCCTTGGTTTCGTCTGTACTCACAGCGACGGGTTCGCCCATCAATAATCCCTAATAGAAAATCAATGAAGTTAATTTTTTTTCCTCATTTCCTGATTGTCGTGGACATTAATTTCTTTAATCACGAGCGGAAACGAGTGGAAATTAGATGCACAAAAAAGATGTGTTTGAATATTTGTGAACTCTTCAAGTGGCGTCCCAGAGTTCAGTACACTTCTGTACACAAACATTATTATCATTCTTCCGACTAAACTTCCGCCCCAAACCAGTTTTTTTCACAGTGTTTGAGTCACAGCGGCTGTCCAGATATGACGCAGTACTGCAGGTCAAAGGTCGATTGTGTTAGCGTTTTTTCTTCTACTAAATGGTCCCCTCGATGTGAAAGAGATGACGACTCCTTTTTTTTATTAAAGTTTCTCACTTTTTCTACCTTTTCCCCGCAGGAGCTTTCGTCATCTGCTGGACGCCCGGGCTGCTCACCCTCCTGCTGGACGGACTCTTGGGTAAATCCAGCCACGCCAACGCCTACGAGAAGTTCTGCCTGGTCATCGCCGAGTGCAACTCCCTGGTGAACCCCATCATCTACTCGCTGAGGGACGGCGAGATGCGGAGGACGTTCAAGTGGATCTTGTGCTGTTTGTGTCGGAGGGCCGACGACCAGGCGAGGAGACGCATGGAAATTGACTCGCTGCCCGAGGTATTTCACTCCGACTGTTTTTTGTCCTGTCCCGGATACTAGTATTTAATGAGGGCCAGGGGTTCTACTCCGAGGATCTCCTGGTTGAATACCTCTTAAGAGGGATTCACACCAAATATTGTGTGTATTTTATTTTATTTGTTCAGGCTTTTCCTTGATTTTCTGGAACTCCTGTTGTGTTATCAGTTTTATCTTGATCTTTAAAGTATATACTTTTTTGAGTATTGTTTTGATTGTTTAAGCGCTTTGTGACCCTGGTCTGGAAAAGCGCTATATAAATAAATATTACTTACTTACTTATTGGAAAGAATCTGGCGATGAGATGCGTATCAAGATACTGGGGCAAAGATACGATATATTTATTATTATCGTTATTGTAGAAATTACTATATATTTTTTGTTCTTTAGTCTGGCATTTAGGTTTTATTATAGGTATACTATTGGTCAAAAAATGATGATACAAATACGAGTTCCTAAACTCCGAGGATCTCCTGGATGAATACCTCTTAAGAGGGATTCCCACCAAATACAAATGGTTTAGATTACGGGTGTGTATTGGAAAGAATCTGTGGCAAAGATACAATATATTTATTATTATAGTTATTGTAGAAATTACTGTATATTTTTTGTTTTGTCCAAGTACTTTAGTCTGGCATTTAGGTATTGAGTATTGGTCAAAAAAGGGTGACACCAATACGAGTTCATGAACTACATTATTATTTTTTTATAACAATTTTGTAATATTGATGCTGTCAAAGGGAAATTAACATTACACATTGTACAAACCTTAAGTTTTAATTGGGTATATTTCCCCTCTTGTTGTTGTTGTTTTCTTCAAGAAAAAAAACTAAGAAAAGTAATTTCCTGTGCAAAATAAAAGTTGATGGCAAGTGAAAAATCAATCGAAGGTACAGTAGGTCACTTTTAGAAAAAAACACACATTATCAGTTTTTGATCATGCTTGGGTACCAAAACTTCGGAATCGAGAGGCGAAGAATGTTTCGATACCTGGTACTACCGAAGTATTTCCTTTCGGTGCCACAAAATAACCTTTTAAAAGGGGAGTTTGATACCCAGCCCCACTTGCATTTGTAGAATTCCCAGACCACATGACTCTTGACAAGTCTTAAAATTCTTTTTTTTAAACCAATATATGTCCAAACATATTGGAAAAAATATTGTTATATTTAATTGCGTGAAGAGAATATTCAAAATGGAGAGTAAACTCTTCATTTTTATGTTAGCATCTATGCTAACTAGTGTGATGGACGCGTTTAGAGTGGTAAATAGTTTTCAGGAACAGATGGATGAGTCTTAAAAAAGAGGAGTAAACGAATATACGTTTCTTTAATGTGGCCATTGGCACAATGATGAAGGCTTCTCTTTATTCCATAATTTGCAAATGGCGTATCAATAATATCTAATCAGACATATAGGTTAAGAACAAAATAAACCAACTAAACCAAAAAAGGAAATTATTTTCACCCAGAATATAATTTTGACCCAATGTTTATTTCAACATTTATCAGTTCTATCTTATAAAAAGCAGTGGTTGATATGTCATCTCATGAACTTCCTCAGGAAGTGAACTTTGAAAATGACACCAGAGGTGTCAAGATAATTATCTTGACGTGAACGTTGTATAAAGGAAATCAGATACCGTTGTCCAAAACACCAAAAAAACTGCATTAATGTTTGACTCTGAAGGAACACAGAAGTGTGTTAGCACAGGGTAAACATCAAGGCCACACTGTAAAAAAAACCCAGATTTAATTGAGGATTACATTCTAGTCTCACTCTGATCGAATCTGTAGAACAGGATTTTCAAGGAAGGATAAACAAGTTGGGTGTGTTGGGACAACACTCTTTTATAAAACTTAGTATACTTAAAAAATGACTAATATTATGACAACCTGTTATAGCAAAACTATATTTGCTTGTGAGACCTGCATTGATCAGTACCTTTGGATTTGAGGGAAGAAATGTGATCAGTTTAAAAGCTTTGTTCTTTCTTTGTTCATTTTAAGTCATTTATAAGAACTAAAGACTTAAATACAGAAATGTTGTTTTGGTTATGGTGGTCACTGCACATTTAAAGTACCTTTTTTTTTCTTCTACAAATAGTATTTTTGAACTAATTTGAAGGCCATAACAACAGCCAGATTCATTGTGTACTCTAACACTCAGTGACAGATAATTTCAAACATATTCAGCATTTATTCTAAATCCGAGTTTCAATATCTTTCAGTTTGGACAAGTCTTCTTTTATTTTGGGTTTGCCGAACTCAAGTGAGCATTCTTCACTTATCTTTATCATCCTCCCCGGTCGCACCAATCCTCTTCTTGTCCTCCTTCACTGCATCCCTGGACCTCATTGGTTCCTCTCCTCCTACGTTCCAAACATGTCCCTGGCCTCCCTAAACCTCTCCACATAATTAAAAGGTTATTTTCTTTCTCCAACGTCAACATTCTATCTTCATGTTTTTAAAAAATAATGGTCTACTAGCCTGCTCTTCAGATGAATGGAATTTCCCATTACTTTAGATATTTCATAATATAGTTTTAATCCGGACAATTTTAAATGATAAAGTATCGGCAATTCTAAATGAGAAAACATCATAAATGTAGGGAAGGAGACGAGTTATGAGTTTTTTAAAGTTGGTGGAATAGCTTTTCCTATATTCACAGTGGAGCCCAAAAAGAGTACGTTTTGATCAAATTAAGTATAGTTATAATAAGTGGTGTATTTTTTTTTTTTAATCTCTAACATTACCGGTGATGTCAAATAAAAAATATTAATTAATTTCAGTCATAATTCGTTTTTTCTAATGGTGCAAATATCATTTTTTACTTGTATCTTTCCATTGCCTTTTTATATATATATAATAAGTAATTAAGTAGTTTTTATTTGTATAGCGCTTTTCCAGACCAGGGTCACAAAGCGCTTAAACAATCAACACAATATTCAATAAAGTATATACTTTAAAGATCAAGATAAAACTGATATTTCTGGGATGGTCTTCTTGTGCTTGATGTTTTGGGGTGAATACAATAGTCAGTCAGACGCTTGTTTTTTGATGTTTTGAATCACAGCACTTCGTATTTACCTATAAATATTCAGTTTACTTTTAGCAATATTGCACTCCTGCTGGTGGAAAATGAATGTTGCAGGCAACATTAAAAATACAGAACTAGAACTGTATCTGTTTATGTCTGTTTAAAACAATATACTTTTTATATACTCTTTTTTGTATATCAATCTTTTTATCTGACATATTAATTTAAATTAAAACCGGGTAGATTCATTAAGAGATGAATCTACCCGGTTTTATCATAGATCATGATTCCTTCATCTCTTGTCAACTCTTTTTAAAATCACTCCCAAATATTAATTGTTTGTTGTTTTTTTTCCAGGAGCCTCTTGATTTTGAGCTGAAGATTGAGGACAAGAACATGGACGCCAACGGCAAAGAAGACAGATGGACATAACCGGTATGAAGCCGGCCGGCCGACAATAAAACATTTGCAGTTACTTTTCTTTAAAAAAAAAAAAATCCTCTGGCTTTTTCTTTTCAAGTCTTGAGTTTAAATACAAGATCACCATAATAACCATGACATGGTGCAATCTCTCCTTTTATTACATTTGACTATCACAAGAGCGTTTGTGACAAATTATAAAATCAAACACTCCTACAATCTGAAATCAAATACTGGGGGGGAGGAGAAAAAAAAAATATCACACTAAATCATTTTATTAATTTTCTAATAAGAACACTACAATTTGTCATATTTCTTCCTTTTGTTTACTCTTTCTAGAACAATTCTAAAGTTGAGGTATAAAAGGAGTTCATACAGACTCGCAGGTCTGGAAACAGTGGGGGGTTATATACAAGAGATATGGAAAGACAGAGGTAGAGAGAGGGGGGGGGTAAATACAAGGAAAAGATAGAAATATACTAATAGTAAATAAAAAGAAAACCCGGGGTTGAGTCAGCTGACTGGTACTGTGGGAGTCACTAGATGTATTTTTTCAAGCTTCTGGGAGCTTAACGATTAAAATTTAAGTGATGAAAACATAATGAAGGACATGAACATAAATCCACAGCAACACCCAGCCAAACACGAACGCCCCACTTCCACCCAGTTATGTAACAAAAGACCGAAAATCAAAAAAAAAAATAAAAAAAAATGGATACAGTTATAGTGAATCTTGTGAAAGTTAAAACAAACTCAACCAAAAGTTTATAAAAGGAAAATAAAAACACTGGAACATTACACAAACTGTACAGTGACATCCATTACAACAGGTAGAAAAAAAAAAAAAAAAAGGAGGGAGGGGCTTGATAATTTGGTGTGGCATTAGTCATAAAATACAGTCGTATGAACTGCGATGAGTAACAAAACTATTTAAATGTTGGATATAACATGTGACCAGCTTACAAGCTTTTGTTGTGTAACATATGCTTCAACTGACGAGTAAATCCTCATAAGGCTTCACCTTACTATCAAAAAAAATGCAACGTAATTAACAAAAGATTATGTATAAAATAGTTCCATAGAATGAAAGTCCCCCTCCCCGATAAAATGTTCGTTAACTACACCCAGTGCTGCCTCTTTTTTTGGTAACAGAGGAGAAGAAGCCCTTGCCCAATCGGCCGTTCAACTAAAACAGTACGTATAAACAGGAAGTTGATAAATGAGGAGTAAAACGGGAGCCTTTTTTTTTTTTTTCTTCCTATGAAAGAGGTGCTGAACTGCACACAATCAAGTTGTGAGGCGACACCGCGGAGCCCCCCCGACAACAAAACCCTAGATAAAATAAAAATAAAAAGAGTTTGAGGCATTACACCACCACACGGACACGGATACAAATAGAGTTCCCTCCTCTCCTCCAACTGAAAAAGGCGGCTGCGCACCAGCTTTCAAGAGACACAGAGTAGCATTATTACATTTCTGAATGTGGTATTTTTGGTTTTGGTACAAAAGAAGGTCGCAGTGTGTCACAAGCGTTTTTCTCAAGATAGCGTGAGGGTCTTCCCCCCCCCTACACCCACACCTTGTCTGTCATTCGCCGGTAGAAGCACTCACTCCAAAAAAAAAAAAAAAAAAAAGTTGCATCGACCAGTTTGACAAAAGAACACTGTACACACACCCACAATAAAATGATGCACTTTCTCCTTTTTGGTCTGACTGTAATAATTATACCCTTTTTAATTTTTTTTACCTTTTTTTTTTTTTCTTTTAATCATGGAACAAAAATGAATCTAAAAAACTTGGAAAAAAAAACCAAATATCAATCCTAAAAGTCTACATGCATGGAAGACGGTCACGTTTCTAAAATCATGTTTGTCCCAGTAACTGCCCCACCATGTTTTCGCCCCCCCCCCACCCCCCCATCCCCCCATCCACGTCTCTCGGGCTCATATTTGGTGGCGGCTGGTGCATTCTTGGTGAAACAGCATTAGAAAATAGCCTACAATCAAATAAACTAGTGAACAGAAAGTGAGAAGTTAGACCTAACAAGCTCTACCGAAAAACCCTTTCTATTGGTTAGTTACATCCACGCTCCTCTGCCGCCCCCCCCACGCCCGCCGCCTCCTCCTCCTCTCTCACCAGTGATCCCGGAACAAGGACGCTAACTTTTTGTGCTCGACACTCGCCGTGGATGCTCTGAATCAAACGCAGAAAAGGGAGCAAAAGATACAAGAGTGTCTGGTGTTGGCAGAGGGGTCTCTTCGGAGGACGATGATGATGATGATGATGATGACGACGAACTACCGGGGCAGCGCTTTGGTACGAGCAAAGGTGAGCAGGAGCTCCCAGGTGATCCGTATCGACAGTTTCAAGAGATACAGTTTTCCCAAAGCAAAAAAAAGGGGGGTGGAGAGTGCAGAGGTCGACGGCACATTGACGAGCTGTGAAGACTGTGTGGAGTTCACGTGCATATACACAGAATGTACAGACATCATCTACACAGTCAGTGGTTTTTTTTTTTTAAGTCCGAGACGGTTGGTGACGTGAGGATTCTCCCTTTCAGAGTTTATCGGAGCTGTGTGTGGAGGGGCGAGGCGGGGGGTTGGGTGGGGGGGGGGGTTCCTGTGGTCCAGCACAGTGTGGGCTTATGGGACTTTAGCGCAGCTTCGCATGGCTGTCCAGTGGTGAGAGGGGAGTGGTGACGAGAACAAAAGCAGGTCCACGCGTGGACCCCCGGCGGGAATGGATCGGTGGTGGGAAGGAGGAATCAGTTGGATGTGTCGGAGTGGACGCTGCCTGGAGGACCGGGAGGGGAGGTGACCGAGGAGGGGTTGGTTGTGTCCTGCCAGCTGTTAGCCTGGAAGAGAGCCAGAGATCAGTTAACGGCAAAGATCCGACGCTTGAATATCTGGTTCGTGAGCGATGTGTCCGGAATGATCTGAATGTGCCGCTCATTAACCTGAGGAATCCTACGTTGAGCAACACACGCTTGAAAAACAATTCTACTTACAAGTCGATCGAAAATGTGTCCTAGTTTAGAAAAGAACATTTCCTGCACAAGTTACAATTCCTTTAATGCTTGGCCGCCCAGCTTACCAACCACAGCTGTCGATCACTTTTTTCATAGCAACATACTTATGTTACATAATGTAAACACAGTATTGTAGCGACCAATCAGCCGTCATTAAATAGAGCAGTTTGTAGAAATGCATCATGGGAGTTTTGTTGGAACCATAAGTAAGGTGGTTGGGGTAATTAGTGCCTCTTACGATATATTTAAATATCCAATAAAGAAATAATGCGAAACGTTGGGACTTCAAAACCTTCATATTACGGTAAGTACATGACTCACAAATACGTTTCTTCTGTGTTAAGAGATGAAATTTTCGGAAAAAAGTAGAATCAAAATATTACATTTGTACATGCATCAATTTTAATGTTCTTATTTAGTCTATTTGTTCAGGCTTTTCCTTGATTTTCTGGAACTCCTGTTGTGTTATCAGTTTTATCTTGATCTTTAAAGTATATACTTTATTGAATATTGTTTTGATTGTTTAAGCGCTTTGTGACCCTGGTCTGGAAAAGCGCTATACAAATAAAAATGACTTACTTAAAAATAAATGTATTTTAAATGGTTTATTAAAACATTCTCATCGGATTAACCTGCCAAACCCTCAACCTTTGTGTAGTTTGTTAACTAGGCCTGAGCATTTATGAAACAATGTTTTGATTCAACGATCTGGTCATTCTCTGCTCTTGAGCAAGACACTTTGCAGCAGAAGCGGCGAAAACAAAAAGTACCCCTGAACATAAATCACCGCATACTTTGTATTGTCTATGATTCACTGTCAGGAATGTTATAAACGCGTCGACACATGTTAGTCATTGTCAAATATCGGAATCGACGATTCCGTTTGGGAAAGAAGCCAAACGGACTTGGTGTCTCGGTTTGTCGTCGTGAATCTTTTCGACGTCACTCAAAAAGGTGGACGATTGTGAACTTACATCCAGGCGAAGGGGGGTGTAGAGGCCACTACCTGACAGCTCCTCATAGCCGCCCGTCAGGTGTGTAGCATGGTGCAGGGTATCCACCTGTCGACAGGAACCATGTTTAGATGAGCTTCATTACGTCCGCAGACCTCTGCTGTTTACGTCAGACTTCTGACTCACAACAGTTGACATCTGGGGAAACCACTAGCTTGGTCTACGAGGAAGGATTTGGATACAAAACGAGGGGAAAAGCAAGGATCTGAGGTTCAATGCTGGTATTTGGAGGCACCATCCACGGTTAGGCACAGAGAGATGTTTGGTCGGTTAACCAGGAACTCCTGAGAACTTCCACCACTCACTGGTTTATTTTGCATCCCAGGAAAAACATGTCATTATAGATCAAAGCAGAGGATGTTTCATGTCCCCTAGAGATAGAGCTCAATCGTACGCCTCTGAGTAGAGCTGCAGCTTCAGCAAAAAAAAAAAACATTGAGGTGGGTCAAAGGTGAGACCGGGACACGAGGGGAAGTGGAGGTCAAGAGGAACTAGACTAGGGGTTGGTATGCGGGGGGGGATGCTATTTTTACTGTGCTGACTGGCATCCAGGTCCACTCTGCAGCAGTGCATACCTGCTGCTGTAGTGAGGGGGCGATGTTGAGACCCTCCCCGTTGAGTAAACGCAGGCCGAGGTAGGAGTCGCCTGTGTGAGACAAACTGTATGACCCCGGTGACCCTGTGGGCAATATTATATATAATGCCAATAGCCTAGAAGTGCTTTGGAGTCAAAGGTCACAACTGGTCCTGAATACTGGAGACATAAATAATAAAAAAAAACATTCTTGGGTAATAACTCGCTGCATAAACTACTTGATGGTGGCGTTTGGATGATCATTTTATTTTCAGGGGTGCTTTAATTTTATACTGAAGTACCCACTTTTGACTGTTGTATGGATTTATTCCTAAAAAGTTTTTTTGTAGTTTGCTATTTTTATACATGCATTGTTTTACAGTTTTGTGGGGGAAAAATACACTTTAAAGGAGAATAATTATCCTTTGATGTCGGAATATATTGCAGTGTATATTGGTGTACAGTGGTCCCTCGTTTATTGCGGGGGGTTAGTTCTTAAACTTGAGTCTTGTTCTTTATTTCTGACTAAACTGTTTAGTTAACTGTTAGCTTCTTGGGCTAACTGGTGACTCAGTTTGTTTACATTCAGAGAAATAAACTATTACAGAATAAAAATACATTTTCATGTTGTTTAAGTAGAAACTACTACTATAGTGCCCACTTTTGACTTGTATATGGATCCCATCTGACACATTATTTTTTATGTATGACCCCCGTTTGAATAAGTACATTGAGGACGGAATGAGTGCGTGTAGGCTTGAGTAGAGAAACTTGTGGTGATGGTCTTGAAAGTAAATCGAGGAAATTAGGTTAGTGTAATGGCTTTAACCTCATGACGCAAACGCCATTCATCTCAACAATGCTGCGACACAAAACGGAATCTCAGAACTGATCTCTCCCTCTGTAAAAAACATCATATGTTGTATCACATGGTTGGAATTAGAGAAGTAACATTTCAACGGTATTTTTTAGTTAAGTTTAGAGATGCAATATTCACTTGTTGCTGTTGAGAGAAGGCTGTTGTCAAGATCAACGCGTGAAAGTTAAGGTGGCGTTCTTTACCTGAGTTGGGTGTAGCGGGGGAGTTGGCTTGGCTTGCTTGCGCTGACACATTGGCTGCATCCACAGCCGTCTTCACTGCGTAGAGGTTCGCTTCCTCCTGAAACTTACCGATGTTCTTTTTGTAACGTATTCTCTTGTTTCCAAACCAATTGGATACCTTTTTAAAAAAAAAAAAAGACAAGAAAGAGGGATATGAGAACGCGACAAAGAGTAAAGCTCTTTTAAAGAACTATCCACGGATCTGTACCTGAGACACGGTGATCCCACACTTTTTGGCCAGTTCCTCTTTCGCCTCCTCGCTCGGGTAAGGGTTAGACAAATGTGAATAGAAATACTCGTTCAGCACCTCCGTGGCTTGCTTGTTAAAGTTGCGCCGCTTACGTCTGAGGAGAAAAATCGTGATGATGAGTATATATATATATATATATATATATATCAGTGCAGCAGAAGAGGTGTTTATTTTCCAGCTCAGGGAACATGGTGGTCGCTGACCTTGCGTCGAGGAAGCGTGAGCGCAGGATCATGACCGCCTCGCAGGTGCTCTGCTTCAGCTGCATCTGGATGGAGCTGAACTTGCGGTGGATGATGGCCACCATTCGCTCGATCTCCTTAGGAGAGATGGGCCGCGTGCGAGACTGCTCTCTCAGCAGGTTCATTACATGGTTGGTGAACTCGCTGCACGCCTGTTGGAGAGATTTTGACACTTGAAAACATGTTTCTTTTTTTTAGAAACAAGTCTTACTTCAACTGTGTGGAAGATAGTTTTCTCTTTAAATAAACACTCCTTTCGAAGAGTGGGAGGAGCTTAAATTATACATCCATGAACATCCAATTATTTGGAAACCATACGTAAACGTCATGATTGGAGAAAGGGCTACACATTTGGAGGATAAACAATGGCTTGAAAAAAACATTTCTTTTTTAAGTTTTCAAGTGCACATATGTCAAACTCAAGGCCCACAAAGTCATTTAATGTGGATCACAGGATTGTGGGCTCAAAGAGAATAAATGTTTATGTAAAAAAAACTTGAATTGTTATTATTTTGGGTTATGTATTAAAACATGTTTTATACAGATTAAAACAATAATGATAAATAAGTATTTATGTTGATATGATGACCTATAAAAATGGACGTGTTCAAGATAAGAAGGCGAGATTACGGATGTCAATTATTCTGTGACTAAAAATAACTAATCATACTCATAATTCCTATTGACGACAGTTTGATAACACATATATATTTTGTTCAGCTCAATGATTTTAGCCCCTTGAGTGACTGAGTGCGACACCTCCGGTGTTCTCGTACCTGCTCGTATTTCTCCAGCTCAGAGTGATATATTTGGCGAATCTGGGCGAGCTTTGCTCTGTAGTCGGAGTGCTCGATGCTGCTGTCGGTGGGTGACCCTCCCGCGGCCGCCGCCGCTGCTGCCGCCGCCGCTGACCCCCCGCCTTTCTCCGGTCCTGACACGCCTTCCGCCAGCAGCATGTTGTCCAATCTCATGATCTGGGGATCTGGGGGGTCCTCCTCCTGCACGCCTCGTATACTCAGGACTTGAATGGGAAAAGAGAAAGAAAGCACATTTAGTTTTACATTTCCTATCCTCAATATGTTTCTCATCCTTTTTGTTCAGCGTCTTTGTGTGCCCCAAACATCGCTATATAAATATGTTTATTATTACTATAATCCCAGCCCCTTCTTAGTATTTTAATGTAACAATAACTTATAATTGATGGATGTTCCCTCCAAGCAACTATTAAAAAAATGCGAGTTGACTGAGAGTTCATGGGGTAATGTTTACCACCTCTGGAAGTCAAAGAGCCTTGTCAAACAGTCTAGTTCTTCTCTAGGGACGGTGCTCGGGACACCTGGCAGCGTCATGAATGGACCCGTAATTGCTCCAAATCAACAGCAGAGGGCAGTGTAGTCTCGCGGCGGTGGGTTTTGCCAGAGATAACGGCATGAGGCATGGGACCAGTAATGGGAGTGCATGTGCTGTCACTATGAGCCCCAGTGGCCATAAGTATAGTTATCAGTTGCTGCTCTCCAACACTGTATTATACCAGGACCTCTGTCAGCCTGCAGCCTCGCTCTCATCCCTCTCCTCTGCGCGCATGTCTACAGAAAACACTCCGTTACTGTAAAGTTTCTCTCGGAACCACACATCAGAAGAAAAAACGCATGACGTGCTTTTTTTTTTTTTTGTACCCCTTGACTTGCTGTTAAACTTTACTATGGTCAGCTAAAAATACATCTCAGACACTTAAAGCAGCACAACATACTTTAAAAATTGTCTGTTCAATTCCTTACAATTAGGTTTCGAATTATCAGTCGACGTAAATAGAAAACTTAAGGTCACAAAAAACACGTTTCCAAGAGCTGAATTGATTCAAGTAGCTGCCAGCTACAACTAACTAGTGGTGACCCACAGTACATCATCGAGTACCAGAATATCTAGAAGTTAGTGACCATCATCAATTGAAATTGTAACCCTAACCAGAAAGGTTATCAACGTCGTTTTGGCCAAGAGTGAATAAATAAAAGAGCTGTTGTAACTTCCGAAAAAAAAGCCCACTTTCCACAAACTCTCTGGATAAGCGAACACGGTTCACCATTAACGTCCTTCTGTGGCAAAGTGTCCAACCACCCCGTCCCCCCCCCGTCCCCTTGTTTCTTGTTCCTTCTTGCCTGTTTCTTTCCCCTCCTGCTTAGGTCTCTTCTCTTTCCAACGCACATTCCTGCTCGGCTGCTCCCCCATCTTAGGGCTCAGGAATGCAACAGACCCTGCCGCCTGAACTAATGACCCTGATTCGCCCATCTTTTTTTCCCTCCTCTTTTCTTTTTTTTCTTCTTTCGCCTTTCGTCATTTCTAAACCATTTTCTTTACCGTCTCGTTAAAGAAAGCGGTTGATTGAAACCCGGGGCGAACGGGAGAGTCACGTGGAACCGGTTCCGTTGCATAGTCTTCATTGCAAAATACTTTTGATGTACGTCAAAGCTCGTATTACAGAACGAGACCGGACAGTTTTTATTTAAGTGTGTCCGGGCTCATTCGTGGAAGTACATGTGACCTCTGATAACGGAGGGCAACTGTTGTGGCTTTTGAAGCTTCTCACTCTGCCCTCCTCCCCTTTGCACCCCCCCATACCTCATTATGGCCCCCCAGCTGTAGCCTAATGCCCCCACATTCCCCTAATTACTCCAATTAATCTGTGATTACCCACAGTCGCACTCATGTACAGTCAACTGGTATCGTGGTAATACGGCAGCTGCCGGGATTAATCCCCACGATTCAGAAACCTCGTCTAAATCATTGAAGAAAATGGTGATGCAAACTGGGGGGAAAAAAAAAACTTGAGATATCCCTGAAGGAGACGAGCTTACAACTAATGATCCTTCCGTTCATTTCTCAAACAGAACGGGCGTCTCTGAACCAACAGTGGACTTCCAAAAAAAAAATCAAAACCATTATGCACCAGCCTAGCTAGGGCTGTGTGGCACCGAGAGAGGGAGCGAGAGCAACATACACTATGAAATATTCAGGGTATCCAGCTGGGCTTTCGCTGCATACATAATCATTCTCATTTCTGGTATCGCCAGTGTGGAGGGAGGGCGCCCCCTTCTACAGACACGACGGCAGGTATGGGAAGGTGGTGCGAAAAAAAGGGGGTGAACCGCCCCTAACCAATACAGTAGCGTTGCTATTAAACTGTAATGTCTTCCACACATAGGGATAGATAAGACTTAAACGCGGTCGGTATATCATTGCTCAGCCTCGCAGCACAAGCTTTATCCTTGTCTGTCTTTTTTTTTTTTTTTCTTCCCCTCTCTCTCGCTCGCATCCCCTTTTTTTTTTTCACTCCATCTCTCCCCCAACACACATCCCCTCCCCCTCCCTTTCAGTGACGAACACCCCACCCGCCGCCGCCGCCTCCCCCCTCTGTTCTCCATTTCAGTCGAGTTCTCCATGTGAGCCGCAATCCCTCATGCTGTCAGCCCCCCCTCTCCCTCTCTCTGTAGACAGACAGGATTAGCATTTTAATTGCATCAGCTCCCTTGGGTATTCTCAGCCTTTCACTGGGAGAGAGCGAGGGAGCGGGAGAGAAGGATAGCGAGGGGAAAAAAAAAAAAAGGGGGAAAAAAGGTAAGGAGAAAAAGAGAGGGTGGAAGGAGAACCGAAGGAGAATTGAAAAAAAAAAGGAGGCAGGAGAAGATATGTGTGCGAGAGAGAGAGAGAGAGAGAGAGTACAGAATTCTACAAGATCCGGAGTACAGAGGCGAACCAGAATAAGGGGGGACGAGGGGGGCTGTGAAAACATCAGTTTTTCATTTCATTACAGAGGAAATCCACTTAAAGGAATAAGTGCGAAGAAAGCGATGTTTTGCATGAACGAAATATGCAACATGCAAATATGTCGCGACTCTTAAAAGTTCAACTTAAACCAGACGTGACGACGCTTTACACACAATAATAACGTGAGCGATTTAAGTTAGTAAGTAATTTTTATTTATATATATATATATAGCGCTTTTCCAGACCAGGGTCACAGAGCGCTTAAACAATCAAAACAATACTCAATAAAGTATATACTTTAAAAGGTCAAGATAGAAAACTGATTTAACAACATTTAATGGGCGCAAGAAGTTGATTCGACAAAAAATATTGCCCTTCGATTTAAAAGATTAACCGTTAAACTTTAGGCCACATTAAAGTAAACCGCTTTCCCGTGCCTTAAAAAGGGTGTTACGGTGGAGTGCAGGCCACTTAATGAGTCCGATCCATATGTCCATTGCTTCTTTAAGCAGCTCACGCTAATCGGCATCTGTTTGGGGGAACTCGCAAGAGTTGTGTTGCACGCAGACCCCCACTCACACACACACACTAACACACACACGACCATGGAGAGTCGACTAAGTGTGGCCCCGATGGAGGTGTGAATTGAAACGCTCACACCTTTTGACTAAGACGACACTTCAGTCCAACGCGTCATTAATCAGCCCTTAATTAACTAAAGACAGAATGAGACACCAGAGTGATAACTACCCTGCACCCCCTCGCCCCCCAAAACACTCGTACACAAACGCAGTGTCACAGGCACTAACAAGGACACAAACACGAACGGCTAATGATGGTATTTGGTGTGCGACTCAAACGCGTGTTTATTTAAAGGATAACCTCTTTGTTGACTGATCGTTCAACCCGGACAAAAATGTATATTTAACTCATAATTGCATACAAATTATATGTTATTATTATTATATGAAAGGGGTATCAGAAGTTAAAAAAAACCCCACCAAAACCTGAGCGTTGCAAATGAGACACTAAGAACCCTTGATGAAATTAGAGGTTAAAGAGCTTCTTAATACTCCATGCAAAAATGCATTTCTATGGTAAATGGATAAACCTGTGGGGGGGCTTGTCACAATGCCCAGAAGAAAAAGGCAGCATGACGGCAGAAGAGTACGCTGGTATTCATGAGCAGGGTCCCCCCCGAAAAATGATATTAAATCAATGTGTATCCTAGTCGAGGTACCATTTTTTTTATGAAACAGTGCAAGAATTATTTTAGCAGTCAAACAACTAGATATCAACCAAACTAGAAACATATAAAATAAATAATCACAACCAAAAAGCACCCAAAATGAACTCCATTGCTAAAGACTCCATGTGCCAAATTATAACCAATTATAAAAGAATGAATCTACAAAATAATATCTCCCATCTAAGATGTATATATAAATATATAAAAGGAACTCCTGTTGTGTTATCAGTTTTATCTTGACCTTTAAAGTATATACTTTATTGAATATTGTTTTGATTGTTTAAGCGCTTGATGACCCTGGTCTGGAAAAGCGCAATATAAATAAAAATTACTTACTTACTTACTTACTAAGAGGGGGAGGAAATAATATGAATTTAAAGGTGAGGGAGCTAAAAAACTGTAGTCGTTTGAACAGATTATAATGGAGAAAACAATAGGTAAAGCTAACGTTTACCATCACCGCAAAAGAAAACTGGAACTACTCCCCGAGCGTAAGCTCAACAATATCAAGGTGGGATCGTACATTAATCAAAGTTGTTATAGACATCACCGTCTAGTTCGACTCCCGTCACACACGCGCCGCTTCGCTAGAGTTCTGCCTCTTGAGGAAGATGGATATGTGGAAAATAATTTTTTTTTTGGTGGGGGGGGGAATGTCACGAGTGTATGAAGATGAAGGGCGCCTAAGCAGGAGGCTTGTTAAAGCGCTGCGAGGATCTTCCCCCAGTCAACTCTCATCAGGCCAGCTGCCTCCTGCGCTCATTAGCGCAGACTCTTAAGGAGCTCCTAAAGACTTTGTGAAAAATGAACGCTCATTTGAGAGGTCGTTAATTTGCACTGTTATGCAAATTAGGTGGCAATTAAGCAATAGATCAGAAGAGCAGTGCCCATTTATAACAAGTGAACAAGCATAATGACACAGTCAGATGGTGTCGGAGCCAAGCCCGGTCGCTCTCGACTGGTCCCCGATTCGCGGGTTCATGACGGGGATCGGATCGCTCGGCGGAAATGTGCACGGACTGGTCGACGTGGACTCGCTCGGGCGGGTCGATCCCGGTGTACACTGGGATGTGGTGTTGACAAAACTTACTTAGAAACTGTAGATAATATTGACTTATTTCTTATATGAAAGTAGATCCCTCGGGTATCGTGATGTTGAGCATGTAACAACATTGTGTCGTTACTACGCTATGACAGGTTTTCTGCATGTAAGTTCTTATAGAATCCCTATATATTATTGTTCCTACAGTCTCTGCAATATATCATATTCTCGTCATGTATAATACTATCGCACGTATTTAACATTCTTCTAACAAATTCAGTCGGTAACAAAAGTTTCCATTGATGAAATACATGTCTCTTTACTTAGAAATAACTATTTAAATTCTCAACTCAACTTTACTTGAAACAAAGTAATGTTCAAGAACATGACAATATTATTAAAATAATAACAGTTAAAAACACTAAGATAATACAATATTGACAAAGTAAAAGGCACTAACAACAGCCATCAAGTCTCATGTTGTGTTAAAAGCCAGGGAATAAAAGTGTTTTTAGGCAAGATTTAAAAATGGATTGTAAGTATATATTCTAGAACGCCTTTGGAGTATACATTCTAATGAGCATTTACCATAAGCATAGCTCTTTAAAACGGGGACGTCAGGCTCAATCACACGAGTGGCCAAAGTCTTTAGACGGCTGTGGTTGTTGGCCCGAAGACATTTATATTGATCAAACTGCAACAGGAATTATGAGTCAATCTATATCAAATCTCTCTCTGTCGGTCCTTCAACGCAGGTTTTACTTTTCTTGGAAATATCTCTTATACTAGTTGACATCCATAGTCTCTGGAATGGTCATCAACGAGAAGATGAATCTAATTGGAATTTTTAGGCAACCAACCGGTGGGCCACATTTATAATAACTTATAATTACAACATACCATTGATTTATTCTGCCATTTAGCCAAGCAGTACTGGATATATACATATCGGAAGCATCACCAGATTTCCCCCGAAATCATGTGACACCTGTGACAGCATTTTTAATTAACTGATAGATGCTGATCCTACGTGGGGGGTTCGCCGCCCCTCCCCACAACAACCGTCACCACCATCTGATGTATCAATCTCTTAGCTGCATTCATGACACGGTGTGGAATATACAAACATGATGTCTGGAACAACAGCGTGTGCTTTTACCGAGGGCTGGAAGACTCCCATCAATTGTAATTAATCCTTAATTAGTCAGGATTAGGATCTGGGCTCGAACACGCTCCCACCCCTCTACCACTAAACCATGCAATCCAGCTGAGACTACATTTACATATCTTTAATTAAAGAGATAGTCCCTGGAACAGGGGAGCCTGAAAAGATGCATTGGCATACTAAGAAGGAGATAAAGATGACATGTAGATGCAGGAGAGGTCCACTCTGTGGGGGGCTTGACCATTTGGGTGTCACTTGGTAAACAGAGATTAAGCTTTAAAAGGTTACGCTTTTCCCCTGTTTTAAGACTTATCCATAGAATAACCAGGGCTGCCTTCAATGTAACATATATTTTGGAATGTGATAGAACAATGTGAACGAGTAGTTTGTTTTAAAAATATACCACCTTTCTTACCGAAGTCATGACAGTTATGTTTGCGTAAAACTCGCGCAAAGAATGGTATAGATTACGCCACACCCTGGATAAACAAACCGATGAACTACCTGGAAAGATTTCTTTAGAACTTCTACAAATGGAATTTTTTCTTGAAACGTGTGAAAATAAGCTTTTTAAATGTGAGGTAGGATGGTGTGTTGTTGTCTTTATTGCAGACCAATATAAACACTATATTGACTTGAAGTTTTTTAAGGTAAAAAGAAGCAGCTGACAGTCTATATCCCTTTAAGGGAAGTAGATTAAATGATCTCACAAATTAAAATACAAATAACCAAACTATAGATAGGGTTAGGATAGGATAGTGAATCACTAATGTAAGTCATAGTTAAAAGTATTCACATTATCCAAGACAGGGGTGACAAATGATTTTGTGTTTACGATCCAAACGAGAATTAAACAAACGTCTTACCAACATGATGTGCTTTTGTTTGGATTTGTTTCTTTATTTCAACCAGGATGCTACATACAATATTTGAAAATAATTGTGGCCATATTTGTAGTCATTTTTTGCTCTTACCACTTTGAGGTGGTTTTAGAGTGAAATTCACTCTGTTAATACAAACATTTGACGTTTTGTTTTAATGCGAAACTACTCTACGGGTGAGAGATTCAATTACAAAGCAAAGAAAATACACAAAAGGGCACTTTAAAGATGCAAATCTCTGGAGGACAAATGGTCCTGACCACAGGCATCTAAAAGGGTCTGGAGTGAATACATAATGTCAGAGCATAAATATTCCCTCGCTAATTCCCCTGCATCCACATGACTTCATTGTGCACACAAAACATACAAACACAGTACATTAGATTTATTGAGATGTGTCGGAAATGGTTGTTGAAATAGAGTGTGTGCTCCGGTAATGAGAAACGTCAACATTGATTGCTGCTGCTGTTCAATATTAACATTTTAATTTCAAAAGGCTAATGAATATATAACTGAACATGTAACGTTTTGACAAGCGGCATGTACTGTAAGATGACTAGAGTAGGCAGAGAACATGAGAAGCCTCCAGTTACAATATCACTGTGCATTTGCGCCTTCAATTTATTCACGAGGCCAACGACCTCATCAAAATTAAGATGAGATAAGATATCCTTAATCGTCTCACAGGTGGAAATTTTCATATATTATTCTTATCGCTCCGGGGGTTATCGGGCGAGACTCAAATATCAGAACTACTGTGACAACCCGGCTTCTCTATCGTGAGGGAAAATGACTGCGAGATATTAATCATACAATTTTTCTAATGTGATGAGCCGTCACCATGCATCAGCTTCCCATGTCGATAAACAAACTCCCGGGTTCCTACAGGAACACTGCCACATGGGGTGGTATTCTGGCCCACACACCGGCAGCAATGGGCTGAAGGTTGAGGTGCTACGCTTCCCTGGTTTGAGTTGGGGGGGTGGTGCGTCTGTCAGGGCCAAGGGTCTGTGTGATATTAGCCGTCTGCCAATCTGGCTTGGAGAATGGACATCAAGTAATTACTCCTGCTCTTACTGCCTCATCAATCTCCTTGTATCACTCCTGCACCCCCCCCACCCCACCCACCTCCCAAAGACACTATCTTTTCCATTCTCTTCTGCAAAGTGGAGGAGAGGGGGAAAAAAATGCGATGAAGTGGGAGGACACTTAACAACAAGGAAAGTTCCTAAAATAAAGTAATTTGAGGTTAACATTTACCATCAATCGCTCGATTGTTTACGGCAGCGATGCTTATTTGGTCGACCGAATAAACAACTTTTCTTTGCTTATTAGTGGAAGATTTGACTGTAACACGACTGCTTTAATGTCATCAACATCTATTCAATGTTTTCGTGGCTGTTAATTGTGTTGAAATTCAATGTATAAGTGATTTTAAGTAGCGATTTACATATCTACATGTACGCATGTATACAAATTTAGCAATTTAACGTGAACAATGATTTCTATGAACAACTTTGATAAATAAAATAATAAAAAAGCGGTTATTTTGATCTTTAAAATATATACTTTATTGAATATTGTTTTGATTGTTTAAGCGCTTTGTGACTCTGGTCTAGAAAAGCGCTATACAAATGAAAATTACTTACTTACTTACTTACTATTTACAATTTGTCATTTTAAGTTTTAATGAAATATTTCAAACTGGGATCACCCCATCTTAATTCTCATATATATGACCGTTCAGTCTGCAATACACAATTTTTATATATATATATATATATATATATATAAAACCCCACAGAGCAAATATGGATTGAGACAGCATGAAGCTTTGTTTAAGAGAAGACGACCTTATTTGTGGTTTGGTAGGACATTATCGAACTGCTGAATTATTCACTTTATGAATAAGAGGGAAAAAAAAGAACGTAGACAGCTTATGTCTCCCACCTTCAAATACAGGAATAGCTAATACATTTATTAGCTATGTACGTCATTTAACGCCATCGCCATGTTCAGAAATCTACTTTACAATGTGCATTGTTGTCCACAAGCTTCAAAATGTTTTTATTTTGAACACGTCCCAAAATAAACAACTGGGACTATTCAGAGTTGAAAGCTGTAGACGGCGAAGAGTGACTGACAAGGCGCCCCGTTGTTAGGTGTTAAAAAGAAGAGGAAAAAAAAAAAGAGAACATTAAAGTTAATAAAATCACCTCAAACATGCCCAAACTTAATGAAAAACTTCTGAGGGTAACCGCAGTGGCTTGTAAGAGATTTTGGCATAAGCTGTCCCATTGCACCAAGAGCTATTTTTGCAGCAAATACCCATGAGAGCAGAGAAGGAACAGAACATAGTTGAAGTGAAGCCACCAGCTCTCAACTCATTTCATGTCTCTCCGCAACTACTTTTTTGACTGTAGGTGTAATAAAGTATTAACAAGAATCACACATCATGCACAATTAATGAGGTCATGTTGAATGTGAGCGCTACCGACAACATAGGTGCTGTATGAACAAAAAAAAAAGGGGTTCTTTGCAATGGTGATTTGGGGGGGGGGGGGTGTACTGGCATTTGCGCAGAACATTTCCGTTACAATGAAAACAATCTAACCAACTGCAGCACTCAGAGGAATTCACCTCCCATCCCCCATTCCCTGCCTTCCCTCCTCCTCCACCATTACATTTCCATATCAAAGCCTCTAGTTCAAAGCAAGTCTTCTCTTTCAAGAATGGGAGTAAGGCAGAGGGAGAGAAGGGGAGAGAGGACAAGACCCAGGCAGTTAGAAGTACTACCCTAGACTGAGTCTGCTTTTATCTGTGCAGGGTGCGCTTGTACGAGTGCAAGAGACCGACTTCTTCCTCTTTATACACACACGATACATACAACATTTTGTGGACTGCATCGAATTTATTGGGTCCTTTTTGGAAAAGCAGCCCTATTCACATTCCTCTGCGCCTGCAGGGGGGTCTGATAGAGAAGTCGGGTAAAAATGTCAGACCAGGTAGAGGGTTTGGGGAAAGCGGTGCATATGGCAGATGGCCAGCAGAGCACAGACAAAAGTCTGGCGTCCCTGTAACTCGAAAGTATGAATGCCGTGATCAACGCGAGTCTATTTTGTATTCCGCCTCTTCTCCACTGTATGACTGCGCGGCAGACTTTCTGTCGACTTTGCCGGTCGGCTAAATGTGAAAAATCAAAGTGAATGGCATTAGGGTAAATAAGACCACCGGTTGCCTGGGAAACTGTGTACCCTGCCCCACTCACTCAAGCCTAGCCTTTACTTTTTCTCCAATCACCGGAGAGCAATAATACATTATTGACAAAGGGCCACAACAGGCAGCAGTGCAGCACTTTCAGAATCGTATTTGAACAAGAGAGGTTCTCTGTTTGAAGATACACAAGGCAAGGAAAAAAAAAGAGAGAGCGAAGCACATGGGAAGACGAGTAGAAGAAGAGACGGGCAGAAGGGGAAAATTCAAAAGCCGCCCCATTCCCAGCATCATAACCATCAATCTGCCAGCCGTTCTAGGCTTTCCTCCTTTGAAACAGACTAGAATTTGTCAGGGAGCTGACTTGAATAGCTAACCAGATGGAAACAAGTTGCTCCTTTTATGTTGAATAATGTTAAAGGGGAAGAAAATCTAAATAATTTACCAAAAAGCTCTAAACAGCAGTGGCTGTCGGTTTAACAAGTGATTATTCAGCCTGGTTCAAATGTCTTCTCATTTAAACCCATTTTATTTCAAATAAATGTGAATTTATGTTAAAAAATAAGACCAACCGGCTTAGGTTATCCAAACCCTGCTGCTGCTGCTTAAATCTCTTCCTTTTCTGCAGTGGTCAGAACCAGGCTAAACAGAGGGCGGTGACCATTGTTTAGGAAAGCAATGGGTAATCCAACAGGTGAGCTAATGTACTTCTAACTACCATTAACTACCGTAATGGTTGACATTATGATATCGGAACGGTATTTGGTTCATTATGCAGCCAATAGTGGTGCTTTAACTGACCACTGTCCACTGCAGAAAGCATTAGCAAGTAGCATTGTTAGTGTTATCTCGCGTTAGACTCAAATATGTCCAGTTCAAACCAGTTCTACCTGCTAGGACTGTTCTGGACCAGCGTGTGCAGGCAATGTAAACATTCCTTATGTAATGCAATATGTAAGTAAGTAATTTATATTTTTAAAGCACCTTTCGCAGGCAACCTTTCCAATCTACAATAGATTTAAAAAGTCAAAATTCATCACAATGAAAATTTCATTCATATGCATGAATTAAAGGGCCAAGATTTAATTTATTTGATCTCCCTTTTCCTAATATCTATGACAGTTCCATTTTTTTTACATATTGTGTAAAATATTGATACCTTCACAATCCCTCAAAATACTAGTTTGAATTAAAAATGTTTAGCATCTAACCAATCGATCTGATTTATTGTCTTTAAAATCCACATGAAAAAAAGTGCTGAAATTCAAAGAAATATAAAGTTTAAATAATACTATATTTTGGTGAAAGAAATCAACTAGTTGATCGTAGAAGTTATGGTTACTTGTAGTTTTGTGGGGAATATGCTGGCGATTCTAAACACAAACCCAAAAGTGTACTTTCAAGCTGAATGATGTAAAGACTTGTTTTAAACAATAAAACCAATCTTGTAAGAAACAAAGGAAAGTACATTTCAATCACGTGGATGACGATTTTAACCCTTCTTGTGATCATACCTGCTTGTAAAATAATGTTTCAGTCGAGGATAATGATCAAATCGCAACATGAAAGAGAACCTTTCTTCACCGAGAAGACACAGAGCATCTGAGTCTAAAATCTGCGCAGACTGTAGAACAAAAAGAAAAAGGGAAGTCGAAACTTACCCGTCTTCTCTTTGATCTCACAGAGAACACTGAAGAGGGCTGGCTTCATTCTGTGACAGTTCAGGGCATGTTTCCTGTAACAGAGAGTCAAGAATAAGAAGAAGGGAACACCAAGAGGAATTGCAATAAAACAAAACATAATTATTATTATTTTTTAAAGATAATGTTCGTAATGTTTTTTCTTGTAAGCAGTCACGATCAGTTAAATACGCAACATTTTGTGCCATAAATAAGGTTTATATTCGTATCGTTCTGATGAGAAAAAAATACATTAAATTGTTATTTTAACCGTGATTTGATGTCCAACTGAAAGACTTGAAGTAAACCGTGAAAATTCCTTTCAATACACTTTCACAGCACAACACAAACCCATAAATCTCACCAGCTGTTGTTAATCCTAATTAGGCTATTAAATGAGATGGCACTTTAGTCATTTTAACAACTGCTCTGTGTGCATCAGTTACATTTCAGGGATAAAGTGTAAGATACCCGTTTCAGTTAATGGCTTTCGTAACATATTTCACAAATAAAAGTCCATGACAGGTTTCTAAAAAGAGTTGAGAAACAACTGAAGTGTGAGAAAGCGGAGAACGCCTTTACATCTGTTGAGACATGGTTAACTTTATACCTTTGAATAACCAAGGATTTTTTGTCATTTACATCTGTTGAGACATGGTTAACTTTATACCTTTGAATAACCAAGGATTTTTTGTCATTTACATCTGTTGAGACATGGTTAACTTTATACCTTTGAATAACCAAGGATTTTTTGTCATTTACATCTGTTGAGACATGGTTAACTTTATACCTTTGAATAACCAAGGATTGTTTGTCATTTCCAGACTTCAAATACCATTATTTTTGACGTTTTACCGATCATTGCAGCACATCAAGAATGACGCTGTTATTATAGTCTCAGCCCATTGTTTACATATGGAAGGGGGAAAATAACAATGTCGTATATTAAAACCTGATGATAATAAGATTATACACAAAACACTGTTGATCTGACCAGAAACACAAGTATGTGCAATTTTCTAAAAAACAAGATACAGACCGCAAAGAAATTGCTCAAAACAGATACTTTTTCTGCTGGTTTTCTTCCCCCCCAAATAGTCATCCACTGTTACAACATACTCCCGAAAAATGATCACGGATGCAACATTCAAGACATCCACAAATGAAGATGATTCGGCTACACCTGACCTCAACACCAATTCCAGTTGTGTATGCGCCACTATGAATTGAAGGGATTGTGTCCAAATTGTTTTTTTTTAAGTATACCTAAGAGTAAAACTAGTGAATTATCTCAGAAGGTATGTGTCTGGTTTATCAATTGGCAGGGTAATTTTTCTCTGGATTTGAGTTGGGGGAGGGCTGCCATTGGCATGGAGGGTATGAGCAGGAGGGGGGGATAAGGTGCTCATGCGGTCCTGTACTGACCTGTGCTGGAAGTTGACTGGCAGGCCACCCCCTGCCGTGCCCCCCCCTGCTCTCCCTCCCTCTGTGGGGTCGTCTGATCCACCCCAATGCGCCGGCGAATCCTCGGGCCAGCATCTAAACATATGGCAACAGGGTGAGAGGATGAGGGGCGCGTGGTGGGCATGAAGTAAGACTCCACGGCACCAAGTTCCAGCACTGCCCTGACCCATCCACCTCCCAAGACAGTAGCACACCCAGGTAGAACGGCCCCCCTGTGTGAGCTACCCGATAAATGTATGGCCCACGGGTACATTTTTTTTGATTTGCAAGATGACGGTCAGAAAGTGGTTAAATGGCGTGATAACTAGACATCAGTCATAATACAGGAATAACCTTAGTAATGGAATTGTACTCGAAGTACAATCGCTTCCAGTGGAGTGTGGCTAGCTTTAAGCAACGTGGACGTGCCATTGTTATTTCATACTTTTGATATTATTTCTCCAATAATAACAGCGAATAATAAACATTTAGTCACAAGTTAAAAAAACAGCAGAAATCTCCACTCTTCTTCGAGAAAATTAGTCATATAAGAAAACCAAGTGCTTTAAAGGGAGTTTTGAGGGAAACACTTGAGGAATAAGTGCTTGTCGGAAAACTTTTGAATTTCCCAAAACATTCCCATTAGAAAAGTGGTTAATGATGACTCATTTTCCCCCAAAAAAATGTCACCAGCGCTCGCCTTGTTTACTAAAGCAAAAGAAAAAAGAAAAAGCTCTTTAAAAAAAAGTACAAGAGCGTCATCCGGGAAAGATATGATTTGATGAAGTCCTCAGAACGACGCCGAAGTAAAAAAAAAGGTAATATTGAAGTGATGGCTGTTGGTGAAGTATCATCCCTCCCCCTCACCACCACCTCATTAATAGAAACTCGATTTGCGGACAGCTGCACTCGCGTACACATTATAGGAGAATTGATTGCACCCAGCACACAATGAAAAGGATGAACACCAGGGAGGGAGGGAGTGAAAGAGGAGTGAATTAATTAAGAGAACCAGGTGGTCAAATGTTGGGTGGAAAATCACTAGCTAATGACACATCACACTGTGGCCACCGTCTTGCAGTGGACGCTTTTTTTTCTTCTTTCTTTTGTTGAAATAGTGACGCTTCATCCGAAAGTGACCTTATGCTCCCCGAGCCACATGGCAGATGAGTGCGAGCAATTCACTCTTTTTTTTGGTGGGGGTTTGGGGGGTCACGTTCTCTTCGATAATCAAATGCGAGAAATCAACAAAATGAAGTTACAGGGGTGCAAACCGGGCTGTCTTATTAGGGCAACAAGGCACTGTTGGGAAAGAGTTTTTCCTTTTCTTTTTTTTTTTAATTGATTAAATCCACAATTGGCCAGTACTTAAATAAAGAGTGACTTTAATACACCTATTGGATCACGTGATCATACAACTTGTTTTACCAGCCAAAAAAACTAGACCCATCAGGTTGCATATTTTTGTTGGAAAAGCAAAATGCATGTTCAAAACACTCTTTTGAGACATATTAAAAACGTACTTAAAGGGGGGGGGGTCCACATTTTATAATATAATCCGATTCGTTTCATTGTTGACAAAAACAAACCTCACATTAATTCATGTTTTGTTTTCATGATCTAATGCTGGATTGCGTGGAACTTCTAGTAACAATGAGTGTTGTTCACTTGTAACAATCGTGTAATGCAAGTGTAATTGTGTTCAGTTATTACACACCAGCCACTGAGGGATTCACTGTGTTATTAATTGTTTAACTACGCACTAATCTGTCGTAATTGTGTCGTAAAAAAAACAAAACAAGAGATTTGTTCCAGCTCAGCCATCATCACAAGAAGAAAAAAAAAATGGCTCTTCGCTTCTTCTTCTTCTTACCTGGCCTGCGCCTCGTCCAGGCTCTCGTCTGTGATGGCCATGATTTGCTGTAAGATATCCCCTATGTCTTGCTGAGGCTGGCCGAGGGACTGCTGCTTCCTGACCGAGTCCGGGTCACCCACATCGCCGGGCTGTAGTCCACCCAGTCCGGTGAGACCCGTCATCATCCTGGTCTGGTCATCCATACTTTTTTTTTTCCCCAAAGAAGAAGAAGAAGAAGAAAAAAAAAACTCGCTCGTTTTTTTTCTTCTTCTCTCTCTCTCTCTCCCCCTTAATCGAAGAATACACACAAATAGCTAGTAGTAGCTGTTAGCTTTAGCCTTTGGAAAAACTCTTTTTCCGCGACAGCTTTTTGCGCGACGACGACGACGGGGAAAAAAAACGCTTTAGACGAACTGTCATGAAATAGATTCAAAGAACACACGACTATCCTTTTAGCCAGCGTTTTTTTGTTGTTTCTTTTGGTGTTTTGAGGGCCCGAGCGGTGGAGTATATAAACGCGGCTAACGCTAGCCAAGCCGCGGTGTGTGTAGAAGCAGCAGCAGCTAAGGTTAGTAGCTCCAGCCCAGCAGCAGAGCAGCAGGGACACACATGCACGGGCTGAGAGCCGCCTCGCTCATTTTTGGAGGAAAAAAAAAAACAAAAAAAAATCCCAACAACAAAAAAAAAAAGCTAGAAAATGGAAGAATTCCTACTCCAAGCGTTTCGCGTCAAATAAAAAAAATGAATAAAAACGAGTTAAGACAATGAAGGTGAAACACGGGCGAGAAAAGCTTGCGGACCGTCTGGCTCCAATCAGAGAGCTGCTACCATAACACTGGGCTCTGCCATTGTTGTTGCTGCTGCTGGCGCGCGCGGGTACGTGCGATGTTCTGGACTGCGAGAACGCGCGTGAGCTCGTCTTTTTTTTTCTCCTTCTGACCAGTGGACTCGACGTGAGCTCAAAGGGTGGGTTTTTTCTTATCGAGCCTGGCAGTAAAAAACACTCTAGATCCCATTTATAACTGATAATGGATCGTTCCATTGGGTGTGTGTGTGGAGTAATAACCAGTTAATACACCAGAACTTCCAGGTCCAGGAAAGACTTGCATTTATTTATTTTTTAAAGCAAAATGAATATGAAAAGAATGAGAGTATCGAGCTGTGGAAGTATGAATATTAACTTGTTTTGTTTTTTTCCAAGAATCTTTCTGAACAAGTACATATAGACAGAGGAAGTATAATAACTAAGGGTTAAAGAAGGGTATCATCCAGAAAAAACAATAGTGTTGATGGTTATATTACAATCAAACTACAATACTCTAAAATTATCGTTATATGTAAACATTTTTTTTATTAAACATTGATCTCATAAAAGCACTTTTTTTTCCTCCAAATATTATTAAATATTACACTAATTCTTTTTTTAAAGGGCAAAACGCCCTAAACTTGGACTAGTAATGAAGGGGCAACGCAAAACCAGTCAAGGTCTGGTCTATATCTAGAGTGATAATAATAGTCATGTGTAGTATGTACTTCTCTAATGTGTATTTTTATGGATATTGTGTAGATGAGATGTATGTTATGGATTGCTATGAGTGCTTATACATATATTAATGCATACATTATGCATTCATATGAGTATATGTTTAGAAATATCTTGCGATTTCCTTTAAACTAAAATACATATAAACATTAATACCTGACTTGTACACATTACAAAAGTATAAAAGTGGGGGGAAGGGGAGAGGGGGGGGGGGGTCCTAAATATAAATTAAATAGCCTGACTGCAGTGGGCAGGAGGGAGCAGTAGCATCTCACCATCCTGCACTGTGGATTCAATATTTAAATCTTTATAAATCATGACATCAATATGCATTGTGGCTGATCTATGTTTAGTTATTTAAAATGCGTCTTTCAGTCAATTCCACATGTTTTAATTATTTGGTGGAACAAGTTTGGCTTCGAGCTACAATGTACTGTAGATCAAAGTTTACATATTTTTAAACATTTTGATGCATGGATAAATTCCAAGCTTTACCTGAAATGGGCTAGTAGTACACAACAAAAAAAAGAAGTAAATTAATCACAGATAGTTTATCCAGCAACCATACATTCTCAACTCTGACTGATGTATCAAAAAGTGTTTTTTAAAAAAAAACTAAGTCCAGGGTTTACAGGGTTTTCCCAGCTTCTTGCAGTGAGGTTCAGCTAGACAGGATTGTTATCTGTGGCAAGTCATGTCCCGTGTGAAGAAGTAGCTGCCGTTCTCCAAGTCTCTGGCGGATGAAAGATCTCAATCAACTTTACCGACCTAATGAATCACTTTTCACCCTTTTGTTGTTCGCGGCCAGACTATATGGAGGAGGGGAGAGCATGTCAAAAATGACAACTTAGTCCTGCTCGATTGATAGAACGTATGTTAAAATATTCATTGAAAACTTTGGGATGTTCTTTTTCTTTAATCAAATGTATTGCAGTCTGTTTGTACTTTCAAAATTGTGTACGTTTCATCAATCCATTTTATAATATCATCATTCGTCTGTGTCCAGAAGTAAAATGGAAAACATAGAAACTGCCCTGATGTAATCTTTGTCACTTCAGCAGTTGTATCCAAACATGGCTTCGCAGATATTCATCTGTTTGTAAAAATTGTACAATTTTTTTTTTTGCGAGCAGTCTCCAAACAAAACAGCCTAACCTTAGCCCAGATGTTCAAAATATCCCCATCCGTTTTCTGTATGAAAATGTTGACAGCACAGATTGAAAACAAGTGTCCTTGTTTTTGTTTTTTGCAAACTAGGCAACTCTGCTGTAGTTTATCACTCAGATCACAGAGACAGCCTTTCAAGACAAATGGCTGGTGGAATGGATGTGGAGAAGAGCAGCAGCCAGCAGAGCTATACTGAGAAGAGATGATGGGTGTGCATGAGGTAGTAGGATCAAACTGGCAGTGCTTTATGCTGACTCTCCACACATCTATCCGCCACAATCTGAGGCCAATCAATCTAAAGTTGAAGACGAGAACAGAGAATAGAGCAAACGGAAACCGATCGTTTTCTGTTTTGCATAAAATAAGCTAATTGTGAACGGGACTAGGACTCATTATTTTAACACCAACTAAAGCTCTTCAACTCATTTATTGTCGAAATAAAAGGGTGAGGTTGTTTTTACTTTAAAAGTTAAAGATGTCGCTACAGTGAATGGACTGTAATGACATTGTAATGACATTTTATAGACAATAGCACCCCTCTTTGAAAGTAAGAAGACGCCATTAGCTTTGTAAACTTGTTTTTATTGTTGGTTAATCATTAGAGGAGGATTTTTTGTGGAAAGTTCTATTCATTTGGATGCTTGAGCTGCCCTCCTCACCCCAACAGCATCAAGCCTCATTTTCATCTAAATAAGAATCGATCTCTCCTGCTGTGCGCCAATCTCCTTTACTCACAGCTCTCCTGGTCATAACCCCGCTTGTCTTCTCTTATGCCTTTTCCCCACACTCTGGTCCCTTTCATTATACACAATAACAAGCTGTTTTTTTTTTTTTTAGATCATTGCCTGCATGACACAGACTGCCATTTGTGTTAATTACAGTTAATTAAAAGAGGGGGTAGTTTCCAAACACTAATCACCCAACAAATGGAGATCTTATATCAACGAGTAAATGGTTTATGATACGAGAGTGATAGGAAACAAAGCTTTGACTGACTGGTACAATGTCAAAGCTTCGTTCTGCATCAGTGACCCAGCCAAATGCAAGAGATGGGGGTGAGTCACCGAGGGGGGGAGGGGCTTTCTCCCAGCCCTCCTGGTCAGGGGACACCAAGATAGTGAAATAGATGCAGCACCAAAAGGAGATGACTTCAGATGAGCATGCATGAGACGACTGGGTTGACTGCAGGGGTCATAAAAAATGACAACAATCAGCGCAAATGGTCGGCTGTGGTTTTCAATTGTAGATTACATAAAAATATCTTGACACGGATGCAACATTATATACATTTAATGACGATGAGTATTCCCGTTAATGGAAACGTAAAAGCAAATATGTATTAACTTATAGAAGAAAAAAAAAAAAGTACAGGAAATTTCATATCGTATTTGATCTGCCATAACAGGACACAAGCAGAGTCTAGGATCAGCAAATAAACATGGGTAATGAAAGCATTGAAGATGTCAAATAAGATTATTTGTGTTAAAAAAACTAAGAAGTTTACACAGACAAGTATATTTTAGCAACAACTTACAAACGCCATTCACCAGCTATGGTAGCTTTTTTTTATATAGCCCGCTACCGCCACCTGCTGGTTTAAAGTTGAAATACTATCACAGGCCGTCTTCACAAGCACATTTTCACATGGTCAAATATATAAGAGCCTCTATATGGGCGGAAGAATTAAGAAGATAGGTGCCGTCATCACGTGTAAGTGACTATTGGGCTTTGGATGATACAGGGACTCCCAGTAGTTTCCGGAAGGGGTCGTGGGGAATATCCTGAAATCCTGCTGCCTTTGCTATAAGGAAAATGGGAACAGGTCACTTGTTAACACCATTTTAATAAAAGAAAAAGAGAGTATCTTCTAAAAAAAACATTACCTAATCGAACACTGGTCTCTTTAATGAGAAGATGCGACTGCTCCTTGATCGACAGGAGCTCTCTCACCATCTTAGATTGAGTATCCATCTAAAAGATTATCAAGACATGAGTTAAACAACAACCAAGTAGAAATGAATCAGTTGACGCGTACAATTATTTCCATGGTCTGAAGCATCGGCTCTTGTCTGGAGAGGATGTCGCAATAGTTTGGTTTATCCTTGATTAATTGGTACTGCGAGGACTGGGCTATAGATGCCTCATCTATGGATCCAATTTTCACAGGCCCCTCAGCTACTTTTCTAACAAAGAAAAACAGTTGTTATAAAAATAATTAAATAAAATGTATTTATTTATTGTACACTAACAATATAATACTCACCTTTTTAACTCCTCTGCTTTACTCCGGTGTTTGTCCAGTAACATTTCCCATGATTTGCTCTCAGCTTTGAGCCTTTAATTTAAAGCATCCATTAGGTTTCCAAATTAATGGTCAAACAGAAAAAGGATGGACAGATTAAGCTGTCCGGATGGAATATTTTACTCAGTAATCTTAATAAATAAAACTTGACTGTGTAGTATTAACACTTGCATGCATAAGTTTTTTTTGTTGTTTTTTTTAAACTCAAATATTGTCACTCTCCCTTTCCCCTTTAACTACTTTTAAAGTATACGTGAGATAAGATGGTGTACACGTAACCAGTTATAAAGTAAGGTTTGTTTTCCAGAGTTCAATGTCTGAAAAATGTAGCAAATCGACCAGATGCACTGGATTTTTATCCACTTATTGTCTACATGGCACATTTAATTTGTCACTGCAAAGTGATCCAAAAAAAACAACAACAACTCAATCATATTTTAAAATAAATTGTGTTGCATTTAATAAAATATAAGGTTTACTTACTCTTAGCACTTTACAAACAAATATTGATGTGAATTTTATCAATAAGTACAAATAGAATCAACTTAAAAAATGTTAATAGCACCAGCTAATACTACAGTATATTACCTGTTTATGGCCATGTGAATTTTTTCCTCTTTAGGATCGCCGGATCTAAAATACAATAACAACAATTAAATAAATTCTCCACTTAGATATCACAAGATGAAGACAGTCGACGAGATTCATAGTTTACCTTGACGAGCGCGAAGGACCATCACTCTTTGGACTTTTAGCCAGGGAAGCACACTCTTTAGTCAGGCAGTCAACTGAAAAAACGAAATCACCGATGTGAAAATTGTCTTTTTTTAACACTTAAACGGTCCAATTAGTTGCGAAACAAATGGTGGTATACCTCGCTTCTGAAAGGATTCCATTGATGAATTTGGCACTGATTGAAGGGTTTCATGTAGTCTGTCTATTGCCAGCTTAGAAAAAAAAAAGTTAGACATTCATTTCAGACATTGTTTTATTTCACAAAATGTTTTAAATCTTTAGACCGATTACAAAAAAACCCGTTATGATTAGTATTAAATTCTACAGTGATTTAAATATACAATTCTCTAAACTTAGAAAAATGTTGTCGGAACATGATCTGGAGCTTGTAATTCATGCGTTTCTGTCTTCTCGCCTGGACTACTGCAACAGTTTATTTTCATGTCTTAACAAGAAGGATCTGTCTCGCCTGCAGTTGATTCAGAACTCTGCAGCGAGAATTCTGACCTGCTCTAGTAGAAGAACTCACATTTCTCCTTAAAACTCTTCACTGGCTTCCAGTTTCTTTCAGGATCAACTTTAAAATTCTGGTTCTTACTTTCAGATCTATTCATGGTCAGGCTCCTCCTTACATCACTGATCTGATCCAGCCTAACACCCCAGCTCGGGCTCTGAGGTCTGTGGATCAGAATCTACTGATGGTTCCTGAACACGGTTCAGGACCAGAGGAGAGAAATCCTTCCAGGCTGTTGCTCCTAAGCTTTGGAACGATCTTCCTCTCTCTTTGCGCTTGATGGAGTCTACTGACTCCTTTAAGAAACATCTTAAGACGTTTTTATTTGTTCAGGCTTTTCCCTGATTTTCTGGAACTCTTGTTGTATTATCAGTTTTATCTTGCCCCTTAAAGTATATACTTTATTGAATATTGTTTTAATTGTTTAAGAGCTTTGTGACCCTGGTCTACTTACTTACTTACTTACAATTCTCAGATTTTTCCTTCAATTAAGTGGTTCAAAACTCATGCACTTCTCTGCAACTAAAACAATAATACAATCTTTGGGAGGTGTTTAAAAGAAAACACATGCACAAATAATGTCTTATCGTTTTTAAATTAAGGCATTCCACACATGTATAAACCTACATTAAAATAATGAAAACACAATTAAAAAAAACAAAAAAACATGACCATGGTTAAAGAAATTTAACAGACCTTCAAAGCATTCTTATCAAAATTGTATTATCGCCTCTACCTTCATGGATGCCGCCATTAACTTGTCCAGTCTTTCATGGTCTGGGATGGATGTGCTTATGTCTCTACATAACGCTGCGGAAGCAAATATACGTGTTATATAGAACTTGCATTAAAAAAAACAACATTTTAGAATGACATACTCTGATATGGGTTTGGAAGAAAGGGCAGTGATCGCCGGACGAGAGTAGATCTTCTCCAAGACTTCCTCCGTGCAGGAGTATCTCGAGGAGTATCCTCTATGTTTTCGGTCTGCATTTCCATCCCATCTGTGGCAGGCATGACCTCTGAACTTTCTATTTCAGATGAAAAGTCACCATTTCGTGGCGATTTGTTGGGAGGAACCACGTCTTGATCTGACCCTGAACCCCGTCTTTTCTTTCGATTAACAGGGACAACCTGGATTCAGACGATTAAAAAAAAGAATAGTTTGTATGAAAACAACTATTTTTGCTTATGTGGAGTAACTGCAAGTTTTATAAATCTTACCAAATCCATACTATCCGTTAATTCTTCAGCACGGCAACTGCAAAACAGTTGTGTTTATTTACATGACACACCCATATTGTTATAAGAAGAGTTAAGACACAACATAATAGATGTTTACGCATTGTCCTACCAATAGTTATAGTTGTTTACAAAACTAAACACAGTTAAACTGTTGTTTTTATATGTTTTTAGACCACAAACCTGTCGCGCTCTGAATCCTTCTGTATTTCCGCCATTTTTCTTTCAAATGTTTCCGCCAGACAACGGCGCGCGCGTACACGCTATGCATTGTGGGAAATGTAGGAAATATTCTTTGGGACGACAAATGTGGAATTTTTAACTCATAATCACAGAACGAGGTAACGTTTGTGATTCGTTTAAAGTAAAATGTATATATATGGAATTTAAAAGTTTTTAAACAAGAACTTCCATTTATTTAAATATGTCAAGGCTGAAACAATATAACTCTCAACCCGATGTTATTTTAATGGAAAGTAAATTATTATTTTTTAACTATAATTAAAAACGTAGCTGCAGTTTTCTAACTTACAATTAACGTTTAAGAGTTATATAAATTATTGTTCTAAAAAAAAAAAAAAAAAATACTATGTTGTGTTTGCAACACTGGAAACAAAAGTGTCTGATTCCGACAAACTATTAATCAGTATTTTGTTAATACACTTATAATAGCTCCTGTAAAACATACTCTTTTTAGAAATAAATACGACACATAAGCCACAACATTATACAAATTTTATAAGAGCTCTTTTTATTTTATTTATTTTTACAAAATCACTGAAAGTAGTTAAAGAAACCAAAACACATCTCAATTCTCTCGGAGAATGCTCTCTTTGTAAATATCTGGCAGGCCGTCAGTCTTGCACTCCACACAATACTGCTGTGGTCATTTGCTTCATGAAGCAGCAGGAAAACCAGTTAAAAAAGAGATATAGATAAGAAAGAAGTTATTAGTATCCAAATGAAATAAACATAAATAGGGAAGATTATTAGAAGGTAAAAGCGGAACAAGGATATGTGGAGTTTACAGTACAACACACCATGTCTATGTCAACTCTCTTGTGAGTCAACTTTTTATTTATTTATCTTAAGTGTTTTCTCCCTTTAGGAATGGATGAATAAGGTCACCAGCTGATGGCACAAATGTTCAAGAAGGCAGCCTGAGAGTTCCTTTTCCAAGCAGAAACTGCAGTACACGGTCAACCAGCAGGGCGGCGACAAAGTCCACAACCAGAACCTGGGCGATGACCATTTTGAACTGCAAAGATGGGTGAATAATAAACACACACTATTATCATCAGTATTCAAAACATATAATTACAGACGGAGTCGTTGATTTACCTCAGTTGGAATATCTACGAGAGAAAATTGCTCATTGAATTCCGGCGAGGAGCCGGTCAGTAAGGCCACGATTGCTAAACCAGACAAAGCAATGCTCCACAGCAACGGCCGATTCTCACTGAGGGACTCCATAAATGGATGACCCTGTCAAACAAAAGAAACTCGGTAACTATAAACGCTAAAGGTGTAAACATCCTGTAGAAATGGAGGCACAAATACCTTGTAATTAATGGCAAACGTTGCCATCTGCATAGCCATGGACATTATGTACACAGTGCTGTTGATTAGACTGGGCTCAAACTCTTTGTACAGGTCAGCAAACCTCTCCTCACTACAACACAGAGAAGAAACGTGAGATGCCATTGTGCAAAGAACAAATACACCTGCTTTACACTACATACCGTGGAGGACTTCTGGATTGTGCCTCTTTGTAAAGGTAAACCAGACTAAGGAAATGGACAGCAAACTGCAGCAGCACAGTTAACACAGTATAAAGGTTGAAGATGTTTGGCAAAGGCCTTTCCCGTGACAGAGTTTTAAGTGGCTGAATAAAAAAAAAGAAGGGAAGGGTGATTACAAGATGAGCATAACCAGGCAGGTAACTAAAATCGTCTCACCTTTGACCTAGAGATGAAGAGGAAGCATCCAGCTAACAGCAGACCCTGCAGTGTGGCCTGGAAGTCGCTGAACTTTACCCCTTCCAGGTAAAGTACTGACTGGCTATAGGCTAGCACGAGAGCATTGAGCGCAAGGATCTTGAACATCTGCAGCGTTGTTACTAGCGTGCAGCGGCCTTGCTTTATGACATGACAGACTGGGAAGAGAAAGAACATATTTGTGAAGATTTACCCTTTAATATTGAGCACATATCTCACTTACTGCACTGTATGGAGGAGAGTTTGGAAGTGAAAGGAGCAGCGATGGAGGCGTCACCCAGCTTCACTATTTGCACTTGATCTTCTTCAAGTTCTCTCAACACCTGATTAATCCTTTCCTAATGAAACAATTAAAAATATTATGATAAGAAATGATTAACAAAATGTAAAAAAACATACATATATATTTACATATGGACTCGATATAAGCTGAACATAGAGTCTAACTCGAGATATTTCTTGTGTAAAATCCAACATTCTTGACGTTTTCTGAGCAAATTCACAACTTGACTTAATCTAAAAGTGTCAAGTAAAGAGAGCATCATGAAGTAATACTCTCTTATGGGTGAGATAAGATGGTGCACACGTAACCAGTTATAAAATAAGGTTTATTTTCCAGAGTTCAATGTCTGAAAAATTGAGCAAATTCACCAGATGCACTGGATTTTTATCCACTTATTTGTCACTGCAAAGTGATCGAAAAAAAACAACAACAACTCAATCATATTTTAAAATAAATTGTGTTGCATTTTATAAAATATTGTGCGCTGTAGCACATCAACTGTGTGACAAAAAAAACACACCTTCTGAGCAGCAAGTTGTTCTTCTCTCTGGGCCATCAGCCTCTGTCTGGCTGCTCTTGAGCTCATTTTGTTGTTTGAATTGGCAGGTAGCGACGGCTTGGATTCCACTGCCAAGGTCTCCTTCTCTTTAACTCTTTTTTTTCTGTCTGGCATGCGTTCAGGCGCATTGGCCAATAAGGCAACACCTAAAATAAAAGACAACATTTCCGTTGTCAGACGGTCACAATTTAACGGTCAATCACGTTTAGGGCGAGCGTTACCTATGTGGGCGTGTTTGAGAGCGCCGACATCATTTGTGCCGTCGCCACACATCAAAGTTACATATCCCAATCCTTTGAGGCTGGTGATGACAAACTCCTGCGACGGCGTTCAAAGCAAACCATTACAAACTATGAATGAAATTAATTTAAGATATAATAATGCTTAACTGAACCTTTTGTTTGGGGCTGACGCGGGCAAACACTTTTACATGTGGCAGAAGTGCGTGGAGTAGTCTGGTGTCACAGCAGAGTTTGGCAAGCCCCTCCCCTGTCACACAAAGGTCAAACTTCTGCACCAATGTGGACGAAGATGGAGGGGGGTTTGGGATGTTAACAGAGCCATCGATAGACTCCCAGTGCCATTCACCTAGAGAGAGAAAAAAAATTAACATTTTTGTTACATAACTTAAAATGAATAACCATACACATGGCACACACAAATAAAATGTGGAATAACTTCATCTATACCTTGACTTGAGCTTTGTTGTAATACAAGTGTATGCTTTTTTTGGAAGAAGTGAAGCTCTCTGGCCACATGACAGGCGGTTAAGGGGTTATCACCAGTTATCATCACCACCTGTCAACAAAAGAATAAAGAAAACATAAAATACATATTCATTTTTTTGTTGACTTATTTTAAGCGTTTTTATTTACATGATGAGATGCTTCTTGGATTTCTTTAATCACCGCCTTGCTGTCACTTTTTAAAGGGCAAGACACGACCATAAACCCAGCAAAGGTCAAGCCACACTCGAGAGAATTTCGATTCATCTCCCGAACCTTTAAAACAAAGGTAACAGATTTAAAACCAAACGGTACCTCAGTTGAATAACCCACACTGCTAAAAGAGAGTCTGCATCTACCTGTTGATGACTGAGATGTCCCATTTCTTTGTAACCCAACGCCAAAACTCGGGCCCCTTCTCGAGACATTTCCTTGTGGACGTCATCGTAGCTTTCTGGACACACTGAGAACTATAAAGAAGTCGTTTAAACGCACAGATAGTAAACCAGTTCAACCAAGTAATGATGTTTCAATACCATTCCTCTGAGCGTCTCTGGAGCTCCTTTCACAGTGGAGATGTAACAGAGCTCAGTGGATCCCAGTTTTTCAAAAGAAGCCAGGACAGACATTCTCTTTAAAGCACTGGCGAAGTGAAAACGCTGGTGGATCTTCAGTCCCTGGGTTTTGATTCCACGTGCGAACACCTTTTCATCTACAGTGAGGTGAAATGGACTAACATTAGTGAGATTACAACAACATAAAATTGCATACTTTTGATGAAGAACGCCTTTTCTAATCTTTTTTTATTTTTTATTCTCACACACCTTTAGTGAGGGTCCAATCAGCAGCGGTCAACATGGCCTTCTCCAGTGGGTCACCAACCAACTGCCCGTCTTCAAGCGTGACCAGAGAATGACACGTGGCCACCACTCGATGCGTCTCCACTGGGATATCGGACACTGGCATGACCTCTTTTCCCGCTCTGAGGTGAACAAAAATTTAATTTTATAGTTGTAGTATACTATATATGGGTAATGTTAGAGATGCTCACCTGAGTCCAGCCACTCCCCGTACCACGAGGCTGTCGCTGGTCAGGGTGCCGGTTTTGTCAAAGCAGCAAACCTCAACCTTTCCGGCAAAAGGTATTCTAAACGGTTCCGTACAAAAGACATCTAAAAAAGAGGGATAAGAGGAATTTATTAAAAATAGATTGAAAAAAGGAAGTCGGGCAGGGCAGCTTACAAAGTTTGGCCAGGGCGATAAGAGACGTGTTGACCGCGAGAGAAAGCTCGATGGGGAGCTCAGGCGGCACCACGGAGGTGAGGATCAAGGTGCATTCCAGAAACAGCTTATACCGGTTTCTACTGGCATCTTTTGTCCCTTTAAAACAGAATAACACAACTTTTGTTATGAATACCATTAATTTAAACAATCAATTTGCTGTGCTCAGCTCACCTTCTACCCACACATAAACTGCAGCAGCAATTGCAAAAACAAGAAGGAAAAGAATGAAGATAAAAGTCTCCAGGTTGTTTGCCGTGACTCTCTTCACACCAAAGAGAATGGTTCTCAGCAGTTTACCCTGTGAATGCAAATTTCACATAAAATTGTCCACCAATGACTGTTTGAGATATTTTTGTTGAAAAAAACAACAACCTGAGAAGTGTAAAATCCAGTCCTCAGTACATAAGCAACAGAGCCATTGTCGACAGCTGTGGATTTGAAAGAGAAGAAAAAGTTGTTTTTTTTCCATCCATCTTAATAATTCATTCACCACATTATCAAGTTAAGATTGTACATACGCTTCAGCCCTGCACTGGCTTTTAGTGGAGGAGTGTGCTGGACCACTTTTGTACCCCCAGAGATGACATGTAGCCGGGAGTCTGTCTGAAGGTTGAGTATTTGCTCTGGATCCAAGTCCTCCACAGGCTCCTGTATTCAAACAACACCAACATTTTTAGGATTATATTGCCAAACTGTGATTGCTCAAGTGATGTGATCTGCATTCTACCTTCATCTGAGGGACAGACTCTCCTGTGAGCATCGCTTCATCCACAATGCAACGACCCCTGAGCAGCAGCATGTCACACGGCACCAAGTTTTCCTGAAGCGATCGCCCTGTGAAGAAGCAAAATATGTTTAAACTTCACTGTTCAGGTAGCTGCCATTAACAAAAACTCACCTATTGATACGATATCTCCAGGCACAAGTTCATCGCTTGATATTGGTCTCCACTTGCGATTTCGATACACCTACGGAAAATGGTTGATCGGTTTAAAAAAAAACAAAAGGCTTTAACATTTCTTAGAAAAGCTTGTTTTGATTCTTACTTGGATCATGTAAGGCTTGTTTCCCATGCGACGAATCTCTGACATGTTTCTCATTTGCTGCTGGACCAGTGAGGCTTCGAACGCCACAAGCATGAAAAGTGTAAACACACTGTAGTACCAATACTCGTCCAAACACCACAACCCCACACAGAAGACCTGTTGAACCAAACAAGATTGAAATTAGGTGAAATAGATACTCACAGCACATGGCAGTAGATTAAATATATATTATACCTGGAATACAAAAAATGGGGCAGTAGCTCTCTCTTTAAAAAGGTCCAAAAAATCTGGAACCATCATCTCAGCCCGATTAGTTCCAAATCGCTTTTCGGCCGCTTTTAGTTCAACCTCATCTTGGTAGCCACGACATGACTGGAAATAGCTCATGGGATGATCGGTGGGGAAGGCAATCGGAAAGAAGCCTTTCTTTTCTTTATGGTCAAACGTATAGCGGATCTTTTGGAACTCAAAAGACAGGATTTCCTCTTGGTTTTCATCCTGGTGTTCAACAACAAACAAAAATAAAATCAATTATCTACAAAAAGTGCTCAGAGTGAAATAACATCACATTAAATTAAGCTGCACAGTAGAGGAAAATATATTTGTACCGACCTGATCTCTTTGAAGGGCCACAAGTTCAGCGGAACCGTTATTAGGAGTTGGGATGACCTTTGCAAGAGTGGCCTTATTTGGGGATGGTTCCTGTATATGCAAAAAAATATGAACCGTTCAACTACTGATCAAGTTTTTCTGTTATACAGTCAACAACAATTTCCTGAAGGAGACCTCCTGAGGGATCAATAAAGTTCTACCTACCTACCTACCTATTCCAATCTGCTGATTGAAGAGGCTTTTGAAATTATTTGTGACAACTATGGAACACTTGAAATGTTAAATTGCTCCTACTTGTATAGCGCTTTTCTCCACTTTTTCCAGGAAAGCGTTTACACTAAATTTACCCATTCACACACTGATGGGAGTAGGCTGCGACGCAGCGTGTCATTTCAAACATCAGGAGAGTACATTTACTATTGCACTATTTAGAAAATATTTATACTATTGTCATCTAACGGGCGTCTGGTCAGGATTGAACCTACAAAACCTCCACCTGATTTCAGATTAGCTGCGAACTGACACTAGGTTAGAAGTTGGAGCAAAGAGCATCCTCCGCATGTGACACTTAACTGTGTCTTCACTGGCTGCCAGTTTCTTTCAGGATCAACTTTAAAATTCTGGTTCTTACTTTCAGATCTATTCATGGTCAGGCTCCTCCTTACATCACTGATCTGATCCAACCTTACACCCAGCTCAGGCTCTGAGGTCTGTGGATCAGAATCTACTTATGGTTCCACACACACGGTTCAGAACCAGAGGAGAGAAATCTTTTCAGGCTGTTGCTCCTAAGCTTTGGAACGATCTTCCTCTCTCTTTGCGTTTGATGGATCTACTGACTCCTTTAAGAAACATCTTAAGACGTTTTTATTTGTTCAGGCTTTTCCTTGATTTTCTGGAACTCCTGTTGTGTTATCAGTTTTATCTTGATCTTTAAAGTATATACTTTATTGAATATTGTTTTGATTGTTTAAGCGCTTTGTGACCCTGGTCTGGAAAAGCGCTATACAAATAAAAATGACTTACTTACCTACTTACACTTTATTTAGGGTTAAGCTAAAAGTTAAAAAAAAAATTGTGTAGAATATGCGCCCTTTCAACTGCAATGAAAGGTATTGACATGTAAACGTTAAGTGTGTTTTTAAATGTTTTAATGGATTTCTAATATACTAAATTCAGTGTTCAAAACTGGGTGATACTTGAACTTCCATCATGCAGTGACAGGTACGTAAAGATCATCTAAAAAATAACATCCAGACAGTGAAGAAAGACGGTGAATACAAGAGCACAATGTTGTTTAGTGACATTTTACCTTGGAGCAAGTGAGCCAGCAGTGCGCGTGGACGGACCAATAACCGGAGAGTGCTGTGAGGACGTGCGCGATCCCGATGGCAGCCAAAGCCAGGAGGCCTGCCTCCGGATACTCCGAGGCGCCGTACACTCCTAACCACGCGTACAGCCAGCAGGGGTAGAGGAACGCCACGAAGGGGAGCACTGTACCGTGGAGGAGTCGGGGTCTCCGCTTGTAAAGTGTCACCGAGCTCACGAGTTCGTCGCCGGCGCCGCTGTCACGCTGGCTGTGGTTCACAGAAGGAGCCATTTGCCGCTCACTGGTCCCGACTGCAGCCATTCTACGGTCGTTTTGGACGTCGTTCATCGCCTTCTGTTCGCCCCCCCCGTCTCCCTCCTCAGCCGACCACCACGCCGCCCTTATTCCAGTCAATAATGGTTTAATTTCAACAACGGAGCGGCGCTCAGTCCAGCAGACAGACTCCGTTTACTGAGTCGCTCCTTCTACAAAAACCGGGACTTCCGCATACGTCAACACGTAAAGACACGTAATGCTAAAAGTTACAGGAAAAAAATAAATATTAAAATTTATAAATAAATAAATGCAATTCCCCACATTAACGAATTAATACATTAATATAGAATGTGCTTGTGTATTGTAATTTCCAAACATATAAAACGTTTTAAAAATATATTTTTTAACCACAATCCGTTTTTATCAAAACGTAATTATAATAAATAATAATTAATACGTACAATTTGGAACACGTTATAATCTTTGCCAGACCAAAAGTTATCATGAATAAATAAACGTGTTTTTAATAAATAATCACGCGGGATGTGACGTCATCACTAGGCGGCATCGTACACGCCGGACACTTCCTGTACCGACAGTCGCATCACATGTATTTTGATTCAACCTTGAATGAAGTTCTTCATACAATCAAGAATTTAACCGCAACAAAATGTAAGAATTGTTTCCTGAATCATTTCTTTTTTTTTCTATTTGTCGCTTTTTACGTATATAAGCGATTATATATTTTGTTCTGGGTCTGAAGGTTGGGTTTGAGTATTAAAATAATGCTGTAATTTCAACACCTCCATAGGCAGGCTGCCATGGACATCACGGCGAAATACTGCCGGAAAGAGATAGAAGAGTTTGGACAATGCGTCGCTTCAAACTCATCCTCTTGGCAACAGCATTGTCACCACCTGAAGCTGAAGTTGTCCAAGTGCACATCCTCACAGTAAGGTTTTACATTTCTTTGTCGTGTCATCACCACAATATTTCACCAACAATAACTAATTTTTTGATTTGCTGTTAATAGTCCAGTGATCCAGAAGATACGGCAGGAGTGTTCGCAGGAGTTCCAAGAGTTCGAGCACTGTCTGAGTGAAAATCAAAGCAATCCTACCTCCTGTTCGTCACATGTGACTCGCTTTCTTGGATGCGCAGAAACCGTAGACCTCAGTGGTGTCGGTAAGTTTTGCCTCAGGTGGGCAATTTTTTTTTAGAGAAACAAAACATATTTGTAAAACCTTACTTGGTTTAAACAGATATTGCACAAAACACAAAAACAACAGATAAACTAAAATACAAATGAATGAGTATTTCATGTAGTCAAAGTTATAAGAATACAGCAAATCTATTTTGTATTAAGTAGCTATAGTAGTTTAGGCTTACATGTTTTCTTATGAACTATAAACGCATAAGATATATTGCAAAATTGATATTTTTCCGTTATTAATAGCCAACTGGACATAAATATATTTTCTCTCTGCAGAGACAGATGCACCTCCATTGCAGTCGTAGCACTCGGCCATCTTTCTTCACCTTCGGTCTACTTTTCAAGTGAGAGAACCCATAGAGTGAATTTTTTTAACAACTCTGTAAGATCTGTGATATGTTGGCACTGCATTCAAAGTTAGGTCTAATTTATGGAAAATACAATTAAAGGTTACACAAGATGAATACATTTTAATTTTTTTTATTTGTTTCGTTGCCTCGATGTCTAGCCTCTTGAACTCTACCCTTTTCACAGTGTGATTCATGTTTTGAAACTGGTGAGTGTTTCTCCCACACAAATATTCTGGTTGCTTAATGAGTGATTTGGGAGGGTAGGAAGGATAAGGTTCTAATCAGAGGGACGACTGACCGTGACATAGGGAGGATGTTGAGCTACGAGCTCTCTGTTCGCAGAGCATAACAGCCCTTTTAACTATAAAAAAATGTGTTTTACAAAATTTTGTCAGCGCACACACATAAGAAATCAACATCATTTTATTATATTCAGGACAAACAAAGCACATTTTCTTAAAGATTGAAGAAACATCACGAGCAAAACACACCACGGTTGAACATAATTACGTCACAAATAAGTTACTTTCACAGAAAACCAATAAAAATACGAGCTTTTATTCATTAGATTGCAGTATGTATCATCAGAAAGCTGTAGCAATCCCTCAGGAGACTAGCTTCACTTAAGTTCTATTTCATTAGAGAAGCATTAAACCAGATCTCAACGCTTTATTATCAAGTTTTATGCTTTAAGCCATCGCATGGCCTACTTTGTAACATATAAATATCATGCTACAGATTAAATATCAGTTGTTTCGCACAGAGGAAGCGTCTAAATATGTACCTACCATCACCTTGTTCGAGGGCAAGCTTCACAGACTACAACACTTACAACACAACTACATTCATATTTACAATTCTAAGTACCAAAATTGCTGTTGTTTACCCATTATATAATTACTTCGTTTAAATCTAAAGGTAAAGCACACCCTGTATCCTCATATGACCCTGTAATGTGAAATGTTTCTTTTGGTCTGTGGCATAAAATGGTCTAAAAGGGCCCATAGAACACTGAAATGCGATGTATATATATTTATTTTTATGTCTGTCATAGCAAATGGTTCCTTAACACATGTTAAAAAAAGGTCAATATAAATATAAGCTATTTGCATTCTATGGTCACTTTAATGGTGTTTTGGGTAGTCGTAGATAGATCCGTGTACGTTTTTGGGAACATTCAGTGGCAAAGACGATACAGTGGCTCAGGTAACAGAAACACACACACACTATCCTGAGAATAAAATTGCACCCAAATTCTCAAACGTAACTTCATACTAATATCAATTCACCCATCATAACTAACCACAGCTCTCAAAATCGTGATTCCCAATTTACTGATCTACAGCTGCTCTTTTCACTTTGAGTAAAAAGAAAAAGGGGTTATGAGTGGGTTCTGTTTATTTAAAAGTGCCAACATTATGTACAAGTGCAACATGGTAAACTAACTTTTAACAGGTTTCGGATTTAAACAGTGTCTTTATATCCAGCATGAGATTCTTATGTCGGAACGTTATCTGATCAAAGACAATCACCACGATTGACTCATTCGTTTTCCCGCTGTGGTCAGCATTTATCCTCGGTCCAAAAGAGTACGTCCTGAAGGCCTGTCGAGACTCTGCTAGCTGCCTCTCTGGGCTGAAAGTTGGAAGCGAAAGGAAAAGGGTGGAGGGTATATATGGGTCAGGAGGTGAAATAGGAGTTCTGCATCGAGTAGAGACGATCGATCGGGTTCCCGACTCTGCCCGGCAGAAGACTGCTGTCTCCCGGTCCTAAGAGGCAGTCGCCGAGGTGGCCGAGGCTCCCGTCACTGTCCAGGTCGTGGAATACGGTTTCGGATTCTGGTGCCGAAAAAAGTAGATTTCAAGTATATTAAAACTCTTCCACACGTATGGAAAAACGGTCACATATTGAATGCATTACTAACAATTTATGTTGGGAAATGATTCTTAAAAAACAGAAGGAGCAACTCAAAAAAATACTCTTAGATAAAAAATCTAATAAATATAATTTTCTAAAAGTTACAAATCATTGTCAATTTTTGTTCTTTTATTTGAGATAAAATCGGTATGTTTGTTTTTCTGTTTAAATGTTTTGGTGGAATGACTATGGGCATAATGATTTTTTTTCTCAATTTAGTTTTATGGAAGAAAAATACTCCGATTCCATTCCCAAAAAACTTATGTTAAAAAATAAATAAAAAGATGTATTAAATATTACATATTTATCTTAACTTCATCATTTATTTTTATAAAAGGTTTGGGTAACAACAGAATGAATTCCTCAAATTAAGACATTTAAATTAAATTTTCAATGAAGAAACTGTGACTTTTCCCATTATCAGTTTTATATTTTCACTTTAGCCACATTAGTTCAAGCAAAGGGTCTTATTGGGCCCTCGAGTCGTACTTTCCACGGACCCGCACAAGTGTGATCGAGCTCAAACCAATCTCTTTATTAATATTATAAATTAAAATTAATATATTATAAAAATATTTAGGCTTAAAAAAAACCTGAACGTACCGGTGTCCTGGTGTCTTACCGTACGAGTGGATCTGATCACTATTCAGCTGAGGGGGTGTGAGCCCGTGTCGGAAAGGCTCCCCCCCGTAAATGTTGGGGTCCAGAGTCAGTAGCTGCTGCCGTGGCAGAGAGGCATATCCCAAAATTCCATCCATACCGTGAGAACTGGAGCCATCTGGGGAGGTTTATTACAATTAAAAAAAAAATAATGATGAACATTTCTTGTGCTGACCATCCTCGTACCCTCGCTGTCGTCGTTGCTCTGCCTCCCGCCTCTGCTGGAGCCTCTCCTGCCGCCGCCCAGTTGTTCCTGCTCCTGCTGCTGTTGCTGCTGCTGCTGCTGCCGGCGAGCTATCTTCTTCATCTAGTGAATACAATATCATTTTTAATATATCGACTATATATGTTCCTATTTTGTGTTTTTCAAACTCTTACCTTGGCCCTTTGGTTCTGAAACCACACCTGCACGACTCTCACTGTGAGTCCGGTCTCGGCTGCGAGCGTCTCTCTCACCTGCGGGTCGGATTGTTCATTAAAAAAAAAGAAAAAGAAGGATGGATTGAAGTTCATCTAGTTTTTGATTCCCACCTTGCGGCAAGGCTTAGCAGACACTTCAAATGATGCTTTGAAAGCACGTCGCTGCTGCGTCGTCAGGATGGTTCGTGGACGTTTGGAACGTTTGTGCTCCTTGCCTTCGTCGCCTCCTTTACCTCCGGAGCCTCCTCCACCCTCTTCATCTTCACTTTTGACTGCAAACAGTCGAAGAAGCTTGTGTTCAAAACTGGCTTTTCTGTCATAAAATGTCTGCTCAATTCTAGACATATTGTCATAATATTCATTGTCAGAAATATATTATCAGTAAAGTAAAAATTTACAGATACAAAAATATTTAGAAATTGTAATTTGACCTTTTATTGTGTAATCATCCACAATATATGAAAGATTTTTCTAATAATGTTTATGATAGAACTTCAATATCTACTTGCCTGCTTTCAAATGTTATTTTCTCAATGTGTGTCAATGCAATATTTGTAGTGCAATGACACAATATTAGAATTTTTCTTCTTTTTTTCCTATAATTAACACATGCACTAAACAAGGAATGTACATTTTTACATATACATAGCGCGTTGCTTCAAAAAGACATTTTAATAGACACTATTTGGGGCAAATATTTTGATATACTACTGCTATAATACTACTTTTTTTTTTTTTGTAAACTTTAACTTAAAAAAAATATCAATTGGAAATGAATGGAAATCATAGCAATTGTCTGCTGCTCACAACATTCAAATATTTACAGAAATAATAATATATATGTAACTTAAAATAGTCATATATAGGTTCAGTGTCCGGCAAAAGAAATGGCGTTAATAACTTAAAAAAGAAATTAAAAAAGGATAAAATAGACATGAATATACATCACAATCGGTATCGATACTGTCAAATATTTCTTATTTAGTTTAAAATAAACTTCTTTTTTCTAACACAAATATGTATTTGTTTTGCCTGTAGAGGTGCTTTGAGAATAGTGTTCTTCAATTAGTTAAATCAATGATAATTCTTTGTTAATAAGATATATGCAACATTTTAAGAGAGTCTAATATTGACTCTATAAATGCATCCATTCAACAGCTTTTGCCGTAGAGTTCTAGATACATTTTCAAATATATGTTTATATTTGTACACTTGAACTGGAGTCCGTCGTACTTGATTCTGTCGGCGTGGGGCTGATGGCCGCCAGCATCTCCCTCTCCTTCTCGTAGTCCATGCGACACAGCAGCTGGCCTTCCTTCAGCACGAACTCATCACCTCTCTGCAGCCGGCGTTCACACTCGCAGCAGCTAAAGCAGCCCAGATGGTACACCTGTCCCAGCACTCGCATGATCAGCTCCGAGCGTCCGATCACCTGCAGACAAGCGCTGCACTTCCTCACAAACAACCTGGAACAAGAGAACGAGTGATGGTGCATCTTAAGGGGATCTAAGATGCAATGCTACAAACTATCTTTGTCAGGGGAGGAACAGGGGTGCAAATAATAACAGGGGTCTCGGTTGTACTTAATAACTTAACTCTTAATTAAAGGTTGTGTTAAAAAATCCCCAATTCACAGAGCAACCAGGTCTGCTTTAGGCATTACAATGACATCGTTGTATGTGATGTTACATCTCTGGACGGCAGGTGGCAGTATTTATAGTGATCCATCTCAGACACTGTAAGCAACATTTCACGCACAAGTTTGCATAATGTTGCTCGAAAACTCACACTATTTAGACGATTTTTCAAGTCAGATTTTTTGATAACAAAAAATAATTAACACCACAAAAACATTATTATGAATACATTTCTGATATAGAAGGGGTTTATTGTGAAAATGAACCATAATAGTGTGTGTGTATATATATAATGTTCTATTTCGTTAACAGACATAGCATAAGTGAAGCAGATTCAAAAGAAAATGTATATATATATATTAAAAAGAAAAGGAAATCCAATAATAAACAAAATAATTTGAGGGAAAAATACTTAATTACATTACATCATTTGTGGTATTTTTTGTATATTATATATATCAGAATCAGAAAACTTTTATTACCTGTGTTGTAAACAATCACAGGTATTTGTTGTGGTTGAGAAAAAATGGAACCAACCACCAAGACATCCATCTATATATTCTATTTTATGAATAAGTTAATCGACAAATACACTAAGTGAAGCAGATTCATTAAGAACAGAAAAGAAAAAATATATACATTTGACATTGATTTTACCTAATTTGTGGAAAACTTTTGTACCGGGGCCGATATACAAAGTCTTTGGCTGACAATTCACCAGATACATTGATTTTAAAGTGTTATTTTCACCCATCGTGCTGTAACTGTTTAAAGCTTAAGCTCAACTTTTTTTTTTTACGCTTCAGACTGTGATAATAACCCTGTAACTTCTCTCCCGCATCGCCGTCATCCTCGTCTCCGCCGATCGGCCCTTAAGTCTCTCAAACTAAATTCTTCACAAATCCCTGTTTTCGCTCTTAGTTTTCTCCCCCCTCCCTAGCTACCTCCGAGGAATTCTCCTGCCAGCATTCCCGGTCGCCCTCCCAGCCCAGCTCCCAGTTCACTGAAACTAATAAAGACAGGATTAATTAGATTGTTGTTTAAACAGTGTGATGGCCAGACAGACGCTGTAAACTCATAACCAGGGATTGGGGATAGCATGGGGTTAATCTCTCCCTTCTCACTTATGCACACTAAAACACACATAGACACGCCGGCATCGACTTTCACACATATATGTGCACAGGCGACACACTATTCCTGACCATTATACCCGTCGGCTACTTAAAATACTACACGAGAACTCGAGTTGCAAACATCTTTTTTGTATAAATGCACTTGAAATATCAGACAATAAAGATCATTTTGAGGAACGTCCACCCGTATAGGCTTTAGCTTCAAGGCCAGAACTCGAGAATGAAGGGAGGGTAAGAGGGAGGTATGGAGGGGAAGTGAAGTCGCTCCCTGACCGAGTGTTATGAAGGTGTTGCTTCCCAAATCTGGACCATAAAGAAGCAGCCAGGTCTGCACATTAAGGCTCTTAATCTCTGATTTTGTCCCAAACGCAGCTGCTACAGCTAATCTTTCCGTATCCATCTGCCAAACACTCAAAATCACCGAAAAGAGATCCTATAAAAAAACTAAAAAATGTACCTAGCGGCAGAGTTGTCTAAACGTTTCACCCACTGTTATAGAAAATCCACTTTAAAACTCAAATCTGGATCAGTTAAAAAAAAAAAATCTTCCTCCGACTCGCACACGTTCAAGTGTCGCAGGATTGAAGTCGCTCGTCCCAACACGCCCTAATTGGGGTGTTCACAGCGGAGGACAGAATTCACTCAACACGGCAAATGGTGGCAACTTGGGGCAACTGCCGCAGAGGGGGGTCCGTAAGTAGATCAGTCTAATCCCCCTAATAGAAGTATCATTCACACTGGCTCTGACCGGGGGGGCAGCTGCCAATAAATCACCATGGACAGAATGGTTAAACAGCATACTTAGATTAGGCCGTGAGACGCTTCCCCATGAGGTTCTGGGTATATATCACGCATATGTGAACCACTGTAGAGATCTATACATTGTTTTCTTTTGGGCTGACATACATGTTGCTGAATTTCTTTCACTGTTTTTTGAAGACGGGTCCTCTCGTAAGTTTTCTCCTAAACCAAATAATGACTAGTGCTTAAAAGCCAGCAAACAATAAATACATTATTAAAAATATTGCAGCTAGAGAAAACACACATTTACATGCCAGTGTTTAAAACTATTAAGGACAGCTAATGCTTAGCAAAAACCAGGGCCTTTTGTGTGTCCACTACTTTTCATGAGCTCTTGAAAAGGTATTTATTGCTCGCCAAGATCCTGGAATATTCCTTCTTGTCGAGAAAGTCCTGCATATTTAATTATTTTATTCTGTACATACTTTATTGAATATTATTTTGATTGTTTAAGCGCTTTGTGACCCTGGTCTGGAAAAGCGATATACAAATAAAAATGACTTACTTACTTACTTGCAGAAACACTGGCAATTGAAGATTATGATACAATTAGCAGCTGTAAAATTCATCCTAAATGAATGTTTAATAGCCACATTTACCAATTCTATATTTACAATTATTCTATATGATATATTTTTATACAAACGCAAGACCTAATGTAAAAAATACATTTTTTCCTCCAACTGTTTTTTTTATACCACCACATAATTGACATGTTCTTAGAGACTCATTACGACAGTCTTATTCAGACGTATTTTGTTCCTATTAAATTTAATATCTTTACTATTTTTGGGAGTAAGATAAAGAACAAAAAGTGTAACCCTGTAAAGCACAATCAAATTGAATTGATGTTGAAAAATAAACATAAATCCTCAAATGTATCCTTGCTAGCCTAGCTAAGAGTGCTAACCTCTGTTGTCATTCAAACTAACAACCCAGTAACACATCATAGAATGAGAACCCTTAAAAATGAAGAACTGTATTGAACTCTAAAGTTAAGTGAAGAAAGTTGGAGGATATTTTTAATGTATTCCAGCTAGCCTAGCTTACATTGCTAGCTGGTGAAATGCACCACCACGTAGCACTATCCTTGTGTATTTTGAAGAATATAAGATGTCAATAATACTATAATATAAAACAGAAATATTATAAAATGATCCATCGACACATACTTTCAATTGTATTTTCTACCTTATCTCACTGATATGAACTTTAAATTGCTTTATAGTTTGCAACTATGACCAATTGTTTGTTCGTTCAAACATATTTCTTCAAAGAAAATAATTTTAAAAATGATTTTAACAAGTAAAAGTAAAAGTAATCTATATGTGCAGGCATAAGTACTTGCATGTACACATCCACAAACCTTTATAATGTTATAGATAATGTTATAAATACATGTACATTTTTCTTAAATTAAATTATCTTGAAACATGAAAAAAATGGTGTCAACTGTTTCTGTGGAACTTGAACTAGAAGAATAACTATGTCACAGGTTTTTAAAATAATATTATGTGCCTCTTATTTGCCGTTAAAAATAAGCCTAAAAAAAAATAAAATAAATATTCCTTCAGGCAGGAAACTCATGTGAACAAAGTGAAGCAACTTCCTCTTTATGGAGGACAGACAGTAACAAAGCCACTGAATATGAGTTCAGTTGCAAACAACAACAAAAAAAAAGAAAAAGAAATGTTACAATCGCCCACTTTCTTTTCTTCATACATTTTAGATCTTCGGCAAACAAATGGAAGGAAGTACCAAATTTGTTGTCGTCTCCCTAAGCTGTGTCATGTGGCGATGTTTTTAACTGCGAGCTCCGACAAGCTCGACATTGTCTGGACTGCTACACCATCATAAATATGTATATGTCTCAGAGCGATTACATTTGTTGTTCTTGCTCGCCTCTCTGATGAATATTCTGGTATTGCTTTGACTAATTCCTTCATGCTCGGAAGTGCAATTTCAATAGTTTTCTGCTCTTTTTTTTTTGTCCACCATGTTCCACGATGATCCATCAAGAGGCCGATGATTCACATAAACATGACTTTTGTCTGCTTTTTTTTTGTTGTTACAGTTCCTTAGTTTTTGTACATACCTAAGTGTGTGTGTGTGTGCCCGTGTGTGTGCGTGTGTGTGTGCGCGTTCGAAGCGGATATTGCTCTGTGAAACAAAATGGCTCAGAGCCAAGGTTCAGTAATCACATCATCTCCTTTTATTAAATCTCCCTGCACTGCTTCTGTGTTATTAAAATCTCCCAGCATTCCCCACGATACCCGCTACCTCTGCCACCGCTCACTCATTCACTCTCTCATGCACACACACACACACACACACACACACACACGTGTCGCCTACCCACCCACCCGCCGATAAAGTCGCCCATATACATGCTCATATATGCTTTGTGTAAACAACGATGAGGCGTCTTGGCGTAAACATCAATAACACGCTGACAGATGCTGTCGCCCGGTCGTCATGTGGGCTAGCGTCATAAACTATTGCTCAAAATTGATTAGTTAGTAACACAAAAAAAAGTATCGAACATGCTAGTGGATTAGCTTTAGGACACAAGCTCCCCCGGCTCCCCCCCCCCCAAAAAAACCCAACTAGTTATACGACTTCTCTACCAGTTTGATGACCAACATATACATATATTTTATTTTGTATATTTTTTTATCGCCGCTACAAAAAGCGCGTGGAGATAGAGTGTGCGAGTGTGTGTGTTTGCGTATGTGAGCGAGTGTGTGCGCGTGTGTTAGTTTAGATAAAACAGTTAATCCCCAGGCCACCAGAACGCAATATCCTGTCTGCCCGTTTCTCATTTCCTGTCTGTCTTTGGCGGAGCGGGAAGCAGCGGGGAGGGGGGGGTGACGGGGGACAGCAGGACCCGTTGCCCCAGAAACAGGAGATGCAGCCGGTTGATTTGAGAAAAGTCTACACCGATCTCCCCATCTTTCCCTTCTCCGGTGCGACCCCCTATTCTCCCTCTCCTTCTTCCTCCTTGTCTCTTGCTTTTATTATCTCAGATTTAATAAAGCCGAGCGCGAGCAGCTTGTTCTGCCATGAAACATTTATTAGCTGTCTGTTATGAAATTGTTGTGGGGGAGGAAGGATGATGGGGGTCTCATCTCACAATATGCAAAAATAGTGGTAATATCACCTCAAGAACCTTCATTGTCAACCCCGTTCATGCGTCGACCCTTTGGCCCCTTGGATAACTTTTAAAGAACAAAGCCGGATGTAAAGTTTGTCCAAAAAAAAAAGAAGCTCCAAACTTTACCCTCAAGATTGTCATTAAAAACAGATTTACGTTGTCGCATATCTAAGATCTGTCAACAATTGAATCAAAACTACTTTTAAGTTCTTATTTCTGGTGCTCTTACTTTTTATATTATCTTTGACGCTGCAGGTTATAGCTCATGAATATTGGCAACAACGATCGTTGTCAGAATAAAACTTTTATATTTTTAATACTCTCAATAATTCAGTTAATTGCATTACAAAGTTTGCAGTTTTCACCTATTATATACATTGTAAATAATAAAACAAAATCAGCTTTGGCATTCACATTCTTTTCGTCTATTTTTAATAATCTAAGAATCCTTGATAAAGATTGATCAATTGAATAAAAATGTTCGCATCATGTCTATAAATCAACTTTATTTGTTGACTGAATGTCGTCCGGTCGTCATGTGGGCTAGCGTCATAAACTATTGCTCAAAATGGATAAGTTAGAAACACAAAAAAGTATCGAACATGCTAGTGGATTAGCTTTAAGACACAAGCTAGCAACCCCCGGCTCCCAAAAAAAAAAAAAAGACATTATTTTCGTCGATTTTTATCAATCTCAAAATTCTTGATAAAGACTGATCAATTGAATAAAACTGTTCAAGTGAAACAACTTTATTTGTTGACTGAATTAAAATTAAAAGGCAATAATGGAAGAGCCATGAGGCTGAGAAAGGGTCGGGGTCACTACACCGAGGCGATAACAAAACCAATCATGCAGCAAACACACAACTTCTCAGCACATTTCTGGTTCACACTCGAGCTGCAAACCTCAGCATTAAAGTGAGAATAAAGCGACACACCTATATGATAAGGTGACCAAGTTCTGCTTCTAACTTCCGCTTTGGCTTGAATAAAAACGACATTTTAAGTTTGCTTTATACCCAAAGTGCCACAGTGCCTTGTGAGCCTTACCATTAAAAAATATACAAAAAAAGGAAATCTCCCTCTTTGGCCAGAATGTATAGAAAAAAGAAGATTAGAATTAAGAAAAGTAAAACCACATGTTTGATCACTTCTTCCTAAATAAAACCTTAACCAGAATTATTATTTTAAGAAGCTAGGTAAAGATTGTTTACTTTCTGTAGCAGTTACACGTATGTCACCAAAACCTTTGTAATTTTTGTTATTTTTTCTGCCTAAAAATGCCCTTAAGAACAAAACTGCATGAATAAAATCTAAATAAGAACAAGAACAATACTAATTGGAACCCATATTTGTAATAACTACTTACTCAATCATATATATACAGTGTATTAGAAACGTAAGTATTTCTTTTCCTGGGACAACACTGAATAAATGACACTTTGACATAATGAAAAGTTCTCTATGTGTTGCTTATATAGCAGTGGACATTTATTTTTCCCTTAATAAAAACTCAAAATATAGCCATTAATAGCTGAACCCCTCGCAACAAAAGTGAGTACACCTCTTAGTGAAATCTCCTGAAGTGTCAATATGTTGCGTGGCCACCATTATATTCCAGAACTGCCTTAACTCTCCTGGGCATCTAGTTTTACCAGAGCTTCACAGGTTACCACTGGAATGATCTTCCACTTTTCACAGACTACTTTCTATTGTGTCAAAGTGTCATTTTGTCAGTGTTGTCCCATCAAAAGATATATTTAAATATATGCAGAAATGTGAGGCGTGTACTCACTTTTGTGATACACTGTGTATATATATATATATATATATATATATATATATATATATATATATATTTTTTTTTTTAAGCTAAGTATTTCAGGAAGATTGGTAGAGGCGGTTGGGGTCAAGAATAAGTTTGGCTTTTAGTCTTGGTTTTGCCAAAGAAAAATGCCCTCAAGCCATCAACAACAATACTGTTCTTCTAAGAAAGGAAAAAATGATACTAGTTGTAACCAACATGTTGAATTATTACAACTAAAATGTATTTTAACCAATGACATAAACATTTAAGGAAGCTAGGTACAGGTGGTTGACTTTATTTAGCAGTTCTGGATTGGTCAAGAATTATGCTATGAATTATTGCAGTTTTGTTTACATGTGAAAAGAAAAAACTCATAGAGAACGAAACTTACTTAAACTTTTTAAAAATTAAAAGAATAGACACACATTTGGATCTATTTTTCCTTCTTTATGCTTCAAGAAAATGTGGAAAACAAACCTTGAATTTATTTTGTCTCAAGAGATGACAGAATTAAACCAACGCCTGGGGTGTTCAACTGAATGTAAAATGCATCTTCTCTGTGTTTCTCTTCAATTTTTAAGGTTTCCTTAACTGAGAAAAATCTCTAAACTTGTTGTCACAACATGATCTGGAGCTTGTAATCCATGCGTTTGTTTCTTCTCGCACTGGACTATTGTAACAGTTTGTTTTCATGCATTAACAAGAAGGATCTGTCTCGACTGCAGTTGATTCAGAACTCTGCAGCGAGAATTCTGACCTGCTCTAGTAGAAGAACTCACATTTCTCCGATCCTTAAAACTCTTCACTGGCTTCCAGTTTCTTTCAGGATCAACTTTAAAATTCTGGTTCTTACTTTCAGATCTATTCATGGTCAGGCTCCTCCTTACATCACTGATCTTATCCATCTTCCTTTCTCTCTTTGCACTTGATGGATCTACTGACTCTTTTAAGAAACATCTTAAGACGTTTTTATTTGTTCAGGCTTTTCCTTGATTTTCTGGAACTCCTGTTGTGTTATCAGTTTTTATCTTGATCTTTAAAGTATATACTTTATTGAATATTGTTTTGATTGTTTAAGCGCTTTGTGACCCTGGTCTGGAAAAGCGCTATACAAATAAAAATTACTTACTTACTTACTTACTATTTTAAAATTCCAATATCATCACTACCTTGTGTTCAAAGGCGCAGATGAAGACAAGTCATCGTCCCGTCGATGTGCAATTGCATAACTTCCGTCATTACAGGATGGACGGGGAGAATGTTGGGTAATTAGCTCTCAACCAATCCGCCGCCCCGCCTCCTCCTCACTCATCCCGAGACACAAAGGGGCGCAGAGAGGGGTAGGTGGGGGAGCGATTAAGAGAAAACAAGGGATAATCGAGGAGATAAACTGTTTGGTGTCATCGCTGCTATCAATCTCCACCAAGAGGAAATGAGGTTTGGAATAGAGAAATAATATTACAAAGCAGACAGTGATGAATGAGGTAACAGGGAAGACCGGGAGGATAAACAAGGGGTGCCGTGGGGGTGATTAGCAGAAGAGGGTATTTTAAGCTCGGTCTCAAAAGCATACTTCGCTCTGCCGTACTACAACATCCTGAATTCACTGTTTCTTGCCAACAAAAAAAAAAAAAAAGAGAGAGGGGTGAGGAGAGAGCAGAGGTATCCATCTGTTCTGCCACAGATGAGTCTCAGCCAAGATGTTTGAAGTAACATTCAACAGCTTTGCAGCGATCTTCACCCTCGTGTCGGTGCTTCTCCTCGTCACCATGGTCTTCCTCTGTCTCCGACTAACTGTGTTTGTAAACCTGGATGTAGTGGCTGTGCCCTCCATCCCACTGTGTCGAGAATTAAACCTCAGATTTAGCCGATATCCTCGCTGGTGACCTGTTTTCACGGGGCTGAAGATGCCTTCGTGGGGCTTTCGAGGGGGCTTGCAGGCTCACAGAGTCATCCTCCTGACTTAGCTCAGCTCTTTTAGACGCTTGGCATCCAAACCAGCGACAGAAAAATGATCAAAACAATCATATTTTAAACGTCTAGATCCTAGATGGATCCAAAATTGCATGTAATCTTAATATTCCAAGGTTAAGTCCCTGTGTAAGTACATGTGTTGGATATTGTATTTTATTTACTATGCAAATTATTAAAAAGTGGAAGAAAAATAAAAAGTAATAATAAGTAATGATACAAGTTTTACATGTGAAATTGTATAAGATTAAAAAATATATATATTTGTAAATATATTTAATTTGAAAAACAATTTTGATTTATCATCTGATTAAAAAAAATGAGAATAAATACAAGAGGCAACGACTTAAGGCCTGGAAATATGAATAAAAAAAGTACTACCTCTGAAAATGTCTAGAAATACTAAAACATGTGTCAATGACCAATATGTAGAAATATAGACTTAACTTAGACAGTGCATACCTGTGCCAAGGGTCTCATTTCACATGTCTTTATTGAAACACAGGCTAAAATGTTTTTTAGCCATAGTTACATGAGAGCTAATTTAATTTAATGAATGACGAATGAACTTTCAAAACATTTGTAGGTTCCAAAAATACCCCGCAGAACCCCTCCATAATAAATAATTTACTTGCCCCATTAGTAACTTTAAGATATGTTTTAAACCTTTTGAACTATTCTTTATTTGACAAAGAATTAACTTCCCTGATGTCAATGATAGAAAAAAGGTTGTGAAAAAAAAATTGAAAGTAATCCTTGTGGGTCATGGGTTATGTTTGCCATCTGTGTTTTTAATGCAATAGAAACACATAGATTGAAATTGGACACACTAGACATTAAAAAAAACCCTCAATATTAATTAATGGTTTACGGAAGATACCATTTAAATGGTATAATTGTCTGAACTATTGCAAGTCAAAGAAAGTGGTTATTATTTAGAGCAAAAATTCTGAATTTCCTCCAGTCTCCATGAGGACCAGAAGTCTTTTTCAAATGACTGTTAACATTAGCGAAGCATCTGCTTGGTGGGAGGATGGGTTTTGGTGAATTACCTGGAGTTTCTTGAGTAAACTAAAGCCTTCTTTAAAAAAAAAGACGCTGCTTATTGTGTTTAAATCCTTGAATTTCCATAACAGATTGACACCAGAAGATCCTTAAATCTTAAACACACCTCATGTTTATTACCTGTTCGCTCGGGGACCGGACTAATCCCGAATCACAGTATAATGCTACGACTATTGTTATTATATTTTAAATATTTCTTTGATTCATGATGAAATATATTCTCTATCGATCATCGGAGTTTATATCGAAGCCGTATTACTAAACACAGCAACTGAGGACGAGCAGGAAGTGAAGAAAAGTGGTGAAGGAGCCAGTTTTCGACGCAGCAACCGTCCAATTTATACGTGGTTAGGCAAATATGCAAAGATGCAGCGTATTGTCCTTAAATCCTTGATTTTCCATAACAGATTGAATCATGAAATCCCACCACTCGTAGCACACCTCATGTTCATCACAGCCACATGTATGGATCATCGGAGACGCAGTTAAATGATTAAAAAATGAAAAAATAACTATTAATGAGTCACTACTATTTTGATGTTGCTTTTAATTTGAAAAAAAAATGGAATTTTTAGAGTATATGTGAGAAACGTTTATATAAACTGGATAACATTGAAATTAATAATGAACATTAATTTAGAAACTTGAAAAACACTTCTTCCATAGGCTGGATATAGTTCGCTTTTCAGTCCATCATTAAGAGAGTTTGAAGTTAAAAACCCGTCTTGACATATTGACAAGTAAAACTTGAACCTTTGTGTGTTTAAGGATAGTGGCAGGACAGTCTGATCAGAATGCTTGGAGAAGGTTTTCTGAGGTAAAATGATCTTCAACTTAAAGTAATCAACACAAAAACAGACCATACATGTGTAAATATTAGCAAATAAATTCACAACATTAAAGTATTTTTAATTGAATTTGATCTTCTCGAATAGAATTGTCTTTAAAAAAAAAGGTTGACATTATTGTCAGGTCAGACTTTTGATGACGATATACAGATATTGACCAAAATTCATGAATAATGAAATATAACCAGGGACTTACTTGCTTTAAGGCAATAACCACCATCAACTACCCTTCATTCTGCCTGTTATTGTGACTAACTACACTGCTCATATCTTTATTATCTGGAATTATTGTGTGATTCCAATATTCATCTTCAGATTTTTCCTTCAGTTTAAAGATTCTTAATGTCTATTTAAAACTTTAATTCCAAGATTAACTTTATTTTCAACATTTTTTCTCCACACTCCAACTAGTGTTTTAATTAAATTTTAAAAAGTGTAAAAGGTGGAAACTATTGATGAAAATAAATTAATCTGGAAAGAAATGTTCCAGAATATTGTTGCCATGTTCACTAAATCATCACATTTAAAACTTATTTTTAGAAGAAGTTAGTGTGTATTTTCATTGTATATAGGCGTTTATGTTTATGGGGTGTTGAAAGCTAAATAAAAAATGTAATTTTCAAATACTAGTCAGCCCCGTTACTAAATCATACATTTAATATAATCGCAGAAAATTGCACAAAACCAGATTCAAAGAAATCAATCAATGTAATTCTACATTATCGGACCGATTTTTTAAATATTCTAAATAAATAAATGAGTCATTAACCACCACCAACTACCCTTCATTCTGCCTGTTATTGTGATGAATTCCACTGCTCATATCTTTATTATCTGGAATTATTGTGTGATTCCAATATTCTAATATCCAATATATAAGATTCTTAATGTCTATTTAAAACTATAACTCCAAGATGAACTTTATTTTCAACCTTTTTTCTCCACACTTTGTAGACAAATTGGCTTTAAACACATGCCGACCGAGGGGGAGTCTGGGAGGGGAATTCTGTCTGTCTTCGGGGTGATGTCATCGAAGTTTAAGATGCATAATAAAGGGAAATTTTTGGACTAGTCAACCCTCTTCCGCAGGAGGGGAAACATTCCAGAGTGTCGGATTGAAAAACCCCGCGTTGAAACTTTGCCAGCTCAAAAAGTACATTTCGGGTCCAAATTCTTGAGCATGTAACAATGGACACACCTGCACTGGTTTTTTTTGGGGGAGTAGTGTAAGGCACCGATGGACAGACGGCAGTGAAAAACAAGGAGACATTGTTGCTGATCCCACGAAGGTCACAAGTGCCGCGGCGTGCCAAGTCTGGCACCGCCTCACGCAACGAGGCGAGCGTCCATGTGTAACGTAGAAGGGAGTCAGTCAGTCGACACCACCGGGAGTCAAACCAGCAACTATTCCCTCGCATCCAGTCATTAAAAGCGACTCGCAGATGCAGATTTTGTTTCAGTCAGTTCCATTCTACACGGCTTTATCTGGCAGGAGCCGCCGTGACTTTCATCAGTTCCCTCCCTGTCCGAGCCTCTCCCACAGATGTCAGGTAGAGTGAAGCTGTTGGAAACCGTCTGACACTTTTCAAAACAACGATAACAAGCAACAGGCTCGTCCTTCAGCCGTCTATGGCAGGAGCTCCCACCACAAACACACTCAGGCACGGCCGTCCGCGGAGACGAAGATTGAATCCACTTCCCCAGATAAGACACCATATCTTTGTTTCCTAAGAATAAGAGTTTAATTTAAATCAATTAAAATGTAAGTCTAGGCTTACATTTCACCTCTCTCTGTTTTCAAGTTATTAAAACTAGTGTTTTAGTTGTGAAAGGTGGAAACTATTGATGGAAATAGATTAATCTGGAAAGAAATGTTCCAGATATTGTTGCTATGTTCACTAAAATCATCACATTCGCAGTTGGCGTGTTTTTCAGCATATATACGGTCTTTGTTTATGTGGTATGGAAAGCTAAATAAAAAATGTAATTTTCAAATACTAGTCATATACTATAATATATTATATTATAATTTATAATATATAATCTATAATATCTAATATATAAGATATTATATTCTATATATATATATCGTCAATACTAGTCAGCCCCGTTACTAAATCATACATTTAATATAATGGCAGAAACCTGCACAAAACCAGATTCACTGAAATCCATCAATGTAATTCTACATTAATCGGACCGATTTTTATTATAATTCTAAATAAATAAATGTTTTATTGAATCATGGTCTAAATTAGAGATCTTCACAATACAGACAATATGATTGAGTGTCAGCAAAAACAATGGTTGTAAAGTGAGTCGATTGGTTCGAAAAATAATGGCGTAAATGTTTAATAAAGACACTGACATGTCAATAAAGTCAAAATTGAGTTTGTCGATATGGTATCTGTCAATCACAGTAAATTAAAAAAAACGGTGTTCCACAGGGAATTCAATCAATCAATATATATTTTTAATATATATAAAGGCTGCTGACTCAAGAGGTCACATGGGTCTGCTGCAAAGGTTGCAGGTGTGATTCCCTTCTAATGTGTCAGATTGCGTTACATTTCCAAAAATGCGCGTTTATTTCACATGTTTGCGCCATGAGAAATCTGAAAAAGAGTCTTAAACGTGAACAAGGAACCCCGCGGACAAAAAGTAAAAAAAAAAAAATTTGTGCTCACTTTTCATAGTCTTGTTTGCAGTACAGCAGGCGGTCCCGGCAGTAACAAGTCCCCGTGAGCGCGCTCAGACACACCGTGCACTTGACGCACGTCTCGTGCCAGGAGCGCTCGTTCACGCGCAGCAAGAAGCGGTCGGCGATGGGAGAATCGCAACCCGCGCACACTTCACCTGCGCCGGTGTAGTCCGCACCTGCGCGTCAGGTAGAAAATGGAAAAATACATCCAATAAATAAAAAAATTATTGATCAAAATTCAAGGCCGTTTTTGGGACCGTTGGGTCACTTATTTTTAAGAACCACCTCCCTAAAGAAACTACAATACACATTTTTTTTAAATTGATTTAAGTGATAATTCCTAAATTGAGAAAAGATCCAAGAAGATTTTTGGGGTGACTGACCAAAAGGCGTTGATTGACTTTGCTGAAGACAGGACTGCTGGTTCTCCTCAGTTTTCATCCCTTCTCTCCTTCCCTCAATGTGATCGCTACAGAAAAAAAAGGTTATTTAATATATTAAATTATCAACAACAACAACAACAACAAAATAAACCATAAAAGAAAATACCACCTTATTTAGTATTTTACAGACACTACAATTTCTACAATTTCGGTCGAAATAAAAGTGTGTATCCTGGCCGAGAATTGGAATAATTTGTTGTTAAATAATTACATCTTTAGAAATATAGATTGACAATATTAGTAAATAAAAACATTTAACTGTTATCTCCTTTAAGAACTGTAATTTGATCACGTAGGCCCGTTTGATCCATCGTTTACTAATACCGCAAAGGTTGACAAAACAATTTGAATAATTCTAAATATAATTGACTAAAACGAATTATTAATAAATATAGAATATTGAATTTTTTTAATTCAATTATGATACTTGTATTCTGACTTAGTTCTTATAAATATGTTAACCGTTTTCAAAAAAGGCTGGAGTTTCTTTATTTTTATTCCGAACCACCATCCATGTCTGAGTCCGTTTACAATTTGCTTGCATTTGTTTGAAAATATAATGGGTTTTTTTTAATTGTGTTTTTATAACCATTATTTCTTTTTTCAAACGAAACAAATCATGATTTAATGTAAGGCCTCCGGGCAGTATTATGAATCATTAAACGAAGGCTGATTTGCTAAATAGTAATTTGAAATAATTTGGACAATACATTATTCAAATGGTTTCAAATCTAATTTTGTGTTTTCCCCGAACAGGATGAAATTTAAGACGCGTTACTGTTAAAAAGCATGAATTAAAAAAACAAAACAACGTAAACCCATACATTTAGAGATAAAACGTTCACATATTCTCAGAAATATATAAAAGTCTAAATGAAACGATGTGTTAGAAATCATTTGTTGTTGACTTCTATGGATTTTAATTATTATTATTCACTTTTAAACTACAAGGAAAATAAATAAGGTTAAAGAATAGAAGAACAGGGGCCTCTGTAAAAAAATAAACTATGTTCCACTTTGAAATAAGCGTTATAACCTATGTTGGTATTTTAATAAATATTCAGAAAATACGACAATTTTGTTTTTCCTTATCTCAATTTAAATGTTTATTCTATCACACCTCGCTGTCAAACCGGTTGGAGTGTGTTCAGAAAATAACATTCTCAAGTTAAAAGTCAAATAACAACCTGTTCGTGATTCTTACCTTGAGGTGAAACACACTCCTCCTGGAATCTCGGTTGGCAACATAAAAAAAATAAAAATCTTTGGAAAACTTCTCGACTCACTGATTCTTCACCTGAATCTCAGCCTCCGCAGCTCTTGATGGTAAAAATCCAAACATCATGATGACATCTATCCTGTCTATTGTCTCTCCTCCAGCGATCCTGCGCGCGTGTGTGTGTGTGGGTGTGTGTGCGCGAGCTCACTCGTTCGGTGCGTAAAAAAGGCGCAGAGGGAGGAGAAGGAGTGACAGAGGAGGAGGAGGTGGGTTCGATCAGGAATGATGCAGCCAGATGATAACTCACCATCATCTATAGTGTACAAGTACAAGTATTGTAACTACTGTCTGTTTAATAATGAGGTTTTCTACATACGTGGCAATTACATTTTTCTGAATTAATTCAAAAATATGTGTAACTTAAATGACGCCTGTTTTTTGTTTCAATTGCTTTGTGATTAATAAACGTTTTAGATCTAAAAATCAGTTGAAAAGTAACTATATTTAAGTCAGAAAGCGTTTGTTGTCAAGAACATGGTTCGATGGTAGATTCGTGCACGGACTCGACCGCTCTAACAGAAGGGCGCCATCTAGTGTCCAAATAGAACTATCCCGTTACACCACTTTTAAACAATTTATTTACGTTCCTTACTGGAAATCTGTAATTTAAACGGAAACAAAATCAGTTTAGTCCAGTATAACACCGTTGGCTAAGCTTAAATAAGAATAGATATATTTAATAAAGCGAAGAAACACAGTTATATAGTGGTGTCATTTTTCTAATCGGTTAGAGGAATTCATATTTACATTGGTCAAGATGCATCTTAAAAGTAAAAAATAATATGTACAAGAATAAATGCTTTGGAAAGATAAGATACATATTTAATACTCATACTTAATACGCATATTTATTTTTTTATTTCCGGAATTATACCTCTAACAAAGTAAATACATACTGTATGTCGATAGATATATACTTTATTGATCCCCGGAGGAGAATTTATTTTGTCCAGCAGCCAATAACACATCCATCCATTATAAATTATTGATTTATTGCAACGATTTATGTCTAAAATTGTTGTTGGCCATTTTCATTAGGAAAGGTGCTATATACAGTCGAACGGTAGAGGGCAGTATCCGCTTATCTGTTCAGTTGAAAGGTCACGTGTCAGCACAGCAGGTGTCAATCAACGGAAATGAAGAGAGACGTGTCGCAACAACTGATCCATTTTGTGAGTTGTTTTCTTGATTCTGTGTATAATTGTTGATGTCACTTTGACCGTAACACAACTATAAGGTAAGGTAAAACTTTATTGATCCTCAGGAGGTCTCCTTCGGGAAATTGTTTTTAGTATATTTTTAGGTATAGATTATACCCAAAACAACATCAAGAAACTACTAAAATGTAATCTGCAAACTTTGTTTAATTTTAAATACAAATAAGTTTATGAGCAATTTATCATAATAATAATTACAGTAATTGTTATTTAAAATCACAAAAAAAGAACACTTTATAATGACTGAAACTTTTGTTACATATTCAACAATTATTGTACATCTTAAGACGTTTTTATTTGTTCAGGCTTTTCCTTGATTTTCTGGAACTCCTGTTGTGTTATCAGTTTTATCTTGATCTTTAAAGTATATACTTTATTGAATATTGTTTTGATTGTTTAAGCGCTTTGTGACCCTGGTCTGGAATAGCGGTATATAAATAAAAATTACTTACTTACTTACATGTGAAGATCTATAGGTTTCATTACATGATTCTCAATTATTTCTAAACTTTCATTAAACATTACACATTTTCAATGATTTCATGGTGCGATAGTTTGATCTTGTGTTGAACGTTTCCTATTTTGTACCAGTGCGAGTTCTGAAATGGCTTTAAAAACCTGCACTATGCACACATTAACTCGTTCTTCGTGGAAGCCGAGCTAAAGTTTGTGACTCCAAACATCAGACGAACAGCTGCTCATCCTTCCCCGAATGGCTGCGTCTCAACTTGAGACCCGAGAGAATCTTCTGCGCCGGCGAAGTCACGTGGCGTTCCACCGTCTTCGGCGACTGACACAACGCCCTCCTCTGTCCGCAACCCGAAAAGTTTTTCGCTTCCGTCTCCGGACTGGACGCCGTCGCGCGGGAGGCGGTCGGGGACTGCATGGAGTCGATCCCCAGCATGTACTCCACGACTTCTCTAGGACTCAGGGGGGCGTCCATCTTGTCGTCCGCCGGGTCGATGACCTGCATAGATCGGCGGCTGTCGTCGCCATGGATGTTCAAAGCCTCGGGGCGTTTCTGGGTTCTCACGACCGGGGACGGGCTGCGGCTGCTGTCGGGACTTTCCTTCCGGTCCGGGTCGGTGTTCTGTCTGGTGATACGGACCGGGTTGGGGAGTCCCGTGCTTTGGTTCCGGTGATACTTGACCGGCTGTCTGGTGAAGCGATGGCGTGGTTGTGCGGCGTTTTCTACGGCTTCTGCTCGAGCGCGATCTGAGGCGACGCCTACAGCCACGACTGTTGCACAGAAGAAAGAGTTGGAACAAAGTTAGTCATAAAAGTAAACTTAAAATACACAAGGATCTGGATTTCTAACACAATGCTAGCCTGTTTCTGGTGCGTATTGAATTTCGCTTCGTTTTAATCTCTAAACTATATATATTAGGAACCTGTTATGTTACACAGATATTTAAAAAAAGCTCTATATAAATTACTTACTTACTAATATTAATGTCGAATCATAGTGCTAGCATAAGCTAGCTACCGTTAGCATGCTAAGTTTATTGTTGTGAGCACTTTTATTAAGGTAAGGTAAAACTTTATTGATCCCTCAGGAGGTCTCCTTCGGGAAATTGTTTTTATCCAATAGCCACAGAAAATACAGCAATTTTTCATAAAAAATAAATCAAAATAAAATAAAAACAAGAACATAAAGAGAAAGGACAAGATAAATAATAAAAATGTATATATTATTTATTTATTTATATATATGTATATATATATATACGTATAAAGTATATATATATAAAGTATAGTTCAATGTATCACTGGATAAACTAGATATTATTTAAAAAACATTACGAGGAAGGTTTTCATTATGTACTCATCATGAAAACATCATCAGCAACACTTATTTTAATGTCTATATGCTGCTATACATTGAAATTATAGTTTTACATTTACAACTACTACAGTTTATTAAAGTAAATCGATTATAGTTTGCATTTCATATACATTTTTATCAGATTGTACTTGATTTTACTCAAGATGTCACTTTTAGTTAGTGGACTTCATGACATTATAGTACGTACACTTAAACAGTTGAGTTAAATAACAGTTTTTTAAATAATAATGTATAGCATGATGTGATTTACAGAATGTATCTTAAAAGCACAAATCCAATATTAACTTTTGCCAATGAAATTGGAAAATTTATACCATATTATGCTGTTTAAAAGTAACTTTATAATAAAAACACAAATTAAAGCTACACTCTTTGGCTGCTTTAGATGCAATAGAAGGCAAGAACAGAGAGGAAACTGAAGTAAAAAGTTGATTACATACAAATAGGAAGATGTGTAGCTCAAACTACAACTTGTCAGTACTTAAATGTAAACAAATATATATTGTATGAAGCATGTTTAATCTAACAAAACTTTTAGGAAACTCCAAAAAGTGGAAGGAAGTGTCAACGTTAAACAAAAGATAGACCGAGGAAGAAGAAAACGGGGAAGTAAGGCTTACACGAAAACACAATGATGTTGTGTCAACTGACTCATTTTCCAGATGCTGAGTTACACAGAACCCTACATTATTAAAGTATTTCTGAATTAGATTATAGTATGTAAACTACTCATTTAAAGACCGTGTTATTTTACAATCATTTTCTGAGAGTTACGAGTTGTTCATTTATTTGTTTTTGTTTTTTTTGCTGCTTTTTTTCTGCATTTAATGGAGAGCTAAATACATCAAAAGTAAAAACTGTTAAGATGTACTTTGTCACTATAATCACGCCTACCTGCTCTCTCATTGGCTTCTGGGCTGAGCTGGTCCACTGCCTCATTGGATGAAGACTTGTCAGATATATAACCCTCACTTGATTCTCTCTTCATTGTTCGAGTCTGTGAAATAACACAAATTGAGTGACTGGATTTATGTCAGAAATGAAGCGAGGTGATGCGGTATAAGTAAGTAGGTTGTTAATTGGTTGGATATGGAAGAACTTATTTTAGCTACCATAACTGTTAGCATACAGAGAGAAGGAAGTTTTAATAAGTCTTAACCAGAAGTACCATTCAAATTGGGGTGGGGGGGTTAGCCACATGCAGTGAAAGTGGAAGCAAAGCAGCAGTTGCTCAGCGTGATAATCCTGACGGTTAGACTGCTAATGCTCTTAGTTCAACAGGTAAATTAAAGAGAAAAGTAGCTCAAGTGTAAAGTCCCATGTCTTTCATTAGGTTCCCCAGGTTGTCACATGCCTGAGCGTTAAACTTAAGTGTAGATGATTGAGCTTTGTTTTAAGCTGTTAGAACTTTTGGCACAATCATATCTTACCTCCAGTGAGGTCGGGCGTTCCCTGGTGGATCTTTCATTCTGCGGTCGTGGAAAAACTTCATCCATATTTTGGGAATGTCTTTGAGGATCGTCGGGAAGAGGTTGATTCGTCACCTCGGATGCGGGGGAACTCTGTGGAAGGCCAAAAATCTTGCCATGGTGCGTTATGAGGAACTCTATGAGTAGAGCCTGGTAGCTGGTCTCCAGCAAGGCTGTCATGGGCACGTCCAGAGCTACAGCGGGTCGTAATAACGTCGGCCCGAAGACGATACCCAGGTTACAAGCCGACATCTTGTTCTCTTGATCTTCTGAGACTCTAGAGAGATAAAATACACAAAATGATGTCATGGCTAATCTTCGGTTGCAAAAAAAGGGTTTCTAAGCTCACCTTTGCAGATGAAATATGATGTGTCGTAAGGTGCTGTAGCTGTAAGGCGGGAGTGTCTGCAGGAGGATTTGCAGCCTTTGAATCACCTCCAGGACTTCTTTAGTGTCTGGATGCTTCTCGCTCTGGTTCTGTAAAGTCTTTCCTACCGCGATGAGGTCGTTGTACAAGTCAAAACTCAGTAGAGGCTCTGGAAGCTGAAGGATAATTGTTGATAAAATAAAAAAAAAAGAGTATTAGAAAAATAGCTTTTTTAGAGTTGAGCTTTTGTTATGTATTTGTATTTATTTATAGATGCTATCTTGGATAACAATAATAACTTTTTCTCTTGTCTTTTAATCTGTATTAACCCAAGAAGAATATGTTTGGTTGTTGTTATCATACATTTTGTTTTGGTGTTTCGGGGGAAAATACAAACTACAGGAGCATTTTACTAAACACATCAGGTGATTATGTAGCTATACACTTGGCAGACATAATATCATACCAAAAGTGAAAGTAAGCAATATGAAAAAAATTGAATCGAACAAAAGGCAACGCACAGTAATGTGTTGGCCTTTTGGATTTGGTGATTCATAATGGTCTTAAGATAAGGTGTATGGATGCCACTATTGGGAAGCTATACATTCAATAAAATGGTTGCCAAACCTTTAAGAACATTCTTAGCATTAAAAGTCTTTCAAATCATAATTCAATCTTTATATCTGCCATGTTCAGTGTGTTGGCCATTTTTCTTTAGAACTTTTCTGCTAACATTCATGCCATTATGTTCACCTTTTCAAGTTAAGCCTTTACTTAATTTAATAATTGATCACACTGTGTTTCAGAAGCCCTTTTTACTCATGACACCATTTGTCACTAAAGTGTTTCACCAAGATCACCACAAAGAGACATCATTTAGATTAGCTTTGGAAAGGATGAATGCAGTTATCTGTACCTCCTTGAAGAAGTGCTTCAGTATCGACGAGATGTCATGGGGTGACAGTTCCGACAGGTCAACCTGCTCCTTGTGTATCTCAAAGGCCCGACAGATCTTTTGGATACGTGGCTTGGACCCGCTGACACGATAAATTCCCTTTTTTTTTTTTTCAAAAGACAGGTCAAAGAGTCTTAAAACATCTGTCGTCATGGCCGGTCGAGACCAGAGGTTGTTGTTAAAAGTACCTGAACATAAAGTGCACGACTCTCGATCTCGGAGGTGCACTGTTGAACCACGAACGGCACATCGTCTGGCGAATCCCGTAACAGCACCGCAAGGTCGATTCCAAACACGGTCCCCTTGATGAACTCGCACTCCGTTTGACACACCTCCATACATTTCTTGTGCAACGCCAGGCCACACTGATGTAAGAGGTGTTGCATTAGAGTTTCTCCTTCACCATTTTCACCAAGTCTATTCTAAGTCTTGAACGCTCACCTCCACACATTCAACCCCATTGACGACAATGTAGTTTTCACACTGTTTGCACTTCACCATCTTGCTCTTGGTTTTCCTGAGCCGGTGTGTAAGTGTAGCCTTCGAAGGTGTGCGCACTTTGACTTGTGGACCATCGAGGCACTCTGGGGGGGAAAAAAGCAATTTTCCAACTGACGGTTCATGTTTTACAAAGAAAAGGTTTAGAAACAAACCTGATTCGGACGCATTCTCTCGATCCTCCAGGTCTTCTAAAAACAAGGGTTTGTGTATCCTCCTGTTTGTGTGCACTACACAAAAAGAACACAATAAACATTGGCCATTACAGAAACCAGCTTGATTTAAAACTTACCAGGACTAGACAAAGATTCCAAACTGCCGCCGATACTCTCGCTGTCACTGTACCCAATGCGTCCTAAAGATATTGATTAAAAAAACAACAATGTATTAAATTAAGATCTAAAATTATTTTATTAGCATAAGTCCTCACTAGTTTCACTTGGGTGTTTGTTGGGGCTTCCATCTGGTGACGCATCCTGGACCAGGTTGAGAGGATTGCTGGATTTTCGTTTGATCCTGCAAATCAAGATTTAATATTTACTTTTAAATTAAATCATAGATGTGTACCTTCTTCCCTGCTGTAATCAATGCACTGACTATTTTCAATGAATGTCTATTATACCTTTTTCCTTGGCCGTCAAACTCTTGGAAGGTGAATATTTGAAGGGGCTGCTCAGGCCGTCGCTTGGTCAGGATGAACCTTAGGTAAGGCTCGCCCGGCTCTGCTGATCTGCAGATCAACTCCAGATTCTGATACCCCAGTGGAATAGCTTCTGTGTGCTGTCTCTGGTAGTAGAACATGTTGACTGTGGCCTTAAACAAACAGAGGACACATAATGTCAATTTGTGGAAATGGTGACGTATCTGAAAACCTTACCGGAAAATCTCAGAGGGCTGTCAAACTAAAATAAACATGAGGCCAAAAACCTTAAGTTGTTTTAGTATCGTATAGTGTATATTTATACAACCTGGAACTTGGAATATCAAATTCCTTTAACCTCAGTTTTACTGTTATTGGACGTCTCTGTATAACTATTGGAATCGATAATCTCCAGACAATGGCATCTTTAAGGACCATGATATCCACAGGAAACTCTAATTTGACTTTGAACAAGCCATCCGACGACGAGCCCGATTTATCCCCCGGGCCTTGAGTTTGTCGTGTTGATCATGGTTCTTAAACGGTTAAAAAAACCTTTTGGCTTTGATTTCTGTCGGTGGCTGATGGTAGAAAAACAAATCTTTTGCATGTAGAGTAGCTAGTTTAGAAAAATCCGGATATTTTCTAGATTGAATTTCAAACAAACGGGGAGTTTTCTATTCAATTGTCGTTGCTTGGCAACCCTTATAAAGCACAGCAGAGTGAATCTATATATATAAGAAGTATAAATATAAATATTAATAAGTTAAAAATAGTGCAACCTAAGACAACCTGCGACATTACGTCTCTTTGTTACTCTATGAATATCTACTTTTTAGGACGAATATAGGTTGATGGATCTGATTTTCATACATATTTTTAGACTAGAACCTGTCTTTTCATTAACGCATTAAGAAGACTGATGTTTTCACACCAACCTCTTGAAGTACGGTGTCGCCTTGACAGATGAGCTTGCGTATGTGAGAAATTATTCTCTCTTTGACCTTCACCAGCTCGTCCTGCTGGATCCTGGCGTCGTACACGCATTGTCTGTAAAGCAGCTCCGCCTCCATCACCTGCTGGCAGTTTAAAAATAACTCAAAATGGTCTTCTCTGAACTCATTTGATGAGGGTAATAATAGGTCACCTTGGACTGGGCTTCATCCTTAGACCTCCTCCTCTTGTCCAGTGTTTTTATTCCGAGTGTGTCGTCGACAGTTTTGGCCGTTAAAGCTTTAATCTTCTCCAGCTCCTCGCATCTCTGGTAGTATTGCTGCCTCGCCTTTTTCAGCGAAGAGATGGCTTCATTCTTGAAGATGGAAGCATTGAACATCGATTTTTAAACTGGAGTTTCTTCTAATAAATCACTTTGAATTCAGGAAGAGCGGCTTACCATCCTCCTCTGTCCTTTAGCCCACTGCTCCTTGAATTCTCTGCACCACTTGTCAATTTCATTCCTCTTGGAAGACAAAGCCTTTGGGCAGGAAAACATGTTTTTAGAACTGCTTTTTCCGCTTTTTTTTGGGGATGCTTTAGTCTTACCTGGTAACAACGGTTCTGAACAAGTTCTGCTGTTTTTCTTGAGGACACACAGTTATTTATATCTTGCTCAAGTGCTTTTGCGTAGATGTACCGAAGAGGCATTGAATCCTAGACAACACAGTTTAAGATGTACAATTCAATATTTAGCAAACCTCTTCTTAATTAAAATATGTAACAGATTTAAATCTTGCCTTTACATAATTTACACTATAGTTGTAGGTTTGATTCAGTCGTACACCTCGAATTATACACTGTTTTCTTTAACGTCATACACATACAATCAAACTTCTTTTAGCTGTAATCAAACATTGTTCTGCCATAGTCAGTTTTTTTAGTCAAACAATATAATGAACTGAAATTAAACAATTTTTAACTGTAATCAAATCATTTTAAACTGTAATCAAACAGTTTTTAACTGTAACCAACTATTTTAAACTGTAATCAAACTAGATTTATTATCTATTACTTTTCTCTTGAAGGGATCAGAGAAAAGAATCTTAATCATTAATTTATTCCTGCTTCATTGAAAAGACTATTTCCCTCATACATGACTTTATCTTTATCAAAATCGTTATTGTGATTATTCATTATTGATGTTATATTATTGTTGTGTAATTTAAACCCACCTGCGACGCCAGACTTGCTTTCGCTCCTTCGGATGTCTTGATGACATTTTTGGCAAACTCTTGCTCTGTCAACAAATAAAGACTTGTTAGGTTCGAATAACTCCTGATGTGTTTATTCTTCTCTGTTTATACGTTGCAACAGAAGATCGTCTTGTGATTTCCTCTTTTGCTGTTATCACCCACATTGTGTTTATTCTCTTCTCTTCCTGTTTAGCTTCTACTTCACCTCTCGTCTATTGTTTATTCTCTTTGATTATATTGACCGGGGAGTTTTTATTTTTATTTTAGTTTTTGCATAAGTCCCAATAGCCGAACCACACCCTATGTTACTCATCAAATCCTATTGACAAATGTTCCACCACAGCTCTTAGTTCTTCTTTATTGGAGAGCATAGCAGCCTCAGCCCGAATCTTAGCCGCCCATATGTCTCCTGGACCGCATCACCTTGTACCAGCCTGTTAATCTACACTTTAATCTCATCCTGCTGTTAGCGTGTGTGATAATTGTGTAGTTCACCGGGGGTCACTGAAGCATGCACCCATATTGTCACGCACTTGTTGAATCAGCTTCTCTATACTTGTCGCGCTGAAGTCAGGGCTCAGGGGTTGCTATGACATCACAACAACGTTTTGTTTAAACTTAATGTGACAAAATTCCCATTATGTGAAATGAAGGACCAAAATATCTGTGTTTTGTCCATTATTGTAATCAACTACTTTCCTGTACACCAACAGAAAACATTTAGTTTTTTTTTTAGAAGAGCTACTTGATGACAAAAAAAGGTCCTGAACCTGTTGACCTGAATTTACAGAAAACTGAACTTTTGACAAAGTTGAAACTGATTGTTTGTTTGAAACCATAATATTGTTAGTTCAAAAATCAGCCTTAAAAGCTGCTGGAGTCGACTGTATCCTCTCGTTCTCAGTCCTTGCGGGATTTTAATGTTCCTTTAGCTGCGGAGGACGTAATGACTGCTGCCGTCCAGCAACTGGAAGTGAATTACAGCCCAAAAATAAAAATAGCATGTTATGTCATAAAAAATATAATTATTTTGATTTTACACATACACACACCCAAAACATAATGAACCATAAAAGAACCATGGCAACAATAAAAATTGGATTAATTACAACTTAATTGATACAGTATCTTGGAAATACTGCAACATGCCTTTTATAGAAAGTTTTTTGAAAAGTCTGTTTCCCACCATGCAAATTATTTTAACAATAAATCACAAAACCCTCAATGAGGAAAAGTGATGCAAAAGTAGAAGAGTTGAACTAGTTATCATTAATTTTAAAAAAGTATTTGAATCTGCTAAATAATTGTGAGGTGTTCTGTGTTTAGTCCGTATAATACCTGCATATTAAATAATAATCTGATTCAGTTAAAATTCCTTAAAGGTGATTAAATAAGGGCATCATACTGTTGAAAGTTCAATTGTATAAATAGTTTATTTATTTTACTTTTACATCAGTCCCTCAGATGACATCGGAACAATGCACCGTCATGCAGAGACGTCACTTTTGTATCCTTTGAATGTGACGCAAACCTAACAAAACACCGAAGACTCTGGTCTTACCCAAGCTGATCCTCTTCTCCATCCAAGCGAGAAGATCTTTTGCGTAACGGCACCACATCTTGGCGTATTGCATCGCCGTCTCCACTCCATTCTCGCAGCGACACAGGGCCACGTCTGCTTCCTGGGCTGGGACGGAGTACATCAGCATCACTGCAGGCTCCACGATCTCAAGATTTCCCAGGCTTCACGTGGATTCCAATAAATATTTCGAAGGCTCGATCAGATCTGCCGCTCGCTCTACTGTGAAATGCCATCTGTGGATGTTCAAGGAATCCAAACGCTTCTCCAAGTTATCAGGAAAATCGCCAGTGGCTTAACCACAATTCCAGCGAAAGATATTCCCAATATAACCCACAATAATCAATTAACACAAACACCTATCATTACTAAGAGTTTATATTAGTTGAAAAAAATAGCCATAATAGTCCACAAATGAATAAAAACGTCTAAAAAAAAAAGAATAGATTCCAGGCAGATCCTTAAGAAATCAAGCACCAAGCGGTTTCCGTGGCTCTAGCCTCGTTTATTTACGATTGTGGATTAACCCCGACGGAGACGCCGAGTTTAAAGTAGCATCTAGAGAGGTTTACCTCCTGCTGTGGGACCGTATGGAGGGGTTAGCGGGCCCATGGGTATCCATACTCGTCCTCGAGCGCAAGCTAGGGTTCTATTTTAAGCTCATTAACAGTTTCTGACTGGACAAAATCTTGAGGATTTATTCCCAAATAGATGAGATTCAAACATCACTTGTGTTTTAGTCAGACATAGCCGGACTTTGGTTGATTTAAATTACAGTGGATTTTAAGTTAAGACATATTTGTTCCACCACCTGAAAATGTCATCAACCACAGAACATACAAGATGAACGTTTAGGGTTTGATATCGTCTTCTGAGAGTGAAATTTAGTTGAAAAATGTGGCAGAACACGAGCGCTCCTCTGTGACCAGGACATGCTCCTCACCGGTGACGAGGTAAATACAAGTACAGATGTCTCTCGGTTAATCTACTCGGTTATCCTAATCTCGTTACGAGACCATTACAACTCAGGTCTTTAATAAATTAAACAAGTTAGTTTACCCAAGTGCCGCAGAAAAGCTACTGGACATGATCACGACCCCCGAACCAAACACTAGATCAACGGACGCAATTCTTAACACAATCTCTCAGATGAGGTGGAACCTTCGCTGACCTAAAGGTGAATCCCCCGGATTACATTTAAATCAGTTTCCTGGAGCCTTCCCTTTACATGACAACTGTTGGCTGAACCCTCGCCTGAAATACGTCACCTTACTTCACCTAAACATTGTCACGCCGACAACTGTGAATGAACTGTACCGTCAATATGTTAAATTAAAGATGATGTTAATTTGAAAAATTCAGTTTTCTTGTGATCAGCTTTGGGATTTTATGTTTAAGACAAATATTTGAATTAGAAATGAAGATTAAAAATGTTTTAAAGCTCATGAAAACTGGGATGATGATCTTTTTTTTATTATCTGTAGTGGTTTTTTTTTTTTGGCTGAATATACACTCATGTTTCTGTGATGATAGAAACAACATAAAAATGGATGGTATACTGTATGTTCTTCAATGCCAACAATGAAAACAAACTTATTTTGAAATTAATTCAAAGTATAGCAACTGTTAAAAATCCTACTAGAATCCCGGGTTTGCGCTTTTATTAAATTAATACAGTTTTGTAATCATTGAAAACCTTTATTTAAAATATTCAATAAAAAAAATGAAGTCGCATTTATACAAGAAAAAATGTGAGTTAAATGAATGACACAAAACTCAAAATACCTGATGCATTTCCATCCGTTTCACCTTCCACTACAGCACACACCTTTTATAAACACACACAAAAAAACACAAAACGTTGACGATACTGCAGACGTTAAATCAAAAAATACAATCGATATAAATGCTTACAAGAACATCTGCTGATCCGGTCTGAGCGTTACTCTTGGAAGGGATGCATGGAGTCACTGGCTCAGGCAATGAGTCTGACGAAAGGTCATCAGTATCACTGAAGACATACAAAGATTTTACTTTACACTTTAAAACAGATCTGGCAATTTAACATCTCTCTTTATTTTTATCTGGACAGATACGAGCTGCAGAACCAGGAAGAATAAATATAAAGAAATATACAGAATGGATCTACAAAGAGTTAAAACTATCACGACAGGTATGTACTTTTCTACCCCCTTACTGCTGTGTATTTTATTATATTATTTTACATTAAATAGATATAAGGATGTAGAAAATGGTAAGCGATAAAGAGCCTATAATTACATTAAAGAACATGTAGAAATATACTTACGAAGAAATCAAAAATAAGTCCAGATTATCGAAATCTCTGATGATCTCACTGTATCGCTTTGTTTTCGTTTCATTCTGCAACCTGTTCGCTTCTGGAACGAGAGAATTGAAAATCTGAGTGTTGGATAATGAATTCTCTGTATACTGTAGTTTCACGTGAAAGTGTGGAAGGCAGTTGTAGTGATAGCATTTTTGGTGACTTAATTCTTATTCTAACTTTATTTACTAATATTTACATCGCATTTATTTAAGGAAGAAAAAAAAATGAAGAAAAAAATAAACTAAAATTAAATTACTATTCTAGTTATTTTTAAGACGAATATAGAAAACTTTGATCTAGCGGTGGATAATTAAAAAACATTATGTTGTACTTTCAAAGTAGCAGTTGTTTTTGTTTATTTATTTGATAAATAATATTTTATATGACAATAACTTTTATTTCCTAAGATTTTATGATTTTTCTATAGACACATATGTTCAGAGTCGTTTTTTGGCAACATACTGTACATTTTTTTCCCTTTTTGATAGTGTTGTTTTTAATGTTTATTTTTACATGCTTTTCTTCAAAATTTTGTATTGAAATCAAAATTTAAAATTCACTTCCTTAGATATTTGGCATTTTAAATAATTTTTCCTTTAAAGAACGAAATTCAAAAAAATAATGTTTTGTTTCCACTGAATATATTAAACATTTAAGTATATATGTGTTTTTACGTATTATTTATTTTGAAAAACCTCATCATAAAATGTGTTTTGCACTCTTACCTTACATATTTTTAATGGTATACTTTTTTTTCTCACCAACATGTGTAATTGTTTTTAAATAATGTGCATTTAAAGACCTTTTTAAAATAGAAAAGTTAAAGGCCCTTGACAAAATTCCCAGGACATAATTTGGCCCATTTGAAAATTAAGTTTTTACTTTAACACTTTAAACTACATTTGCTTCGGTTGAGTTCAATGGAAAGAATAGAAGTACTTTCTAACCTACGTCTGCACTTCAGTCAACCACATCCTGTTTTCAACTTATTTTCATGACACATAAAGAACCCGCTGTTGCCTTTTACATTATTCTAATTCACATAACGTGCACATTTAAGATGCCACTTAACTAGGAGGATCATGTCAACTTTAGATTAGATTTCCAATGTGATTCATGTGTCTGTTTACTACAAATGGTTAATGGTGCATCGTGAGATTTAAAGTTTAAAGAGGAAGTTTGGCAGCCAGTGTGATTCTAGCACCTCTTATCATCCAGCTACATGCCCTCACACGTACTGTACGCTGCAACCATGCAGGCAACCACAAGGATGTTTCACAATCATCATTTGAGCAAAGTTTGAAATATTGAACAAAAGAAGGAATCTAATCAAACTGCCAAACAATTAATTCTTACCTGTTGCTTCAGATAAACCTTTATTTTTATCCTCTTCCATTTTTTTAAAAGCTGGATCCACTCCTCTTAGCTGACATCGCCCAACAATGATGGTGTTGAAAACAGAAGAAGGCGGAGAGTTTCAATCGTGCTGCGTGTGATCAGAGAATGATCTGGTAAAGTTGGCCAACTTTTTCAACACCACAGGAAGAGGAAGTGTGTTTTTGCTGTCTTTGCAAGCTCCACCTTCATAAGTTGATGCTCCTAGACTTTTAAAAACGAGTAGAAGCGACAAAATGATAACTGAATTATGTGTAGAAAAAGACAGATGACCTTTATTTTATCATTAAAAAAAAAGAGTAGAGACTCTTCACTCGACTTGTTCTATCCTCGCTTAAAGGTTTGCATATCAATGTCAGTCATTTTAATCCTCAATTTTCTATGTTAGAGAAATGAAATGGACAGTTTCCTGTACAGAAGAACATATACAATGTAGCCCCCCCCCCCTGAAAAGAAAGGAAAAAGAAAATCATAGATGACCAAAAAAAGAAATAAAAGCAAGTCAACGACTTTTGCTTAAAATTGTCATTGGCATGATTTTAAAAGAACAGGCACCACATGAAGTTCCATCATACACACATAACATTTCCAGTCTTCAAGTCTTCACCGGCACTTGTTGTTGGCGATGGTGAAGAAATGAAGGGGACCCTTCAACAAATACCAAATGATTGATCTTGGTAGAATCCAGGCAGCAACGCTTTGGTTAAAATATCTCAAAAAAGCAAACATGAGAAATGCCCTGTTGACTCAAAAAAAAAGACCAACCTTATGAAGCAACTCGTTCTTTCATGAAGTCACTAAAGATAGAAATTAGCATCGCTATCTTGAAATTATTGTAATTTCCTAACATTAAACTGCTACTTATACAATGCAGCTAATGTATGGATTTTAAGAGGTTACCAGCCTCTAGGAGGCGCTCTAGCAGGAATTACAAGAGCGAGACAGACTGTCGGAAGCGATTTGATATATTTTTTTGTTCAGTCAAATTGTGCATCATGTTCACACACTCATGCTAGAAAACACACAGATAATTCATATGGTGCAACTTTAAAGGCTAAAAATAAAGAAGGCAATATTGAATCAATGGTGAAATGTTGGAGACGGCAGCGTTAAAAACGCTTTCTAGACAAAAAATACGACAAGGTGTTCAGAGATAATTAAGGAATCCATAGGAATCTTTTATCTTGCTGTTTTACTGCCGAGTTACAAGCCCTGTTAAGATGTTTTCTATATTTACACTTAATAGAAATATTTTAAAAATAATTCAACCACTCACACTAAATGTTTTGTGGCCTGCCTTTTAAATTGTTGGTGTGAGTTCGACACTGTTGTCATAAGGCATTATTTCAGTCACCGGTCATAGAAGGTTTGTTGAAAGTATTCACAGTGTGATGTCAGTTACGCTCGAGTATTTCTATTCTGTATGACAGACAGATGTTGGCGTACTGCAAATGCCATCCATATGACAAGTCTAGCGCCTTTAATGCAACAGAAATCCAGAATAGAAGGGCTATAATAGGTCGTGTCACATCCCAGCTGTGATGAAAGTATCAAATAATGGAGTTGAAATCATTTTTTTTTTTTGGCTTCAGTCCCTTCTCATAGCTCCTCTCGCGCTGTGGTGTCCAGAGCAGACTGGAGGACATCCGAGTTCTGCGCCTCGGTGCTGATGGTGTCCTGCTCCCGGGTTTTGCCCGAGCGCGCCCTGTCCCAGTCCGTACGGATCTTGTCGTTGTCCCACACCGTGGAGGTTTCTGTGTCGCTGATGTAACCCGAGTCGCCCGTGTAGTGGGTGGGGTACACCAGTAGAGGCTCCGCAGAGAAAGCTTTCAGATCCCGTGTCTGGAAATGCGTCATATAATCCTTCCTGTTAAAAAAAAGAAGGATTTGGTTAACCAGAAACAAAAAAGGGGGTTTAGGGGGGTGAGGTCAAGGTGTCGAGAGTAGGATGACTTACACAGGGTGTTTGTTGAACATGATGGGGAGGAATTCATCCACTGGTAAAATTTTCTTCAACGGCTCAGCGTTTAAAAGTTTCTCTGCACCTTGCAGTGATATCATGTAGCCGAGAGTCCAGTAGGAATAGTCGGCTTCCACTAAATTGTGAACGTTGGGCACGGCTTTCTCGGGGTGATCCACCTGCATCCTTTTACGACCGATATATCTGAGGGACGGAGACGGTAGAGCAGATTAGTCGAGATGCATTCAGGGCGAGAACTTCTATGATATTTGCTTATTGAAGGCGTTTAGTTGTTGTTTTTTGTCATTTTCTCTGAAAGGAAAAAAATATTATCTAAAGATTTCTTAATCAAGCTGCTTTTTTTCTTATTTTGACCAATAATATATGTCATGACATATCTTCTTACTGTAAAGAGTCATCCCTCTGACCTAACATTTCAGATGTATCTAAAGAAGATTTTTCATTACATTTCTAGCTGTCACAACAATTTTAAGCCAAATTTACTTGAATGATATTTGTGACGCTTATCTTTTTTTTTTTTTTACATTTATTTGACACTTCACAAGTGAAGAAAACATCATAAAACAGAAACGAACCAACAGTATTTTTTGTAATGTAATGTGCTGCGTCTCTAATTGCACTGCTTTACAGTACACTGTAAGAGAGCACTTACTTTTGGAGTGCTTACATTTCAACAGGGTAGTACACTTACCGGAAATGACTCGACAGCTTCTTCTTCTACTACTTTTTAACGCTGATCGCAAACCAGCTGTTGGAACGTTATCACTAACACTTGATGGCGCTTTTCACCAATTGAAACAGGTTATTAAGTTGTGTTTCATTTTGTTAGTACTGGTGTTGTTTTGTGGTAAAATTTGTGTTTTATTTAGTGTATTAGCATCATCCACGTCACTAAGATGGCGGCCGTTAAGCGTGGAAAGTGTCCATCGATCCACATTCAATTTTCCAGCCATTTAAGTATGCTAACTGAGCGCCCATTGCGCACTACATTTTTGCAAATTGTTCACTGGGATGCACTTGTGCACTCAAAATATTAAGTGTAGAAGTGCGCGATTTGGGACACACCCTTTATTTCTAGCGATGATGGTTGACCATCACAGTGAGTTGATGAACAACTATCGTGATTTCATTTTTTTTTATTTTTTTCATGAGGTTTGAGGCAACTTATAAATACATTGCACGTTTCAAGACATCACATTACTAAGTACATGTAGAAGTTTGTGGGCCTTTTTTTTGTATGAAAAATTGACACATTTAGTTAAAAACATCTGCAACATTAAATTCAGAAAACTCAAGGCTTGGGGGCCAATTCTGGGTCCGCCAAATCAGTTTATGTGGCCTGCTTGATGATTGACTCAAAATTAAAGTCACATTGTGACCCATAAAGATACCAGTGTTTAAGATAAGTAAACAAGACAATGTATGTCAACACTTGTACAGAGACTTCCAATAATAGTAAAAGTGATAGATAGGTAGGGCTAAACTTAGAGATAGCTAATATATATTTAGTATTTGAAGACAACTGCATTTGTCAGGATGGTACTTCCTGTTAGAGACAACTTTGTAAATACATATTGTTTGGCCGGCGACCTCATCCGTTAAAAGATTTTGCCTCCCCAGTGGGATTGAGTCAGACACACCTGGTGTAGCCAAAAAATGTAACGTGATCACTGACCACTGTGTGTAACTCACATGAGATCCCAGTCCAGTCTTTCGTCTTCCACTTCACTCATCAAGTTCATCAGGCGACGCTTGAAGAAGATCTCAAAGCGCAGGTCGTCTTCGATGACCAGAGAGGTCTCGATGCCCTGCTCTACGATCTAAAGAGACAACGTCACTCAAGCGCTGTACTCTCTTTATCCCTCGTTGTTTATTAGCTGTGTTTACCTCAGTCCAGATTTTGTAGTGAGAAAGAAAGCATCCCAGCTCTCCCTTCGTCAGCGGGCGACCGTGGTACGGGTCACTGTATCCGGGGAGCATGTGGATTCCCATTTTATGAACCTCGCTGATGTTCATTGCTCTGAAGTAATAGAACCAGAAGTGATCATTTGTGCTGACGCAGCGTTGACGTGAGGTTGAAACTTACTTTCCATCAACGGCCGCGACGACTTTACATTCGATCTCCTGATCGTCCAAAGCTCTCAACATACGATCTCGACGGTCAGTCCGCCTCTCCAGGTTTATCATGAAGACCTGATGGGAGACGACCAGTAAGCATTCAAGATAGCCGTCGCAGATAATCGTCTATGAAAGCCAACTCACCTCATCAAAGCCCATTTTGTCGGGATGTTTTTCAGGAAGCGGGACATTCGGGGACGGCAACACCGGAGGATTCCGCACTATAATGTCAAAGAAAAATTGATGATTGATCCTTGAAAATGTAGGTTGTACTCAAATAAACGCCCAATACTAACCGTTGACCTCCAAAAGTGCATGCACGAAGCCGTCGGCTTCATCTTGCAACGTGTTGTGGGATCTCAGTGGGACAGTGAAATAACCATAGGTTTCCCTATTGCATATAAACATCTGGACATCTGTTGGAACAAAAGAAAGTCTTGAGTAAAAGACAAGACGTAAGTCAGTGAAACTTGAATTGTTTCTTTCTCCATACAGTTAATCGATATGCACCCATTTCATATCGTAGACCTTTTTGTATTGGGGATTGGCACCTAGAAATCCCTCCGGTACTACAGTGGTCCCTCGTTTATCGTTCTAAAAATAACCCGCAATCCACAAAGTAATAAGCTTTATTTTTTACTTTTTTAAACTTTTTTTTTAAGGCCGTAAAACCCCTAACCACACACTTTTATACACTCTACTCAGACAGGCGTTAACATTTTCTCACACTCTTTTTTTTATTTTTTTATTTTTTTTAAACACACTCAAACTTTCGCAGATCTAAAACAAACAAGTACAATATTAGTAAATGAAACCAAAGATCAAAACCTGTTTTCAAGCCCAAACATATTTAACAAATTTAATTTTAATAATCAATCCAAGAGGTTTGACGCATAAGAAATTATTACCAGTACCTCACGTGTATTTCACAGTTCCTCTCGGGTAGAAAACTTGCAAAGATACAGTACTTCAGATTCACACTGCTAGTGATTGAACATTTATGTGAATCTGGCTAGCCGAACGCATTCTGTGCTCCCTTAGCCAATCAGGACGCAGAACACGTATGTGGTTCTCCCTTAGCCAATCAGGACGCCAAAAACCATGCGCATTTTTAAAAAAAGCACGCAAAAACTTGTTATGTACTACACTACGGAATTCTGGAAACATCAAATTACTTTTGAAAACTTTACCTGCTATTCGTGCAGAGTAGGCAAACACAATGATGTCATCAAAGGCCCAGCTATACTCCTCGTCTGGTGGGTAAAAGGCCAACTCCTTAGATGCCTCCTTCCTGAGGTCCACCAGGAAGGTGGAGTGCACCATGGGCACGGCAAAACATCCTTTTCGCAGACGCTTCCTGATAGGAAGGTAGGCGGGCGTGCGCTTGTAGTAACCCTGAGTTGGCAAAAGGTGACCCCCGTTAGGATTAAAGGTGCTTGAAAATGTTGGATTCCGTTAACACACCTGAGAGGTCATTCCACACCAGAAGTTGGAGTAGGCAGCACGCGATTCCAGCATGGGAGCGATGATGGTTTTATTCTCGTTGATGAGGTCCCAGAGTACGTTTGGATTCGTGAGCAGGTTATCGCAGTCCGCCACCTTTTTCGGATTAGAGACAATTGCACGCCACATGTGTTTGTTTTCTTGGTTTAAAGTTAAACACAGTATTATTTAGCATGAGACTTGCTAAACGACTGTTTATAGGATAGAAACTCGGACGACTTCCAAAGACACTCGCTGCAAAATGATTGCCATTTCTAGATTAAGCATCCCTCCAAATTATATGGCGCTGCAGTTGAAAACATGGGTTTAGGCTGGAGAAGAAAAGCTGGCACAAGAAAACGCCATCTAGACAAAAATATAACCCTCACATTTCAGCGTTATTGATGGTGCTTGTGATGCTTACACAACAGTGCTTACAAGTCCCTTGGCTGACATTGTAAGTGCAGTCTAAGAAACATGCACGAACTCTATTCTTACCACACCAGAGTATTGTTTATATTTTTAAACTCACCATGAAATAGTCTGCCCACATCTCCCGAGCCGACTTGAGTGCCGCCTGCCGGAGCTTCATCACGTGCTCGTAGCGGACGTCGATCCACTGTTTTGGACTCTCTTCGCCCGGGTAGTGGCTGCAGTATACATTCACGTTATTACCAGTCACTGACAGAAATGCTCACCGACTAGAAAACTCTCCCACCTGGGATGTTCTTTCGGTCTCCACTCCACGTAATGGTACTGGCTTCGCACCTTCACCAGCCAGTCACGCAGCATGACTGTGGTGTTGTCCATGTTGTGATCGGTTGCTACCCTGATGAGATAAAGGGAATATTTTCATAACGCCACCATCACAAGCAAGACTTCTAGGGTGTCAAGAACAGTAGTGGAGGCTCATTGTCTGCAGCCGTCGAAGCAAAAATGGGTTAAAAATACTACAGGGAGCTTGATCTATATGCATTCACAGACTTGTTAAAGACCTCGTCGACCTTGTGTAGTCTCATACGCGTATGTGTGGATTCACAACAGTGCGTATACATTTCACCCGTCACTTCTATGTAACCTAATATTTTTTTAGTTTGTTGTTCCAAATCCTCAAGGATTTCACTTAACTTGGTCCTTTCCCAATTCTTTTTTTTTTTGTCTTAAAACGAGCCTTTGAGCAAACTTAATTTGACTCTAACTACTTACACATTCCATACTTTACAAGAGTTTTGACTGCGCTAGTTAATACAAAAATAGCATATGTGGCTAACGTGTCCAAGATTGCATTTATCAAAATTAAGGGCTGACATTTTTTTGTTGGCTTCTTATATTTTTTGAAGTTCCTTCACCAATGCTAACGAAGTGGTTTGTCTTGTCTATTTCTTAGGATGCGCATTTCATATCAGTCTTCTTTGTTTTGAAGTAGGTATTTTCCTTACAGTTTTGTGTAGCGGTTGTGTGGTGTTGTGACTTGCTTACTCGGTATTTGAGATACAGAAGGTCACAGGCTTGAATGCTCCTCTGATAACTTGTGTTAGCGAAGGTCCTTGATGCTATCTTTTGGATACAATTTTCAAGAGGCACAATGAAAAAAAACCCTCAATGGTTATGATTTATCTTGGATGGGAAAGAAAAAGGAAATAATCAAGACACTTGCTCATTCTTGTCCTCAGCCATCACTTATGACAGCCCCCCCTTTCCCAGACAGCACCTGAGCCAAGCTGGAATGGATCGACAAATTTCACACAGACGTGAAGGAACACCACATTAGCCTGCTAAAACACTACACCAGAATGGTATACCAAGCCCAGTTGAACGTTTAGTCACACTGAGAAGTCCTTCCCATGTTTGCAAGTGTCTCCTAATAAAAGCAAATGAATGATCCGGCCTCTTTACGGGGCATTAAAACCACCCACATCTGTTTAAATTCACCTCCAGATGTATTTGCAGTTGCAGCAAAACATGTCAAAACAAGATTAAAATCCCATTCCTTATATGCACAACAGTAATAAAACTGAGAAACAAAAATGGGAGCCATTTAAAGTCATTCAAAGATGGGAAAATGAGGATTTAAGTCTTGTCTGCAGACTATTCCAACAGCGTATAGCTCTTAATCTTGGGTGGGCTGTTGAAGCATGTTGTCTTGTCATTACAAACACCTCCCATCCCCTGCAGTTCAACTCATTAGTGAAGTGTGGAAAAAAAGAAATGTCACCAGCATATGAGAATAGCTTCAAAGTCAGCCGGATATATGGTGTTGCTTTACAAATTTAATGAAATATAACAACGTCTTTATATTTCTGAAAATAATTGGTTGATTTAAAGTTATAGTTATTTCAAAATAAGACATTTTGAAAGAAGATAACGTTGACCTATATATGCTCCCAATTAAAAAAGCTTCTGTTTAAAATTGCCATAATAAAATGTAAAATGGGTAGAATTACTACAAATCACACTTTTTCTTGGATACAAACCACATTCCTTCACCTTTTATGTATATGCATTTGGATTGGTTTGGTTTAAATAAACGCAGAATTTGACCACTTTTTCTATAATTTAGAGTATCGTGGGTTTAATAAGAGCAATTGAAAATATATTAGTTTCAATATTCTAATAAAATGAATGAATACAACTGGTTAATTGTTTCTCGAGAGTATTGGGATGGTGTCCAAGGTATGAGTCGCAATATTACCTACGATCATAATGGAAAGACGTTCTGATTATTTTCCACATTTTTAAGACTATTTATGTAAGTAATAAAATGTCTATTACACCAACTGTTTTGTGAATGAGTGCTGCATCATGGTCAGTGAAAAAATGGGTCACTAGTTTGATATAAACCTTCCAAAAATAACACTTTCTAGTAGTAATAACAATGTAAAAATGATAACATAGAGGGATCGGTTGATCTGGTGGTTGAGAAAAGCCTCTGCTGCTGTCAGGAGTTAATTGAGACTCAACAGTCATGTCAGTCGTGGTCGACCACCATGTTTAGAATTTCTGGGCTTCAAGACAAAACCATACAGCCCCTCTTGTGACCAAGAGTTAATTCCGCCCCCTTTTCCCCCTCCACGTATACAGATCAATGTCTTCCTGAAGAGTCTGCGGATGCGCAGGGACCTTATAAACGCCCGTATAAACCCTATATAAGGATCATTACTGTGTAATAACGTGTGCTAGTCCGTTCGTTTTTTAAGTAAGACTTAAACAACAGCTTAAGTTTGACTTCATAGTCTCGTTATCCTTTTTTTCAACCCCCTTTTTAAACTCTTTACACGCTCTATTGAACCAGAAAATGGATTATTATTGTTTTTAAAAAAAAAGTTTTGAAACGTAACTTTCGTGGTGCGTTCACTGACCGACGGGAAACCGCGGCTCTCACCGACTTACCACAGCGCCATTCGGTCTTTGGGGTAATCCAGGCGTTCAATGGTGCCCAGGAAATACGGCAGCGAGTGCTCCGAGTTCCTGCAGATGAGGGCGAGCAGGATTCGGGGAGCCAGTAGCGGGGACTCGGGGTTCCACCGCTCCTCCGCGAAGTAGCCCTGAACGCCCCTGCAGCAGGACAGCAGCAGGGCAGCGTGAAGCCAGGCGAGGCCGTGCATTGCAGCAATAAATTAATAAATATCTAGTTTAAAAAAAAGAAAAGAAAAGCAAGTAAAAGCAGCGAGGACCGCTATAGAGAAGCTATCTCGTCTCCCAACATGGTCACAGACACAAACAGAAGCAGTGTTCCTGATGTGACAACGCTGCAAACTTAAAGGGGTGGCGCCCCGTCGTGACGTCATCGACGCTGGACCAATATGGCTGGAGCTGCAGGCGATTTTTTTCTGTCGCGTTATTAGAGATGGATATTAGGAATCTTCTCCAAACGTACCCGCAACGGGTGTACATTTTATGATAGCCATTTTATCGAAGTGGATCCGATTTTTGTTTTGTTACAAGTCCTGATATTGTAAAAAAAAAAAAGTATTTTTTTTTTGTAATTTAAAAAGTATTTCATCTTTATTTAACCAGATTAAAGACCCATTGAGAGCAAGATCTCTTGAACAAGGGTGTCCTGCTGCAGCACACATTATAGTTGAACAATATTAAGGCAACGACTATAAAAGAAACACTGGAATACAAGAGTGCAACTAGTTGTACAGTAATAATTTAAATATTTTAAGATGGAGTGGAAAGCTCCCAGTGAAATAGAAGTTTGAAATTTTAGATGAATTTTCAGATCAAGTATTTTGAGAAAACAGGGCAACTCTTCCCCATTTTGGTCCGAAAATGTGGTGCAAAATATAATTTGAACGCAAGGCATAAGGCTTCTGGTTCCATGAAAAGTGCTTAAATAGAGGAGAACCTTATAGACCGGAGTCATCCAATGTGTTTTTTGTAAATGTGTGCCATTTACAGTCATTTTTGAATACATTTTCCTCCAAAGAATGTTTTTTTTTCCGAATAGCTTCTTTAAACTGTTTTATTTGATGTACCCGTCAGGTTTGGGGTTTAATATGTACAGAAACATGCTCAAGTACAACTCTACATTCACTCCTCCATGTTTTTAGAAATCATAAACCTATTTTGATCAATTTTTCTTTCAATAAAACATATACAACAACTGGATTATATAAGCCTTTAGTTTTCCCAACAAGCCAAACCTTGAAAAGGTGCATTGACACACAAAATACATTTTGTGGATGTGCAGAGGGAACCTCGCAACCATATATGAAGAGCAATGAACCTTGACCTCTGTCCAGCCTCAAAAGACTCACTTGATCACCCACCACTCGAGAAAATGGGCTCCTACAATCAACGTCACCAAAGGTCCCCCAGGCAAAAGGGACTGACAAAAACTAGGACGAACAAAGAGACTTTTGTTCGTAAACCAGGCGTTAGTGTGTTATTACATTAGTACCACGGTGCAAATGGTCTAAACATATTAATACAGAGCACTGTAACGCGTGTCTATGGCAGTGATTTGATTTAATGTTAGGTTTATCAGCGGGTCATCTTAATTAAATTGGCTAGATTCACAAAAATTAAAAGTTAGGTTTAATCAAAATCATTTTCCGGGAAGACTTATTTGGTCTTACTATTAAAATGGCACCATTCAACCATTTCAGAACCAAGTAAAATGAACCAGACTGGTTGAATAAATATTGGACCTCTACCCCCAGGGGAAGGGACCCCTCCCCCTGTGTATGCACAGGGATAAAACCAAGGAACATTCAGTTCTTCAGGGGGGGTATTGACCACGTTTGCATCTCTGGAGGCCGTTGGTTCTGTACCTCTTCTGCTATTGTTCTTGCTGCTGTTTGGGCTTGTTTGAGAAGTACGTTTCCAAGACTATCTGTGATTGGCCCTGCCTCGCAATTCTCCTTGAAATGGTGTCAAGCTACTCTTCACCTCTACATGCGAGAATCAAAGCTTCTCTCTTCACAGAGATGGAAACCAAATTTAAGTTACCAATCAACCTTTGTATTTTTTTTGGTCTGAGGGAGAAAACCGAAGTAAACCCACCCAACACGGGGAGAACATACACACTCCACATAGTGGGGACGTTGCCTCCCTCCGGACCTGGTAGCGAAATTGCAACCTTCTTGCTGGAAGGCGATTGCACCACTTCCCAACTTTAAGAATATATTAAAATATATTAATAAAATGAATAACCCATGTGAATTAATAATTCGATTTGGTTGATACAATTGTTTACTAAGAGTATTGGGGTTAGTATTCCTTCAGTGTTTGACTTACAATACTACCTGGTAATATCCATGATCACAGTCAGAGATACTTTGTGATCGTTTTTCACATTTTTCACCATTTAATATAAGTAATATAGTGTCAGTGGTCACAAACCTTGGGCTACTTCATGGGCACTGAGCCGTTTGAGGTGCTACGAGGATCTGTTTTACATAAACTATTCTAAATTAGAAAGCAACAACGTACACCTCTAGATAATAATAATAATATAAACATGATATTAAATAGTGTAAGTATTGATAATATTATGATTTCCTTAATAACGTTGTACTGAGCCATCAGATTTCAGGTATAAACGTTGACATATGTTCTATGATAACGTTTATACCTGAAATCTGATGGCTAAATAATAAAATATATGAATACAAAAATATTAAAATTCATGTTTTAGAGCAACAAATGCATTCAGATTATGTCATTATATGCCTGGAAATGTCTATTTAATATATTTAACTCTGCAAAGGATTTATTAAAAAATAAATACATTCTAGGCTATAGGATTACAAAACAAAATGAATCTTTTTTTCTAATGGCTAGATTTATTCACACCAGTAAACATAACACAAAGAAGGCTTTGAAAACGTCTACAGTTTGGAACCAGAGTCCAGTCTCTCCACTGGGATGCTCAAAGAGGCTGCAGCAGGGTCATCCAGAAGCCAGAAAAGTTCTCCTTTATGGGGAACAACACGAGCTGCAGGGAACAGTGGGCCCGTACCACCTTCTAGAATGTCCTGCATTGAGAAGATAATTGCCGTCACATTGTCACAATGCACATCATCCTTAATCCCAACCCCTGTTATAACTATAACTAGCACCAATGCCACAAGCAGAGTCGAAGATGATTATTACCTTTAAAACGGGCGCTTTGCTTCCCCCAGTGGACACAAAAGTCACACATAGTGCAGAGTTCACCACTGGAAAGGTCATGGTTACCCTCTCAGGAGGTGGTTTTGGAGAGTCACTTATCGGAGCGATAATCATTTTGGTTTCCTGAAAGCAGAGTACAGATACATTGAAATATAAAGGTCTTACTGATCCATGTGCATATGGGCATCATAATCCAGTGATGCTAGCTCCATCATCGACAAAAGGACTGATAAAAATACTTAACTTACTTCTTTAATATGAAACTAAAACTCTTGTTTATTAACATGTCGTTTCAGATTATGCTGAGGCTAAACAATTCTATAAGAATGTCTCACCTCTAAAAGAGGGTGTCCCGGGAACAAGGAGCATGTGTGTCCATCAGGGCCCATACCCAACAGCAACAGGTCGAAAATGGGAATGTCATCACCTGGAAAAGCCTGATAGAGTGGCGAAACGGACAAACCCCATGCTTGGTTATGATGAAATAAGCATTAAAAAAAATATATATATCCAAAAGATTTTAGAGCGATTCATAATGTCATTCTAAATCTTCCTGAACTCTACCTTTTTTAGCTTTGCTGTGTAATCCTCTGCACATTCGGCCACCGGCTTAGACGGGTCGATTTTTAAAATCCCACTGTCAGGAATGTTCACCTTAGAAAACAGTTGACTCTGCAAAAGACGGATCACGATGTAAGTTTCAATAATATTTGCTTCATCGATTAAATGTATTTATTGATGATACCTTATAGAGTCCGTACGTGCTTTCGGGGTCATCGTATGACACCCGCCTCTCGTCACAGAACCCCACCACCCACTTGCTGCAGTCCAGCCCCGGAAGAGCAAGGAGTTCTTTGCCGAGCATGGACACCAGGCTTCCCCCAGATAGTCCCAAAGTAAACCTTCCCCTGGTGCTTATGGCTTTCTCCGCTCGAGATACAACCAACTGTGCCAACGCTGGTCCGAGATCAGCCCCGGATGGGAAAACGACAACTCTTCTGTTGGTCATACCTGTTGTGATGAAGGAAGAGGAAGTTAGTCAAGGAAATTGGTCAGAAACAAATGAAAATAAAGGTAAACAAATATTCTATATAATTGCAAAGGATTTATTAAAATCATGTGCTTAAACAATTTCGTTTTGTTACAAGACACTGATCGTGTGTAACATTATTATTTAAGAGTTTGATAAGTTAATTGTGGCCTGATGTCATTTTTAACCTTAACTTATTTGGCGAACTACATCCCATGTTTTCCAACAAGTAATTTTACTTTAATAAGTATTGCAAATTTAAACATTTGATTTCGTTACTCACTGAGAATCCAAAGAGTAATTTGTTGGCGTGAAGCTTTGCAGGCGGCTAATGCTGCACAAGTCGTTGTAGCACTTCCGACTTTCTCATCAGCCAATCACAACACGTGTTTATACCGCGTTGCTTTCTGGGTATTGTAGTCATGTCCGGTTGTTAGCGCAACAACGAGGAACTTTTGGAAGAAAATAAAACGGCACAGATTTTGTCACAACTCAAAGCCATAACAAGATAAAAATGATCCTATAATTATAAAAGTTTTGAATCCAGATAATTTAAAGCTTTCTGCTAAAATTGCAACGTGTCTGCCACACCACCAGATGGACACAGTGGTTCACTTCCGCTTTTGTAGCAACTCAACACCCGGTCCAAGTATTTTTTTTTATTAGCATTCCACTCAAAATAATTTGGATTCGAGGAGCTCTACAAACATGTCGACCGCCTTTTCCTTCCAGACGCAGCTGGTGTCGATCATGGACGCGCTGAGCAAGACAGCTGTCATGGAGATAGGCAGGCTGGTGGAGATCGAGTCCAAAATGCTGAAAATAGAGATCACTCGGGGTCGGAATGAAATCGCCTCCCTGGGCGAGAAGCTCCAACTGATGGAGAAACTGCTATATATTGCTCAGGGGGGACGTCAGGTAGAAGCTTGCTCCTATGATGGAGAAGAAGATGGTTCATCGTGTGAGCCTGACAGAGCAAGATCCGTCACTCAAAGGTGGCCCTTTGCATCTTTACTCACAGTTTAAATTGAATATTCACTCATTTTTTTTCATCTTCATTTTCAGGGAGAATCAATGGGAAACCATCAGTTCATCCACAGTGACTAACCGGAGTGACCATCATGCTGCCACTGAAGTAAGACAAATGTTTATATTCATATGTGTGTATATATAGATTTAAAGATGACCATTCTTGAATATATTGTTTTATTATTGAGTTTGGAATTACAATTGGTGTTGTTAAAGTACTTTAAGAAGTGTTTGCCTAGAACAAAACACTCCATCATTGGAGAAAGGCGTGATTGACAGTGCTCAGTAAACTACTTGGCTGATGAAAACCAACATATATATTTACTTGTTGCTGCAAAACTTTAACTTTTCTCTCTCATCATAAGGTTCCACCAAAAGAACAGGCTGTACTTGTGTTAAAGGAGGAACCTCAAGATGTGGAGATTGAACAGACGGAACCAGGCAGACAGATAGAAAATGGTAGGTTTAAAATATGATTAAGGTTGTTATTATTATTTCTTACCTGTGATGAACAAAATGCATTTGGGGATTCTTCTCACTGACTGTAATAGGGAAATATGTTCCTCAAGTAATAAATCAGCATTTCCACAGTTACCTCTCTGATTTACTTCAAGTGGAAACGATTTGTCAATTTAAAAAAATAATAAACCTAATTGGACTATAGATATAAATATGTATTACTGTAAAAATGCTACAACACAGATGGTAAATATTTAAATTGATGGTTACGACAAGCATAATAAGATAATTTTGATTTTAGAGAAACAACTTTCACCATCATTAACTATGGTCTTCTATCTTACAAATCCAGGCCCGCTGAAGAGCTCTGATGTGACTCAGGATCTGGACACAGCCCCTGAGTATCCGTCGTCCATCTTCAATAACCAATTTGCGTCACCAAGCACCCACTTCTCACACCAAGAACCAGGAAGAAGTGAAACATGTTGGACTTCAGAACTAAGAGCCACAGACATGAGGAAAAACGATAATCCGACTCCCCAGGGCTCTTTGGTGCACAGAAATGTGAGGCTTCATAGTTTAAGGAACTCAAATATTAAGAGGGTTGGTTGCCAGCAATGTGGCAAGCATTTCAAATGCTTTAGTCAGCTTGAAATACACCAAAGAAGTCACACTGGAGAAAAACCCTTTAGGTGCACACTGTGCGGAAAGAGATATTCCCAAAAAGGACATTTGTACACACACCAGCGCACACACACGGGTGAGAAACCTTACCGCTGTCCTATTTGTGGAAAAGGTTTCATCCAAAAATGTACTCTTGATATGCATCAACGCACACACACTGGGGAAAAACCATTCATGTGTATCAAGTGCGGGAAAGGCTTCACCAAGAACTGTAATCTCAAAAAGCACCTGAAAGTTCATTTGGATCTGGATTTAAATGGTGGTGATTTATGTGCGTCGACATATAATTCAACGAAAACTCCTGAATCACAGAGACACATTTTTTAAGGTTTATGTAAATGTGTGTTGTTTTTATTTCACAACTATTGCAACTATTAATCTAAAAAAGGTCATTAAGTTTAGAAACTAAACTTTTTTCAACCCTTTTCTTCAACGAGTTTAATGTCTAGTTCTGCTGAAAACCACTCAAAGACAAACATGGGAATGTGATGGAGATTAAAATGTAATAACATCCACATACTTGCTTTTTGATATGGATTGACATGGATCGGAAATAAAATGTTTATGGCCAATATTGTAAAAACAACACAGCAATTTGTTTGTGGTGTTTTTGATACAATATACAATGGAATTCATAGAATGCTATTCAATAGACTACATTTATGAAAAAAAATGAGTGACTGATACGTTTAAGTGGATATGTTAAAATAATTAAATATAAATGCATAAAAATGAAACTTTAATGATTAAATAACTGAAGTATTTATTTCCATGGATTTTGAATCCTATTCCAAGAAAGTTTGCTTTATGTCGTTGTGGGGTTAGGGCCGATTTATTGAGTACAAAACGTCTACTTTTGTGTAATAACTTGTTATAAATTATCTTTTTTTTGTGGTCTATAAGTAAGTAAGTAATTGTTATTTGTATAGCGCTTCTCTATACCAGGGTCACAAAGCGCTTAAACAATCAAAACAATATTCAATAAAGTATATACTTCATAATATATAAATATAAATATAAATCAAGATAAAACTGATAACACAACAGGAGTTCCAGAAAATCAAGGAAAAGCCTGAACAAATAAAAACGTGTTATGCGCTGCAGAATCGTTGCTTTCTACTGTTTTTCTGTTGCTTATTCTCTATTGCCACAAAAAAAACAACTCTGTTATGTTTACAACAACTTTGTTATTCTGATCTAGTCGCGACGCCTGAGCACGTTATTACCATGTTCTGCCACTAGATGGAGTCAACGATTTCACTCATACCTTGAATATACATTTCACGACAAATTTTTTTTTTTAAAGAACTGTCACGTGATTAGAAACAAAAAACTAGTTTTTATATACATATAAAAAGTGTTATATTAAAACCAGTGCCCCGTGTACTGTCAACATCTGTCACTGACACCCCTCACGATCGTGACCCACAATTCCTTGCGGCTTCATCGGAAAGGCGAATTTCATGGATACACTGCAAGAGCACCATCGAGTTTGATACTTCGTCCTTTTAAAAAATAAATAAAAATGATGTGCGATCCCGTGAACCGAAATTTCCGCTCCCAGCTGGCGGCGGTGTGGGAGAAGCTAACCAAGGCTGCTTTGGCTGAAATAGGAAACCTCGCCGACGAGTGCTCGTCCGTCCTTCACACCGAGATATCGCTGCATAAATCGGAGAACGAGGCCCTGAAGAAGAGGTGCTACTCTCTGGAGGTCCAGCTGAGAGCCGCCCGAGAATCCCAGTCCTTTAATGTCCACGGAAACGGCGTCAACCCTCGCAACGTTGCAGGTCAGAATCCGACATCTTTATTTGTCCGGGGTGTCCGTGAATCCATCATTTGCTCATTGTCTATATATATAGAGAGTCAACTATTGAAGTTGTTTTTACTCTGGTTTTTCTCCTTTTTTTTTGGATTCTTGTTTATTTATACCATCTCTCTGCAGGACATCAGCAGACAGCACCGTCCATTGAAGGAGTTTATGGGAAGGACTGGTGCATGGATCTGTGGAGGGATGAGAAGAGAACAGCAGCACAACGGAAAGGTCCAACAGAACCTATTGCGACCACAAGCATGGGTGCTCAGGTAAGCTTATGTAATAAACATATATACAGTACGTGCCCTTCTTGGATCTATGTTCTTTATCTTTAGACTTAGATTATGTCATCTTGTTCTTTCTCTTTATGTTCTTGTTCTTATTTTATTTTGATTTATTTTTTTTTATGAAAAATTGCTGTATTTTCTGTGGCTATTGGAAAAAAACTTTTACCTTACCTTACTCAAAAGAAGGGTTCTGCGCGGAGCTTTGAAAAGTGTTTAAAAAGGCATTACATTAACGATCATCTACAGACAACATTGGTGTTTTTAAATGTCTTAAATTATATTTTCAAAAGTCTTAAAAATGATGAGGAACACATGATACGTACAGTTTTATCTTAGGCTTAAATCTTGAATTATTTAGTAACATTTTTTCTACTCTTTTAATAGATTATTAGTGGAACTAACAAAAAAATGAAGCGGTAGCAGCTTGAATAGAAGCAAAATAAAATAAAATAAAAAACCAAGCACCAAGGCAGCCATTCTGATGCATCTATTTTATGTTAAGATACTATTTTAGGTAACATTGTCCCTAGTCTTAAGTCTTAATTTAACATGGTATTAAAGCGTCTTGCCTTTTGGTGTAGATTCCCAGAAATAGTGGTCACGATTGTCTGCCTGAAAGCTTTACGGCTCTTGTTCATTGTTATTCATGGTCAGACCTTCAATCAGTGATCTGATCCAGCCTTACACCCGAGCTCGGGCTCTGAGGTCTGTGGATCAGAATCTACTGATGGTTCCACGCACACGGTTCAGGACCAGATGAGAGAAATCCTTCCAGGCTGTTGCTCCTAAGCTTTGGAACGATCTTCCTCTCTCTTTGCGCTTGATGGAGTCTAGTGACTCCTTTTAGAAACATCTTAAGATGTTTTTATTTGTTCAGGCTTTTCCCTGATTTTCTGGAACTCCTGTTGTGTTATCAGTATTATCTTGCCCTTTAAAGTATATACTTTATTGAATATTGTTTTGATTGTTTAAACGCTTTGTGACCCTGGTCTAGAAAAGCTCTATACAAATAAAAATTACTTACTTACTTGTATTTTCAGCAGGTGTTGGATCTGATCGAGCGAGAACCAGATCTCATCTTCATCAAGGAGGAAATATATGACGATGCACCCATTGGGCAGCAGATCCAACTTCCTGATATCAGAAAAAGCAAGTTGTTGAAGGTGTCATTGGTTGTGAGGAAGTGTCATTTCTTTGTTTTCTTTTTTTAACAGACGATGTGCAGTTCGGGGCGGAAAACATGCTCCACAGGGTCCTGGATGAAACCGAGCTTCACTCGGCCGACTTGAACTCCTTCTCCATCGGGCTCGACGGCTCCGCACAGCAACGTTCCCAGCAGAATATAATGGACAAGTTGATAGAGGACGCGGCCATGAGCCATCTGGTGGACACGTCCAACCCTCCCTCCGTGGCTGGAGACTACTTGGACTACATGAGCCACATGAACACCACCAACAACAAAGAGCTGATCATCCAGCCCAAACCCATGAAACCCGTCAAGCGCTTCCAATGCCTATTCTGTGGCAAAGTGTTCAACTATATGAGCAGCTTGAAAGTCCACATCCGGCGACACTCCGGCGAGAAGCCGTTCAGCTGCACAGTGTGCGGGAAGCGCTTCGCCCAGAAAACCTACCTGAAACTCCACCAGCGCGTTCACTCCGGGGAGAAGCCCTACAGTTGCCCGGGCTGTGGCAAAAGCTTCTCCCAGAAAAGCTCGCTGAACATTCACATCCGCACGCACACCGGAGAAAAACCCTACAGCTGCGTGGACTGCGGAAAATGCTACGCCTACAAATACGGTTTGAATCATCATCAATGCCTCAATGTCCCGAATTGAAAGATCACATGATCAAGAGACTACTTTGGCAAGACGTCGACTTGTTATTTCTGAAATAATCCAAATTGTCTTTCATTTGACCGTCACTGTAAAGATGCTACGAGTCTGGACGGTTCCCGCCATTTGTAGCATTGTAAACCTCAAAGTATTTTCATATAGAAGGAGACTTTTTTTTTTCTTTCATAAACATTTAACAAGCACATGAACAACATAAAAACTCTAAGATATGTTTGCGCTAACTACATATAACTATATACCTCATCTCAAACGCCAAGATACACAACACCTACTGCTGTTTGCACACAAATAAGCATTAACTCTCAAATCTACCTCTTCACCCCGACTTTGGTTAAACAACATGTGCCTCATCACTTGTTCTTAAACCTGTTTTACTCAAATAAAATGTAGCATGTTTGTTGCCAATGACAGTATGTTTGTTTTGGCCTTTTTCTAGTTTTCCACAAAACTCTTCTCACTCACAGTCTTCAAAAGTGTTTCAAGAAGAAAACCTTTTGTGTCTACGTTATTTTGTAGTCCAACAAAAATGACTAAAATCTGTTTTGCTTTCCTATTGCATGTTATTTCAAATAAATGACTAGTAACTGTGACAACTTCTATCACTTCCTGAGACCCATCGCTCCTTCTTCGACACTTCTATGTAGCGACTGCCAGCTGCTCGCCGGGGCGCTACCGCCGTCTGCTGGTGTAAAGTATGAATTGAGCGTTTTTTTTAATGTATGTATGTAATGTATGTTAAAAAATGTTTTAGTAAGTAAAAGTTTAATTTATTAATTCCGGGGGGAAAAAAACAACCTAATCTGTGTTAAATCTCATTTATCTAAAAACGTTTGAAAATCTGAACAATTTGAGACTTAACTATAATGTATTAATTTCACAGACAACATCAATGGTTCAAATGCGAATGATGCCTTTTTATATATACTGAAATGTTATTTTTAATTGCAAGAACTAAGATTTATTATTTTAAACATTGAGAATAAAATACATGAACACAAATGGAAGACACAGGACACAGACAGAGTCAGAATAAACAGAACAAATAACTTATTTAATATGAAGTAATTCTCCTGTTTGATGAAAAAAGAAACAAGGGAGAAACAGACTTTTTCTTTCTTTTCCTTTACAATCTATGAAAAACATTTTAGTGGATTACAGCAGAAAGTTCTTATATTTATATATCTATTATTGTTGAAAAATTAAACAATACTATGTATATGATGTATACAAAAAAATGTATACTATCTCTGTACTCCTGCAAAAATATACTGAGTTTTGAAAGCCCCCGTTTGATGCTCCTTCAAGTGGCTCTTGAGTTCGCTTCTAAGCCTAAATCTATGCCCACATTCGATGCAAACAAGTGATTTCTCTCCAGTATGTAACAGAAGGTGATTTTTTAAATTTCCTTTTTGGGTGAAACCTTTCCCACAGTGAGTGCAGCTAAATGGTTTCTCCCCAGTGTGAACCGAAAGGTGCAATTTTAAGGCCGACTGGGCTGAAAACACCTTCCCGCAAACCTCACATGTTCTGCTCTTCAATGCGGGGCTGACTTGAGGTACACATACATGAGAGTTTCGACTCTTTCTTTTGGAGAAGCGTTTCTTGTAAATGTCACAGTAGTTGGACTTGTGGGACTTCATATGCCGTGTTAGGCTTGATTTGTGAAAGAAAGACCGGGTGCATACAACGCAAGAGAAACAGGAAGTGGTCGGCTGCCCTCCGCGGTCGTAGTCATTCAGACGACTGCGTTTATCTGAAAATGTCTGCGGCATGTTTTGTTCCTCGTAACCATTTTTGTGTACTTCCTGTTTACAGTTTGCCGAGTATTCTATATCAACATCATTGTCAACATTCTCAATTGGAACGATGTGTTTGCTGTGGGCTTCTTGAGGATCCTCTGCAGACTCTTCCATCTCTGGGTCAGGTTGGAGATTGTTGTTGGAAGTATGATGCTCCACCAGCTGATCTTGGTCGCTAGAGCAGCTTTTTTCCCCCTTTAATTTGCCTTCCACGGATGGCGTTTCCTGCGGGTCGCAGTTGAGATCATGAGGCATTATTAAAGGGATTACAGAATTAAAAAAAAAACAATAGTAAGGAAATAATAGGGGGGGAGAGGCTCTACACATGCTTTAGTCATCATAAAAATGATTAATGACCCTCCTGGGACATTTGATGACCTTTTGACCCCTGGTACCAGTCAACTTATGATGACCCCTCCTCCTCCTCCTATGCCCCACCCGTACAGCAACTGTCTAATGATTGATGACATACAATGCCCCCCCCCCCCCGCCCCGCACAATGGAATGTAGAACTTGAAAATTTTGATAGTTGTAAAGAAAAATCTCTAAACAGTATATCCTCCTAATACAGAAATCTTCGAACAGGTCTCTACTGGAATTGAAAAATAAATAAACATCACAAGTTAATATACATTGTAGGTCAATCATTCAAGGTAGTCTATATAATACTATATTCATACCTTATGTATTTGACAGGATTCAAATCTGACCACTTATACAGAGGAGGAAAAGACTCACTATGTCCGAACAAACGCTCAGCGTTAAAGGTTTCATAACGGAGACGCCTGTCAACAGTCTTGTTTTATAGTCGTTGTTCTAAGAATTTGCAATTGCAAACATTTCCTTAGAACAATTCAATGAGCTGTGTTGTTTTTACCTTTCTGTTTTACTACAAAAGTGCTCTATACTTTTTCTTCTACAAACTATGACCATAAATCTTGAATATTGCAGACTTAGTAAAACGTACGTTAACTTCTTTTTTTTTTATCATAATCACAAAACGACTATTGATAAATTTTCTTAACCCGTTGTGGTGTTTCTCTTTAAACATTCTCAACTTTTACAAATAGATTTTATTTTATTTCCTATTTCTGTACTAAAATCATGTACACGACAATAAATATGTAAATTTTAATGGTTTTCTCAACACGATGATGGAAACATTTAAAAATGTTTATTACGGCTATGATTGTAACGTTTTTTTTGAGACACACTTGTAGTTCAAGCTGTTATCCTGGTCACAAGTGTCGTGTTCCTCTTACAAATTCCTGAGAGTCAACTCCCTAATATCTTGATGCAGACCAACGCACTGCTTGCATTCATAAATTATATAGGTTTCATGCGTTAAACGTACTTTGAGAACAAAAAAAGACAAACAAAGTATCTTTAACAGTTAGTTTAACCTTAGCTGTGTCATTATTACATATCAGATGTGTAGTTATTGTAACCTAGAACAAAAACACTTTCCTGTATCAGTCACTTATGCTCACTCCATTCGTGTCTCAGGTACTGACCACTGCACAATTCTAAAATTCTAAACTATGTTCATGGTTTTGTAACTGGATCAGTTATTTCACTCTAAACCTTTGTTTAACTTTTGGTAGCACCATATACTTACACTACACACACTTTCATTTTACTTTTTCAAGTTAAGTTTCTTGTCTCATCACTGATGTTGAGGCATCAAAAGTTAGCTTCCAATTCTTGTATTTCACATTCATACGCTTCTTCTGAGGATGTTAGTGTAACACTACAGAAGTTACATTTTAAAATATTGTCTTATTTCTCTGATATAGTAGTCTCTAACTTCTAGATATCTAAAATAATCCTCTCTCTTCAAGGAATGTTTTTGTTTTAATACTTGGAACTCCATTTTTCCCCCAGTTGAAAATAAATGTTTGACTAATATTTTGTATAGTTAGTCAAGATAGTCAAGATAGGTGTTTTGTTTTTTGTTTAACAATATTTGAAGAGGTTGACAACTGGTTTTGGTATTTTGCCTTTAAAAATAAACACACAGAGTTGTACTCTGTAAGAAGAAATGTCTTTAAGAGGTGTGTAAATAACGTTTGACAAAAGTTTCACGGAGGCTCCGTTTCAGATGCAAGATAAGAAAATTAACGACTAGGCCCCCTCAGTCTTACCAGTTTCACATAAATGTTTCTGTTTTTGTTCTTTTCCAAGACTCTACTAGAAGCTCGGAGGTGTTAGACGTCCAAGTGGTGCTGCATAGTGATCATTTTTGAAGTTTGGACTCCTTGGTCTTTGGGGGGCTGTGGTATTTCATATTTAATTCTTGGTTTTCTACCGTTCCATATACATTTGTAGATGAATATATCTCATATTCTAAATGGTCTATCTGAGATTTTTTATAAAATACAAATATAGTCATTTTGATTGTCTCTATTCTAGCACTGAAATCATTTGACTTTCCACCCTTGCATTTCTCTCCTTATTTCTTGGTCTGTGTGTCTATAATTGGCATCATGTAATTTGTATATAATTTGGTATTTCATTTATTTATGTTATTTTCTTTTAGTTTTCCAGTTGAGCTTAAATGTTGGACTAATATTTTGAAGAGGGATGTATAGTTAGACGTCAAGATTTGCGTTTTTGTTCCGTTTGTACCCTGAATGAGAAGCGAATGTATTTAAGAGGTTTGTGAATAAGACAGTTGGAAAAAGTAGTTACAATATTGCAAGAAGTGGATTCAAATGTTAGATAACTGAGAAAACAATTTCCTTTCCTTTCTATTTCCAAAAGGCCTCAAACTGGAGGTCATACATTTTGACGGATAAACCCCTCCCCTCTCTGTAAATACATAAGGAATGAATATAATGATGACTACCCTGAATGATTGACCTACAATGTATATTAACTTGCGATGTCTATTTAGTTTTCATTTCCAGTAGAGACGGGTCGAAGAAGTCTGTGTTTCAAGGATTTCTCTTTACAAAGTTTATCTATTACAAATTTCAAGTTCCATATTCCAGAGTGCCAGGGGGGGACCCTAGTCTCCGGCCATATTTTCTTTAAGGTTAAAACATTTATGTAAAGAAATAGTAATTCTCTTTTCAATCACAATAATAGATTTGTTATACATCTCTCCAGGCATTGAAACTCTTACCTCAAAAGTGAGGTTTTTCATGCACCAATCTTTCCCAAACACCCCTTCTATGGTTGGGAACACTGGAAAAAAAACGTATGTGAACATCTTAATGAACTAAAGAAAAACATGGTTTATATTTTAAGAGGTCTACAGTAGATCATACCAGCTGTATCTTCATCATCGTCATGATCGATCTTTGGGATAATCGTCTGACAACTCGACACTCTGCCTTTACAACTTAGCTCTTGCTTCAAACTCTGCACTTCCTCCGTCAAGGTGGAGTTGGCGAGCGTGAGACGAGTGACCTCCAGCCGGAGCTCCGTCGTCTCTTCACCCACCAGTTTTGAAACCTGTTCGAGGGCAGACGCGGCGATGGTCTCCATGATGGAGCGGAACCTCGAGTGGAAAGAAGCAGAGACGATCTCCATCGTCGCCGTTGTTGACAAACACCAACCTATAGAGATGTTAGTTAAATGTTAAGACGAAGAAATAATCGGAATTAAAGCTGTATCGTCGGGAAAAAGACTGCGGACGAAATTCGCGGTATTATTTACAGTGAAATAGTGACGTATTTCCGGCGGATGTTGACGGTTTTCTTCTTCTTCTAATTTTATAGCGATCGGCAAACAACGTATAGGTGCATTACCGCCACGTACCCCTGGGAGTGTGTGCGGAATCTAAGGTAAGGTAAGATAAAACTTTATTGATCCTCAGGTCTCCTTCAGGAAATTATTTTTTTCCAATAGCCACAGAAAATACAACAATTTTTAATAAAAAATGATCAAAATAAAATAACAAGAACAAAGAGAAACAAAGAGAAAGAACAAGATGATACAATCTAAGTCTAAAGATAAAGATTAAGAACATAGATAAAAGAAAAACAACAAAGACTAAGGATACAAAGACTAACATAGAAAAGAACATCAAGATTATTTCACTCCACTCCTGCCCCGAACTCAGAATTGTACAATTTAATAGCCTGAGGAATGAATGAGTCCCTGAGTATATTTGTTTTGCACCTGGGAAGAAGCATTCGTGCTTCATCTGCTTCTCTGCTCACTGATGACAGTGCTGAGAGGATGACTGTCATCATCCATGATGGACACTAGTTCAGTGGGCAATTATAATTCTTCAAGGGCCACATTCAATTCTGTGAATGTTGTTAGGGGCCGTCAAGCAAAAAGAAAGACGAGGAAACCCCCCCCCCAAAAAAAGAACATTCGTCACTAGGCAGTGACATTTATTAAGCTAAATAAGCTGTAATTTTATTATTGTATGAGGTTTTTTTTCAAACCATTTAACCTAATATATACTTATATTATAAATGTTATGTGAAAATTTAAATTAATAATAAATACAGAATACATTTGTTAATGCATTAGAACCATTTATACATGATCATACTTTGACATTACGAGGGTCGCATAAAAACAGCGAAAGGGCTGCATGTGGCCCCCATGCCCCCCACTTTGCCCAGGTCTGCTTTAGACTTTAGATACTTTATTAATCCCTCTGGAGATCTCTTTCAGTAAATTAGGTTTCAATTACACAATAGAAGGTACAAAGTTTCATAAAAGCAAGAACAAACTGCAAATATAAAGCACATGCATCAAAAGAGAAAAAAATAAAACAAATTTAAAATCTTTAAAGGATACAAAGGTTAACATTTCTAATTTACTGATGGGTATTATAACTCTTACTCATATTTATTTTATGATAGAAGTAAAGGTCATTTCTAAATCTGTTTTGCTTTTCTATTGCATGTTATTTCAAATAAACGACTCGTAACTGTGACTTCTTGAAAAGTTAAACAATACTGTAATGTATACAAAATAATGTTTACTATCTCTGTACTTTTGCAAAATTACACTGTAATAAGATATGAAGGACAAGACAAGATTGAAATAAATAAACCATTTATTGTGACCAGTTTAAGAAAAGGCAACTGGATTAACCTGCAAAAACATTTAAATCACAAATTTGGTTCTTCTAGAAATCACAGGTAGTAAAAGGTGTAAAAAATGAAAACCACAAAGCAACAAGAAAGTTTGACATGCTATAGTTTTGAATTCTCCTCTATAAATGGCCTTTAAAAATGTCTGTCTCCAAGTAGAAAAGATAACCCTGAAATTCAGCCACAAAAATGTTTCCAAACAATTTCAGATACAAATAGACCTGAGACAAATGTATTAACTTACAGATCCTCAAAAAAACTATACTCCGTTTCGGAACCCCCCTTTTGATGCCGCCGCCGAAAGTGCTTCTTGAGTTCGCCCTTTAGCCTAAACCTTTTCCCACATTTGATGCAAACAAATGGTGTTTCTCCAGTATGTATCAGAAGGTGATTTTTTAAATTTCCTTTTTGGCTGAAACCTCTCTTGCAAAAGGTACAAGAAAATGGTCTCAACCCAGTGTGAACCGCAAGGTGCGTTTTTAAGCTTGAATAGTTTAGAAACACCTTCCCGCAAAACTCACATGTTTTGTCCTCCAATTCGGGGAGGACTTGAGGTACACATACATGAGTGTTTCTTTCTTGACGGTTTTTTTTGACAAAGCTACGCTTGCAAATATCACAGTAGTTGGACTTGTGGAACTTCATATGGCGTGTTAGAGTTGCTCTGTGAAAGAAAGTCCGGGTGCATACAGTACAAGTTAAACAGGAATCAGTAGGCTGTCCCCCGCGGCCATCTGAAAATACCGGCTGCATGTATGGGTCGGAATTCATCCATTCTTCTTGTTTACAGTCGTCACCGTATGCTACATCAAAATCATTGTCGTCGTCGTCGTCGTCGTCGTCGTCCTCGTCATCGTCCTTGTCGTCGTCGTCAACATTCTCAATTGGAACGCTGTGTTCCCCGTCGGCCTCTTGAGGATCCTCTGCAGACTCTTCCGTCTCTGGGTCAGGGTCAGGTTTGAGGTTGTTGTTGGAAGTTTGACACTCCACCAGCTGATCTTTGTCGGCCGAGCACCTTTTTTTGCTTTTTAATTTGCCTTCCACGGATGGCGTTTCCTGGGGGTCGCAGTTGAGATCATGAGGCATTATTTATGGGATTACAGAATGAAAAAACAAATGGTGAAACAATAGAGAGGGAATCATAGGAGATTGATTTGAAAAAAAATGAAAAGAGACGAGAGCTATAAACCATGATACTCTGGTCCGTGTGTAGGTACAATTTCTGTCCCCCCACTTCCTACATGATGTTGTCACACGTGGCATATGCAAACGTCTCTTTAAAATATTTTTATGGGTTAAAGAAACGTCAGCAGAACGTTTACATGATACTTTTTACCACATAAAACATTTATATTGACAAAAAGACGATCTTTGTCAACCTAATCACTTTTCGTTCTTTCATTTCCTGGTCCGACGATACGTGCGATGGCTGAAGCTGTTTTACTAATAACGCACAACTGTGCAATGCAATACAAACATTTGAGTTTCAAAATAATTTGCTTTTAAAAATAACAAAAATGTTAGAATATTCCCTGTTCTATAACTCATTCTACCCGTCTGTAGTTTGGATCATAAACACTTCTGGAAGAAGAAAAATCGTAATGAAAACAAAAAAATTATTGAATTATTTCGGAACTCGAATGTTTGTATTTCATTGTACAGTTGTGCGTTATTAATAGTAAAACAGCTTAAGTCAATCAGCAGCTTCGTCACATGTGCCATGCACACTAAATTGGCGTACTAACACGCCCACAAAACTTAGCATGGTTCGATGGACACTAACCACCCTAAACAGCTCCATCTTAATGACGTTTTAAAGGGAATTTACGTCATATATAAATGCATATATATGCATATACTTACAGGTGCATTTTCAGCAGCAGTAGAAGGATGACACGTCTTCGGTGCTGATACCGGCTTAAATATCTCCCGAATATTTCGATTCTCATATTTTTTCTTTATTTCTTTTTCCAAAGTTGCAAAATGTGCTGCCAGCAGGTGGCGATAGCGTTCAAACAGCTGGTTGCAACATTGTTAAATAGTAGTAGAAGAAGAAGCTGTCATGTGATTTCCGATTAGTGTGTAGCAGCAGAGTTTGATTTCAGACATACTATCTGTGGAGAATTTGCGTACTAGTTAGTACGTACACTAAACTGATGCATACTAACTTCTAGTATACTAAGAGTAGTATGCGATTTGAGACACAGCACGTATCTACCTCAGTCTCCGGCCATATTTTCTTTAAGGTTAAAACATTTAAAAACATTTGTGAAGAAATCGGGATAGTCCTTCAATCAAAATAATACAATTTAAGTATTAATACAACGTATTAAAAAGCGTTTAAATGTATAAGACTCTCCAGGTTTCAGATAAAGTGAAATTCTATACATGTATCTGATCGTTTGCTATACATTAAGTGCTGAAGAATTAAGAGAGTGAAATTCTTACCTCAACAGAATCTTTCCCTCCTTTTACGGTTGGTGACACTGAAAGGAAACATATGTGAACATCTTAACTAAGAAAAACATGGTTTATATTTTAAGAGGTCTACAGTAGATCATACCAGCTGTATCTTCTTCATCATCGGTCTTTGAGATAATCGTATGACAACTTTTTGGGCGGGAACCCCTCTTGGACTTCCTGCCTTTACCGCTTAGTTCTTGCTGCAAACTCTGCACTTTCTCCGTCAAGGTGGAGTTGACGGACGTGAGACGATTCACCTCCAGCCGGAGCTCCGTCGTCTCTTCACCCACCAGTTGGGAAACCTGCTCGAGGGCAGTCTCCATGATGGAGCGGAACTTCGAGTCGAAAGAAGCAGAAACGACCTTCATCGTCGCTGTTGTTGACAAACACCAACCTATAGAGATGTTGGTTAAATGTTAAGTCGACGAAATAATCGATTCGACGAGGGATAGTGAAGCTGTGTCGCGGGGAAAAGGCGGCAGATCGATTTGGCGGCACTATTTCCAAAACACGGCGGGTATACTAATATTGACGTTGGAGCGGTGACGTATTTCCGGTGGATGTTGAAAGTGTTCTTCTTCTACTTTTATAGCGATTGGCCAACAACGTATAGATGCATTACCGCCACTTACCGGTGTGGAGTGTGAGCGGAATCTAATTTCTACTTGAAACGATAGACTTTATTAATCCCTCTGGAGATCTCCTTCGGGAAATTAGGTTTCCAGTATACAGGAGACGATAGAAGGTACAGAAGTTAAAAAAACAAAAACAAGAACAAAGCGCAAATATAAAGCCCATGTATCAAAGAAACATTTTAAATACAAACAACAAATTTAAAATCTTTTAAGGATACAAAGGTCAACATAAAATGGTTAACATTTCTAATTTACTTATAGGGATATACAGAGGCTATTATAACTCTTATTTATATTAGTATGTATTTCTTACAGCTAACAGCCCTGTTGCAACATTGTTGTTGACTAAAATTGGATATATAAAAAAAATATGAATAAAATGCAAAAACAATAGCTTTTTTCTTTCTTCTCCTCTACAATCAATGAAAAACATCTTAGTCGATTACAGCAGAAAGTTCTTTGACCATAGTTGGATGTTAAACAATAGTATGTGTATGATGTATACAATTTGTATTTACTTATACTTATGCAAAAAAAATACAGTATCGATATCGATATGAAGGACAAGACGAGATTGAAATAAATAAACTTTTTATTTTGACCAGATTAACAAAAGGCAACTCGATTAATTTTCACTCATTTGGTTCCTCTATAAAACACAGGTAGCAGAAAGTACAACAGCTATCCACACTATTTGAATACTCACACCAAAACACATGAAAGGTATATTGGTATTAAACATCACGTTCTCACTCCCCCTTGAGAAATTGTTCTAAAAGCACACATTAACACACTTGCTCTTAACTGTTGGGGAAAAAAACAGCAAGTATTATTTAAGCCTATGGATAAAATCACACACTGGTTTGTGCAGTGAATACACATGACGGTCATCATAGTCATCCAGACGACTGTAGTTTGACATACATTTTTTAAATGTTTATGCCAATTAAAACAAATTAGGTTAGGTTAGGTAGAACTCTATTAATCCATTAATTTTTCCAATTAGAGACAGCAATAAAGACGATTATTCATAAAAATAAATATAAGAACAAAAAAAGAGAGAAAGAACAAGATGACACAATCTAAGTCTAAAGATAAAGATAAAGAACATAGATCAAATAAAAATAACAAAGACAAAGGATACAAAGACTAACATAGAACAGAACATCATGATACTTTCACTCCACTCCTTCCCCCGAACTCAGAATTGTACAATCTAAGTGTGACTGCTCAGAAAAAAGTGGTCTTTTTGATGTCACGGGCGCAACCACCTATAATAGCCCGAGGAATAAATGAGTCCCTGAGTCTATTAGTGTTGCTTCTGGGAAGGAGAATTCGTGCTCCATCTGCTTCTCTGCTCACTGATGACTGTTCAGAGGATGACTGTCATCATCCATGATGGACAGTAGTTTGTCCAGTGATCTCCTCTCAGCAACTGTCACCAGTGAGTCCAGCTTCAACCACAGAGCCAGCCCTCCTGATCAACCTGTTGAAACTCCTCTTGGACACATTCCCACCCCAACACACCACAGCATAGAACAGGACACTGGCCACCACAGACTGGTAGAACATGCAGAGCAGCTTCCTGCAGATGTTAAATGATGGGAGCCTCCTCAGAAAGTACAATCTGAACTTTCTTATACACATGGTCTGTGTTGCAGGACCAGTCCAGTTTACTGTCCAACCACACACCGAGGTACCTATAGTTATCAACTATCTCCACCTCGTCGCCTCTAATGGACACTGGACGTGGCTTTGTCCTGGACCTCCCGAAGTCCAAGACCAGCTCCTTGGTCTTTGAGGTGTTCAGCTGCAAGTGGTTCTTTCACTCCAGTCCACAAAGTCACGTATTAGACTCCTATACTCGTACTCGCTGTTGTCCCTGATGCATCCAACAATGGCAGTGTCGTCAGCATACTTCTGGACGAGACTCAGCTCTGAGTTGTAGCAGAAGTCTGACGTGTAGATGGTGAAGAGGAGAGGGGCCAGTACTGTCCCCTGAGGTGCTCCTGTACTGCACACCACAGTGTCAGACATGATGTCCTTCAGCCTGACACTGTGGTCGATCAGTAAGACAGTCCGAAATCCAGGAGACCAGACCAGGGTCCACATGCATCTGTGTCAATTTGTCCTGCAGCAGAGTGGGCTGGATGGTGTTGAAGGCACTAGAAAAGTCCAGGAACAGGATTCTCACTGAACCGCTTCCTTTATCCAGGTGGGAGTAAGACCGATGCAGGAGCTGAAGGATGGCATCTTCCATACCATCTGCTGGCCGGTAGGCAAACTGCAGGGGGTCTTGCGCGTGCTGGATTTGTGGCCTGAGATGATTGAGGACCAGCCGCGCCAGTGTCTTCATCAGCTGCGAAGTCAGTGCCACCGTCCTGTAATCGTTCAGCTCATTTGGCCGGGTCTTTCTCGGGACTGGAACGATACAGGAAGTCTTCCACAGAGTTGGTACTTTCCCCAGCCGTAGACTGAGGTTGAAGACATGCTGGAGTGGCTCAGCTAGTTCAGCATCGCAGGTCTTTAGCAGTCGAGCAGACACCTTATCAGGACCAGCAGCCTTCCCTGGACGAATCCTCCGAAGTACATCCTGTACCTAGAGTGAGGTGAAGCTGGGAAGTGGTTGTGTGGAGCTGGAGGGGGCACAAGAAGGTGGGGCAGGTCCTGAGGCGGGCAGCAGTGAGGCTGAGGTGACCTGCTCAAACTTGTTGAAAAAGTTGTTTAGATCGTTTGCCTCCTCCACCGTGTCCACTGCAGTCAGAGAGGCCTTGGTCTTGTGTCCAGTGATGGTTTTAACACCATCCCAGACCTCTCTTATTTCTTCCCCGCTCAGCTTCTCCTCCAACCTCCTCCTGTAGGTGTCCTTTGCCTCCCTCAAGCATCGCTTAACCTCCTGCTGTGCTGACCTCATGGCATCCCTGTCCCTGCTCCTGAATGCCACTTTCTTCCTGTTAAGGACATCCTTGACCTCCTTTATTACCCACGGTTTATTATTAGGGTAACAGCGGACAGTCTTAGCAGGGGCGACAACATCTAAGCAGAAATTTAAATAATTTCTGCTTAGATGTTTCAGAAAGAGACCCTCGATGTCCTCACCATGAGACTTCAGCAACACATCCCAGTCTGTGGGTGTCAAAGCAGTTTCTGATGGCGTCCTCCACAGCTGTGCTGTGTCTCAAATCGCATACTAGCGTACTAGAAGTTAGTATTTTTAGTACGTTAGTGTGTCTCAATTCTTAGTATGCGAAATTTAGTGCGCCATGCATACTAAATTGGCATACTAACACGCCCACAAAACTAGCATGGTTCGATTATTTAGATTCTCATATTTTTTCTTTATTTCTTTTTCCAAAGTTGCAAAACGTGCTGCCAGCAGGTGTCGGCGATAGCGTTCAAACAGCTGCTTGAAACATCGTTAAATAGAAGTAGAAGAAGAAGCTGTCATGTGATTTCCAGTTAGTGTGTAGCTTCAGGGTTTGATTTGAGACATACTATCTGCGGAGAATTTGCGTACTAGTTAGTATGCATACTAAACTGATGCATACTAACTTCTAGCATACTAAGATTAGTATGCGATTTGAGACACAGCACTAGTGTCCACTTTCTGATTGTCCTAGTGGTCACAGTCTGTCTCTGCACCAGAGGAGTGTACTGTGACTGAAGGTGGACCAGGTTATGATCAGAACTTCCAAGTGGAGGAAGAGGTTTGGCAAAGTAGGAAAGTAGGCAGTGTAGAGTCCAGGTTGATTAAAATCTCCAGAGATGATGATAAACGAATCAGGATGTTGATTCTGAAGTCTAGCTGTCATTGTATAATGGTGATACACAGAATTCTTAAAGAGCAGGAGAGGTCAACCACCACATTTTTGACAAGCATCTTTAGGGTTTTATTCAATTAAAGATCATTATTGAATTTAGTGTCATTCTGTATTAAAAGCCCTGGGGTGACAGCAATAAAACAGCAGGCTCTCCTCTTTTGTCTCATTATCATTTCTACTACAACACTCTGGAAAACTGACCAAAAATCTCTAAAATTAGGAAAATTATGTCACAACACGATCTGGAGTTTATAATCCATGCGTTTGTCTTCTCGTTTAGACTATTGTAACAGTTTATTTTGGTGTCTAATCAAGAAGGATCTGTCTCGCCTGCAGTTAATACAAAACTCTGCATCGAGAATTCTGACCCGCTCTAGTAGAAGAACTCACATTTCCCCTGATCCTTAAAACTCTTCCCTCTTTCAGGGTCCATTTTAAAATTCTGGTTCTTACTTTCAGATCTATTCATGGTCAGAGCTTCCATCAGTAGATTCTGATCCAGCCTTACACCCCAGCTCGGGCTCTGAGGTCTGTGGATCAGAATCTACTGATGGTTCCTGAACTTCCGGACCAGAGGAGAGAAATCCTTCCAGACTGTTGCTTCTAAGCTTTGGAACGATCTTCCTCTCCCTCTGCATTTGATGATCTACTGACTCCTTCAAGAAACATCTTAAGACATTTTTATTTGAGCTTTTCCTTGATTTTCTGGAACTCTTGTGTTTGTCTCATGTGTCTTGATCTTTTATAGTATATATTTTAACTGTGTTTTGTTTATGATCGTTAAAGCGCTTTCTGACCCTGGTCTAAAAAGGCCCTTTAGAACTAACCATTACTTACTTACTTACATTTTCAAGCCTAAAATATTTGTAAAGTTTATTTCCAATCTTACCTTGGATTGTTCTTGAATTTAAAAAAATGTTAAATCTATTTATACCTCCTGCCATTTACTTTCATTCTGTTCCATGCAATTATCAACCCTTCTCACCACATCAATTCATAGGCCTTTTCTATACTAACAAATTGTAATGTATCACTTTGATTTTGGTTTTATTTTGTTCTCTCACTTCCTGTTTCTTTCCTCAGTCAACTAATGGCTCGAAGCTGGACCTTCTGAGCAATTAAGATGTCTACTTCCACCAGACCTGTGTGCCAGATTGAAGATTTTCCAGCGTTGGTTTGAAGGTGTTTTTCTTGTGGATTATTCTTGGATTTCTTGTGTTTTGCCTGAAGTGCTTTAGTTTGTTCCTTAGTAGCAAGTGTTTTGACTGCTTTGTTTTATTTTCTGTTTCCAGGTTGCCTGTTTGTTTCCTGCTTTATTCCTTCGGTTCGGTAGAAACGTCGTTTTTATTGTTGGTGTGGTGAAGGACGGCGGGTGAACTTTATCTACAGATAAAGGAAACTTTTAATTTCAATCATATAAAAAAGAGAAGAAAACTACAATATAATATTTAAAAACTACATTTAATTTCAATAGAATATATATATTTTTTTCTCACGCTTATATTGACCCATTTAATACTCAATATTTATCATTTTATGATGATAGATATGGTTTTCCTTTTTGCGTAAATCTAGCCAATCAAAGAAGGCACTGCGCAATATTAACCAATCGGACGCGACATAAGGCGGGCAATGTTCCCTCAAATTTGTTTAGCGTCTGAGCAAACACAGCATCTCCCTGAGCGGTCCCTTGTACCACTGTGAGAAACATCAGTCGTACTGTCATCAGGCCAGTATCGATCCAATATAATTGATTTATATAATAACCATGTCATCTTTGACAATTAATATTATGCTTCCTAGCTACAATATTATGATTTAATTATCAATTTCTCTAAATTCTTCATTCAAATGATATAATATTTTGTGGAATAGTCACATCTTCAAGAATAGATCAAGTGAATGGACTGATAATCAGTCATGATGGAAGGATGTGTGGATTTAATCATCTTCATATAAATACTGACTTAAAAAACTAGATTCAAATAGTGCAGTCCGTGAGGAGCATATTTCCTCATAAGAAGATACTTTTCCTCTGAGAGTAACTTCCAAAGATGTCCATGAGACCTGGTCTTAAGTGTCAGCCTGTGTTAAATCTCATCCTCCACTGCAGACAAGTTCAGACTCGTATGTACTAAGAATTGCATTGATTTCCAACTAAAAATGATCGTTCATCGAACCCAAATGGTGCACAAAAAATATTCAGATGTAAGGATCTGTGCGTGACACGAATTTGAGCCTTTTCCATGTCAAAATCAACAAAAAATTCAGACGGGTTCATCCCTTTCCATGCCTCCATTTCAATATGTCCATCATGTTTAAATGAAGCACAAGAATTAAATTTCTCCATTTCTGTGATCATGAAAAAACAAAAACGAATGAAAACATGAATTTAAACAGTTTACAATTGCTAATTTGAAACATGTCTGACATGAATCAGTCTATTGTAAATGAGTTCAGATGTGTGTTTATATTTTACATACACGGTTATTAACAAGGGAAGTCTGCACGTTTTTCTCTTTTTATTCTCGATTCATATGAACTTTACTCCGTGCGTACACTGGAAGAGGCGGGAGCTCTGATTGGCTGCTGTGCATGTCAATCAAATTGACAACCAATCGGCGCAATAACTATTTGATTGACATGCACAGCAGCCAATCTGAGCTCTTTTGACTATTTTCGATTGCGCAGGCGCGCAGTTTAGAGGGAACATTGATTACCAGTACTAGTCAGACAGATGGACGGAGAGAAGAGTGAGGGAGGATACAGTGAGAGAAAAGAGGGTATAGAAGAGTCCATGGAGAGAACCCAGGATCCGATGACATGGTGGAGATCCTGGACCAGCAGCAGCTCTGGAAGTGGAGCCCTACTATGCGTACTAGTACTTCTTCCTCATGGTCTTCATCATCATTGCCATCTTGAAGTCTGCAGACTCCTTCAAGAAACATCTTAAAACCCTTTTATATTCCTTTTGATTAAGCATTTTGTGACCCTGGTCCGACAGAGTTTCAAATAATGGCTTGCATACAGCTTCAATGTTAAGTTTCTCTACATAGGAATTGATTTAACAGCCAAATCAGGATTCTTTCAAAACATTTATCTTTGAGGAAATAATGAATTATCAAACAGCCAGGCAAGTGAATATATTAACATAAGGCTAATGAGATGGTGCTGCTATGTGAAAGGATTGGTGGAGCTACATGTGGGGTTTCTATTGTGTAGCATTTTTTCCAAGTACAACCCAAATTTTATATATATATATATATATATATATATATATATATATATATATATATTTTATTTTTTTTAAACATGCAAACTTTTACGACCCCAGCTCGTTAGTGTAAGGGGAAATAACCAGATGAAATTGGCTTAAAGAAAAATCATTTAATCGGGCAAATTCTTAATCGGCTTAAACAACAACTCAGGTAGAGGGATGCTATTCCCAAAATAAAAATACAAGGTCGAATACAAACAAATGGGAATAACACCTTTAGTTTTCTCTTGACAAACTTAAACAGCCACACACACTGTTAAGAATTTTAACACAAAGCGTTTACAAGACAGAATTACTTAGACAAGGTTAACTCACGAACCATCGGAATTATCGAGGTCAACAGACAGGATTACCCAATCACTGTGCAGGCAGGCAGGTGGATAGGTGCTGGGACACAAAAAAATAAAATGAGTCCCTCCCATATATTTAATTATTTCCCTCCCCCTTAACTCAACCCTTAAAGAAAATCCCCCTTTTGACAAAATGTCTTTAAATGGGAACCAAAGTTCCTCACACACAGTGAGCTCCTTTGATCGAGCTGTTTTCTACACCAACAATTTTAACTGAACTAATTGAATGCAATCTGGACAGAGCCTCCTTCAGCAGTGTTGATCGGCAGAACCGTGCAACAAGAATCACCAAACATGTAACAAACCTATTACCCAGCTAAGTCCTCCCCCTGAGGGACAAATAAACAACCTTGTTTATTTGTATTTAAAAAATGTTTTCTTGACAAACTTTATATTCCAATATATCTTCAAATCATTGAACAAGTAAAAATCTACTCTATAAAATATTTTTTCAATTCTAATTATAATGATAATTTCTTTTCTTTTCTTTTCTTTTCCTTTGTTAGATATAGACACTGATTTTCCATTATTAACCTATTTATTATCTTTATATTGAAGTTGTCCTCCAAGAACTATTGAACTCTATTAATTTGGTATTTATTTTATTTATTTGGTATTTATTTATTTTAGGTTTCCTTTCCTTCAATCAAATAATTTTGTCATGTTGATGAAGACTAGTAATTTCCATTGCTCATATAATTCAATTCGTTCAATAAATTACACTTGCAAGTCAATATGTTGTCAATTTTAGAATTCAACTTGTTTATTTTCCATCAATCTCTTGCTCTAGTTCTTATTTTTGATCAACTTAGATTTAAGGTATAATTATCTTTAACAAAGTTAATTTATAGATTGATATGATTCTGTCATTTCTAAATATATTATTTACTGTTTTCTTTCCTGAAGGCATCATTTATTATTATTATTATCTTTTTTTTTCTTACATTTTTCAGAGTCAATTTCTCTTCCCTGCTTTATATTTTGTTCATAAAATGTTTATAGTTGCCTTAGAACGTTAGAACCAGCTTTAGAAACATATTTCCATTTCTTATTATTAATTTTCAATTAATCAATTTAATTATTTTTAATTCCAAGTTTCATTTTTAATATTGTCTATTGTATTATTGGCTGCTATTGATTTAGATAAAAGCATTCTATTTTAATTTATTAAAAAATATATATATATATAAATTCTGAAATATGTTTTAATCATAACAATATGTTTTCTGTTCTTTGAAATTTCTCCAATGTTTGGACAATTTCCAGCCCATTTGATTGTCCTTTTAAATATATAACACCAATATGTTCCTTCTTTAGCATTAAGTAAAGTCTTATTAGTTGTATTTATCTCAAATCATAATTTCTTGTGTTTGGTAATTTACAAATCTTAACTATTTCACCACATGTCCAAAGAGTACTTTCCTAAAACTACATATTTTCATACATACATTTAAAAGTCTGCTAGTCACAATTTTGTCGTTACACATGTTGGCTCATGTTTCTTGTTCACCTTCTAACAAGGAGATCTTTTGATATATTTAAGTCTGCAGTGGACAGTGGCTTCTTATGTCTCCCTCACTGGAGGGCTTCTCAACACCACCTCTAACAGGATAAGAATGATCAGAGGTTATGAGAAGGTCAGTTATGCATCTATCCAGGTGGGGATCAGGACGTTGTGTGCTTGTGTCATGAGTTGTGTATTCAAAACTTTGTATGTCTGTGGATGTCAGTTAGAGTTTGTCATGTGTTTTATTTGAATAAACCTTGAAGTTAGCAGAGAGTTCAAATTATCAGTATGTTTTGACTTCATGGGGTTCGAGGGAATTCTTTCATTTTCTCACACACACAGGGAGCAGGTTGTAAGAATTGTGTGAATGTCTGAGAGTTTTGTGCGTGTTCAAATGTGTTTTATGAATGTAATAGTTCATTTGATCAGGTGTCACTCTTTAATTATTTACCCACAACAGAAATACAGTATCTATTCTAGATTACTCTTTTGCTTATTCTTAACTAGTTTCTTTAATCAATATTCACTTCAAAGAGATTTCCTCTTTATCTATAGGTGTTTGGTTTATTCAACTAGAGGGAAGATTGTCATATTTATTTTTCTTATTTCATAGATGCTGCAGTCCTCTATTTAAGTCTAATTCCCAAAGAACAATATCATAAATTTCACTCACATCAGGATGGAATGGTTTAGTATAGTATACTGTATATAGTCTCTATAGTATAGTCTGGAGGTGACAAGTCAGCAGCTCTAGACAGAGTTACTTTTAATTCATTAAAAATAAAATTCTGCATCAGTCGACCACACGAGTTTTTGTTTAGTGTTCTTATGGCTGCTTTCATCATAGCTCTGAGTGGAGCAATCAGAGTATGTTTTTCTGGGATTAACTGTTTACTGTTACAATTTAAGATATCATGTCTCTAACAGGCTAGATTTTTCTGCTTTTTCGTCAAATAACGAACAACTTTGCATTTCTTAATCATTTGTCTCAGGGCCCTGTTATAATGGTATAGTATAATATATATATAGAACCTAACTTCTCCACCAGCAACCACAGCAAGAGCAACACGAGGGACAGAAGTGTCAGAGAGCATAGAGAACACCTTGTTCAGTAGTTAGTTCAGCAGCCACACCATCAGGACCACAACAAAATGTCACCGCAGACAAGAGTCAAGTTCATGTTTTGGAACCAGATCGTGCCATTTGTCTTCATCATCACGTTCATCATCATCATAATGTTGATGGTGGGGGGTCCAAAGGTGGATCATAGGAATGAAGTCTCAAAAGTCTTTTCAAGATCAGAGAAACCATCAGATGTTCAATCACGTTGAACCAGTACAGCTCCTCCCTCTCTGGAGCAGAAGTTCATTCTTGGTGGAGAGTTATTGAGGTTGAGTTCTTGTTTGTTCAACTCAGAAAAATTGCTTCAATCGTAGGCGTCACCAATAGGGAACTGGACCAAAGTTCCTGGACTAAAAGCCAAAAATGCGCCACTGTTGACCAAAATTCTTTGTTTGTTTCTTTCCCCTCGTCCTCTTCTCCTGCCACACACATGCACTCCAGCCAGTGGCCGATGGGGAACTATGATAGGACCCTAGAACTATCATCAACTATCAGCTATGATAGGACCCTAGAACTATCATCAACTATCAGCTATGATAGGACCCTAGAACTATCATCAACTATCAGCTATGATAGGACCCTAGAACTATCATCAACTATCAGCTATGATAGGACCCTAGAACTATCATCAACTATCAGCTATGATAGGACCCTAGAACTATCATCAACTATCAGCTATGATAGGACCCTAGAACTATCATCAACTATCAGCTATGATAGGACCCTAGAACTATCATCAACTATCATCTTTCTATTTTTAAGTCTTTAAGTTGAATCTTAATTAGCTGTATCTGGAGCTTAATGAGTTAACTATTTAACTTAACTATTTTATTTAAAAGTTACTTTTCTCTTAAAAAGAGGTCAATAAATGAGTAGAACAAATTAATAATAATATTAATAATATTAATAATAATGCTAATAATAATGCTAATAGGTAAAAAAAAAAGAAGCAATTACCATAATAAACAACTAAATGAAAATATGAAAAAGGAAGAATCTAAAAATCTAAATTAAGAACCAAAACTTTAATTAACTAATTAAAATATTATAAAATCCGAGATAATAATAAAAAATAGTAAATTAAGATATTAATAATAAAAACAATAAAATTAAATCAAATGGAATAACCTGAAAGATTCACAAAAGTTATAATAATGACCAATTAAGTTAAATGCAATTAGATCTAATCAAAATAGTGTTTTAATTAATTAAAATTATTCAAGACAAAACAATTGTCAATTAACAACTTATTATTTATTTATTGTTATTTATTTAACTTCCTTCCAACATATAACTTAATATTCCTCCAATAAATAAAAAGATAAAAATCCAATCCCTAATTTACTAAAAATAATAAAACAATAGTACATTTATGACTAATTGTTATAATAATAATAAAATGCAATTGAATGTAATAATTGAAAAACTAAGAAAACAGAATAAACTGCAATTGATATAATTAATTAATAATTAAATAATTACACAAAGTAATAATCAGTGAATGCAATGCAAGAAAAGGATTATTTAATATGAATTAAATATGAAAGATTATCAGTTAATCAAGTGACTATTTGAAGTGTGTGTTAAATCTAGATGATTGATTACAGTAAAGTTGGCATTTCCTTACATGTTGTTTTTTGAAGGCTCGAAAAAAGGTATAACTTGACCGATTTTAATCACTCAAACTTTAAAAAACGGCCCAAAATCGACGTGTACGAAAATGGAAAAAAATGTCGGAATACTTAAGTATGATATCAGACGGACCATGTGAGCGCAAAAAAAATGTTGAACAAATGTGTAATATGTTGTTTTTTGAAGGCTTAAAAAATGCCAAAAATCGACCTCTCCCAAAATGGAAAAAAAGGTCGGAATACTTAAGTATGATATCAGACGGACCATGTTAGTGCAAGAAATTGTTGAACAAATGTGTAAAAAGTTGTTTTTTGAAGGCTTAAAAATGCCAAAAATCGACTTGTCCGAAAATGGAAAAAAATGTCGGAATACTTAAGTATGATATCAGACGGACCATGTGAGCGCAAAAAAATGTTGCCCAAATGTGTAAAAAGTTGTTTTTTGAAGGCTTAAAAATGCCAAAAATCGACCTCTCCCAAAATGGAAAAAAATGTCGGAATACTTAAGTATGATATCCGACGGACCATGTGAGCGCAATAAATTGTTGCACAAATGTGTAAAAAGTTGTTTTTTGAGACTTAAAAATGCCAAAAATCGACATGTCCGAAAATGGAAAAAAATGTCGGAATACTTAAGTATGATATCAGACGGACCATGTGAGCGCAAAAAAATGTTGCCCAAATGTGTAATATGTTGTTTTTTGAAGGCTTAAAAAATGCCAAAAAATCGACCTCTCCCAAAATGGAAAAAAAGGTCGGAATACTTAAGTATGATATCCGACGGACCATGGTAGCGCAAGAAATTGTTGCACAAATGTGTAAAAAGTTGTTTTTTGAAGGCTTAAAAATGCCAAAAATCGACATGTCCGAAAATGGAAAAAAATGTCGGAATACTTAAGTATGATATCCGACGGACCATGTGAGCGCAAAAAATTGTTGAACAAATGTGTAATATGTTGTTGTTTGAAGGCTTAAAAAATGCCAAAAATCGACGTGTCCGAAAATGGAAAAAAACGTCGGAATACTTAAGTATGATATCAGACGCACTGTGTTAGCACAAAAAATTGTTGCCCAAATGTGTAAAAAGTTGTTTTTTGAAGTCTTAAAAATGCCAAGAATTGAAGTGTTCGAAAATGGAAAAAAATGTCGGAATACTTAAGCATGATATCCGACGGACCATGTGAGCGCAAAAAATTGTTGCCCAAATGTGTAATATGTTGTTTTTTGAAGGCTTAAAAAATGCCAAAAATTGACCTCTCCCAAAATGGAAAAAAAGGTCGGAATACTTAAGTATGATATCCGACGGACCATGTGAGCGCAAAAAATTGTTGCCCAAATGTGTAATATGTTGTTTTTTGAAGGCTTAAAAAATGCCAAAAATTGACCTCTCCCAAAATGGAAAAAAAGGTCGGAATACTTAAGTATGATATCCGACGGACCAAAATCCGACGGACCATGTGAGCGCAAAAAATTGTTGCCCAAATGTGTAAAAAGTTGTTTTTTGAAGGCTTAAAAATGCCAAAAATCGACGTGTCCGAAAATGGAAAAAAATGTCGGAATACTTAAGTATGATATCCGACGGACCTTGTGAGCGCAAAAAATTGTTGAACAAATGTGTAATATGTTGTTGTTTGAAGGCTTAAAAAATGCCAAAAATCGACGTGTCCGAAAATGGAAAAAAACGTCGGAATACTTAAGTATGATATCAGACGCACTGTGTTAGCACAAAAAATTGTTGCCCAAATGTGTAAAAAGTTGTTTTTTGAAGTCTTAAAAATGCCAAGAATTGAAGTGTTCGAAAATGGAAAAAAATGTCGGAATACTTAAGCATGATATCCGACGGACCATGTGAGCGCAAAAAATTGTTGCCCAAATGTGTGAAAAGTTGTTTTTTGAAGGCTTAAAAATGCCAAAAATCGACGTGTCCGAAAATGGAAAAAAATGTCGGAATACTTAAGTATGATATCAGACGGACCATGTGAGTGCAAAAAATTGTTGCCCAAATGTGTGAAAAGTTGTTTTTTGAAGGCTTAAAAATGCCAAAAATCGACCTCTCCCAAAATGGAAAAAAATGTCAGAAAACTTAAGTATGATATCCGACTGACCATGTGAGTGCAAAAAATTGTTGCCCAAATGTGTAAAAAGTTGTTTTTGAAGGCTTAAAAATGCCAAAAATCGACCTCTCCCAAAATGGAAAAAAATGTCAGAAAACTTAAGTATGATATCCGACGGACCATGTGAGCGCAAAAAATTGTTGAACAAATGTGTAAAAAGTTGTCTTTTGAAGGCTTAAAAATGCCAAAAATCGACGTGTCCGAAAATGGAAAAAAATGTCGGAATACTTAAGTAAGATATCAGACGGACCATGTTAGCGCAAAAAATTGTTGCCCAAATGTGTAAAAAGTTGTTTTTTGAAGGCTTAAAAATGCCAAAAATCGACATGTCCGAAAATGGAAAAAAATTTCGGAATACTTAAGTAAGATATCAGACGGACCATGTTAGCGCAAAAAAATGTTGCCCAAATGTGTAAAAAGTTGTTTTTTGAAGGCTTAAAAATGCCAAAAATCGAAGTGTCCGAAAATGGAAAAAAATGTCGGAATACTTAAGTATGATATCAGACGGACCATGTTAGCGCAAAAAATTGTTGCCCAAATGTGTAAAAAGTTGTTTTTTGAAGGCTTAAAAATGCCAAAAATCGACATGTCCGAAAATGGAAAAAAATGTCGGAATACTTAAGTATGATATCCGACGGACCATGTGAGCGCAATAAATTGTTGCACAAATGTGTAAAAAGTTGTTTTTTGAGACTTAAAAATGCCAAAAATCGACATGTCCGAAAATGGAAAAAAATGTCGGAATACTTAAGTATGATATCAGACGGACCATGTGAGCGCAAAAAAATGTTGCCCAAATGTGTAATATGTTGTTTTTTGAAGGCTTAAAAAATGCCAAAAAATCGACCTCTCCCAAAATGGAAAAAAAGGTCGGAATACTTAAGTATGATATCCGACGGACCATGGTAGCGCAAGAAATTGTTGCACAAATGTGTAAAAAGTTGTTTTTTGAAGGCTTAAAAATGCCAAAAATCGACATGTCCGAAAATGGAAAAAAATGTCGGAATACTTAAGTATGATATCCGACGGACCATGTGAGCGCAAAAAATTGTTGAACAAATGTGTAATATGTTGTTGTTTGAAGGCTTAAAAAATGCCAAAAATCGACGTGTCCGAAAATGGAAAAAAACGTCGGAATACTTAAGTATGATATCAGACGCACTGTGTTAGCACAAAAAATTGTTGCCCAAATGTGTAAAAAGTTGTTTTTTGAAGTCTTAAAAATGCCAAGAATTGAAGTGTTCGAAAATGGAAAAAAATGTCGGAATACTTAAGCATGATATCCGACGGACCATGTGAGCGCAAAAAATTGTTGCCCAAATGTGTAATATGTTGTTTTTTGAAGGCTTAAAAAATGCCAAAAATTGACCTCTCCCAAAATGGAAAAAAAGGTCGGAATACTTAAGTATGATATCCGACGGACCATGTGAGCGCAAAAAATTGTTGCCCAAATGTGTAATATGTTGTTTTTTGAAGGCTTAAAAAATGCCAAAAATTGACCTCTCCCAAAATGGAAAAAAAGGTCGGAATACTTAAGTATGATATCCGACGGACCAAAATCCGACGGACCATGTGAGCGCAAAAAATTGTTGCCCAAATGTGTAAAAAGTTGTTTTTTGAAGGCTTAAAAATGCCAAAAATCGACGTGTCCGAAAATGGAAAAAAATGTCGGAATACTTAAGTATGATATCCGACGGACCTTGTGAGCGCAAAAAATTGTTGAACAAATGTGTAATATGTTGTTGTTTGAAGGCTTAAAAAATGCCAAAAATCGACGTGTCCGAAAATGGAAAAAAACGTCGGAATACTTAAGTATGATATCAGACGCACTGTGTTAGCACAAAAAATTGTTGCCCAAATGTGTAAAAAGTTGTTTTTTGAAGTCTTAAAAATGCCAAGAATTGAAGTGTTCGAAAATGGAAAAAAATGTCGGAATACTTAAGCATGATATCCGACGGACCATGTGAGCGCAAAAAATTGTTGCCCAAATGTGTGAAAAGTTGTTTTTTGAAGGCTTAAAAATGCCAAAAATCGACGTGTCCGAAAATGGAAAAAAATGTCGGAATACTTAAGTATGATATCAGACGGACCATGTGAGTGCAAAAAATTGTTGCCCAAATGTGTGAAAAGTTGTTTTTTGAAGGCTTAAAAATGCCAAAAATCGACCTCTCCCAAAATGGAAAAAAATGTCAGAAAACTTAAGTATGATATCCGACTGACCATGTGAGTGCAAAAAATTGTTGCCCAAATGTGTAAAAAGTTGTTTTTGAAGGCTTAAAAATGCCAAAAATCGACCTCTCCCAAAATGGAAAAAAATGTCAGAAAACTTAAGTATGATATCCGACGGACCATGTGAGCGCAAAAAATTGTTGAACAAATGTGTAAAAAGTTGTCTTTTGAAGGCTTAAAAATGCCAAAAATCGACGTGTCCGAAAATGGAAAAAAATGTCGGAATACTTAAGTAAGATATCAGACGGACCATGTTAGCGCAAAAAATTGTTGCCCAAATGTGTAAAAAGTTGTTTTTTGAAGGCTTAAAAATGCCAAAAATCGACCTCTCCCAAAATGGAAAAAAATGTCAGAAAACTTAAGTATGATATCCGACTGACCATGTGAGTGCAAAAAATTGTTGCCCAAATGTGTAAAAAGTTGTTTTTGAAGGCTTAAAAATGCCAAAAATCGACCTCTCCCAAAATGGAAAAAAATGTCAGAAAACTTAAGTATGATATCCGACGGACCATGTGAGCGCAAAAAGTTGTTGAACAAATGTGTAAAAAGTTGTTTTTTGAAGGCTTAAAAATGCCAAAAATCGACATGTCCGAAAATGGAAAAAAATTTCGGAATACTTAAGTAAGATATCAGACGGACCATGTTAGCGCAAAAAAATGTTGCCCAAATGTGTAAAAAGTTGTTTTTTGAAGGCTTAAAAATGCCAAAAATCGAAGTGTCCGAAAATGGAAAAAAATGTCGGAATACTTAAGTATGATATCAGACGGACCATGTTAGCGCAAAAAATTGTTGCCCAAATGTGTAAAAAGTTGTTTTTTGAAGGCTTAAAAATGCCAAAAATCGACATGTCCGAAAATGGAAAAAAATGTCGGAATACTTAAGTATGATATCCGACGGACCATGTGAGCGCAATAAATTGTTGCACAAATGTGTAAAAAGTTGTTTTTTGAGACTTAAAAATGCCAAAAATCGACATGTCCGAAAATGGAAAAAAATGTCGGAATACTTAAGTATGATATCAGACGGACCATGTGAGCGCAAAAAAATGTTGCCCAAATGTGTAATATGTTGTTTTTTGAAGGCTTAAAAAATGCCAAAAAATCGACCTCTCCCAAAATGGAAAAAAAGGTCGGAATACTTAAGTATGATATCCGACGGACCATGGTAGCGCAAGAAATTGTTGCACAAATGTGTAAAAAGTTGTTTTTTGAAGGCTTAAAAATGCCAAAAATCGACATGTCCGAAAATGGAAAAAAATGTCGGAATACTTAAGTATGATATCCGACGGACCATGTGAGCGCAAAAAATTGTTGAACAAATGTGTAATATGTTGTTGTTTGAAGGCTTAAAAAATGCCAAAAATCGACGTGTCCGAAAATGGAAAAAAACGTCGGAATACTTAAGTATGATATCAGACGCACTGTGTTAGCACAAAAAATTGTTGCCCAAATGTGTAAAAAGTTGTTTTTTGAAGTCTTAAAAATGCCAAGAATTGAAGTGTTCGAAAATGGAAAAAAATGTCGGAATACTTAAGCATGATATCCGACGGACCATGTGAGCGCAAAAAATTGTTGCCCAAATGTGTAATATGTTGTTTTTTGAAGGCTTAAAAAATGCCAAAAATTGACCTCTCCCAAAATGGAAAAAAAGGTCGGAATACTTAAGTATGATATCCGACGGACCATGTGAGCGCAAAAAATTGTTGCCCAAATGTGTAATATGTTGTTTTTTGAAGGCTTAAAAAATGCCAAAAATTGACCTCTCCCAAAATGGAAAAAAAGGTCGGAATACTTAAGTATGATATCCGACGGACCAAAATCCGACGGACCATGTGAGCGCAAAAAATTGTTGCCCAAATGTGTAAAAAGTTGTTTTTTGAAGGCTTAAAAATGCCAAAAATCGACGTGTCCGAAAATGGAAAAAAATGTCGGAATACTTAAGTATGATATCCGACGGACCTTGTGAGCGCAAAAAATTGTTGAACAAATGTGTAATATGTTGTTGTTTGAAGGCTTAAAAAATGCCAAAAATCGACGTGTCCGAAAATGGAAAAAAACGTCGGAATACTTAAGTATGATATCAGACGCACTGTGTTAGCACAAAAAATTGTTGCCCAAATGTGTAAAAAGTTGTTTTTTGAAGTCTTAAAAATGCCAAGAATTGAAGTGTTCGAAAATGGAAAAAAATGTCGGAATACTTAAGCATGATATCCGACGGACCATGTGAGCGCAAAAAATTGTTGCCCAAATGTGTGAAAAGTTGTTTTTTGAAGGCTTAAAAATGCCAAAAATCGACGTGTCCGAAAATGGAAAAAAATGTCGGAATACTTAAGTATGATATCAGACGGACCATGTGAGTGCAAAAAATTGTTGCCCAAATGTGTGAAAAGTTGTTTTTTGAAGGCTTAAAAATGCCAAAAATCGACCTCTCCCAAAATGGAAAAAAATGTCAGAAAACTTAAGTATGATATCCGACTGACCATGTGAGTGCAAAAAATTGTTGCCCAAATGTGTAAAAAGTTGTTTTTGAAGGCTTAAAAATGCCAAAAATCGACCTCTCCCAAAATGGAAAAAAATGTCAGAAAACTTAAGTATGATATCCGACGGACCATGTGAGCGCAAAAAATTGTTGAACAAATGTGTAAAAAGTTGTCTTTTGAAGGCTTAAAAATGCCAAAAATCGACGTGTCCGAAAATGGAAAAAAATGTCGGAATACTTAAGTAAGATATCAGACGGACCATGTTAGCGCAAAAAATTGTTGCCCAAATGTGTAAAAAGTTGTTTTTTGAAGGCTTAAAAATGCCAAAAATCGACATGTCCGAAAATGGAAAAAAATTTCGGAATACTTAAGTAAGATATCAGACGGACCATGTTAGCGCAAAAAAATGTTGCCCAAATGTGTAAAAAGTTGTTTTTTGAAGGCTTAAAAATGCCAAAAATCGAAGTGTCCGAAAATGGAAAAAAATGTCGGAATACTTAAGTATGATATCAGACGGACCATGTTAGCGCAAAAAATTGTTGCCCAAATGTGTAAAAAGTTGTTTTTTGAAGGCTTAAAAATGCCAAAAATCGACATGTCCGAAAATGGAAAAAAATGTCGGAATACTTAAGCATGATATCCGACGGACCATGTGAGCGCAAAAAAATGTTGAACAAATGTATAAAATGTTGTTTTTTGAAGGCTTAAAAATGCCAAAAATCGACGTGTCCGAAAATGGAAAAAAATGTCGGAATACTTAAGTATGATATCAGACGGACCATGTTAGCGCAAAAAATTGTTGCCCAAATGTGTAAAAAGTTGTTTTTTGAAGGCTTAAAAATGCCAAAAATCGACCTCTCCCAAAAAGGAAAAAAAATATCAGAAAACTTAAGTATGATATCCGACGGACCATGTGAGTGCAAAAAATTGTTGCCCAAATGTGTGAAAAGTTGTTTTTTGAAGGCTTAAAAATGCCAAAAATCGACCTCTCCCAAAATGGAAAAAAATGTCAGAAAACTTAAGTATGATATCCGACGGACCATGGGAGTGCAAAAATTGTTGCCCAAATGTGTAAAAAGTTGTTTTTTGAAGGCTTAAAAATGCCAATAATCGACCTCTCCCAAAATGGAAAAAAATGTCAGAAAACTTAAATATGATATCCGACGGACCATGGGAGTGGAAAAAATTGTTGCCCAAATGTGTGAAAAGTTGTTTTTTGAAGGCTTAAAAATGCCAAAAATCGACGTGTCCGAAAATGGAAAAAATTGTCGGAATACTTAAGTAAGATATCAGACGGACCATGTTAGCGCAAAAAAATGTTGCCCAAATGTGTAAAAAGTTGTATTTTGAAGGCTTAAAAATGCCAAAAATCGAAGTGTCCGAAAATGGAAAAAAATGTCGGAATACTTAAGTATGATATCAGACGGACCATGTTAGCGCAAAAAATTGTTGCCCAAATGTGTAAAAAGTTGTTTTTTGAAGGCTTAAAAATGCCAAAAATCGACATGTCCGAAAATGGAAAAAAATGTCGGAATACTTAAGTAAGATATCAGACGGACCATGTTAGCGCAAAAAATTGTTGCACAAATGTGTAAAAAGTTGTTTTTTGAAGTCTTAAAAATGCCAAAAATCTAAGTGTCCGAAAATGGAAAAAAATGTCGGAATACTTAAGCATGATATCCGACGGATCATGTGAGCGCAAAAAAATGTTGAACAAATGTATAAGATGTTGTTTTTTGAAGGCTTAAAAATGCCAAAAATCGACCTCTCCCAAAATGGAAAAAAATGTCAGAAAACTTAAGTATGATATCCGACGGACCATGTGAGTGCAAAAAATTGTTGAACAAATGTGTAAAAAGTTGTTTTTTGAAGGCTTAAAAATGCCAAAAATCGAAGAGTCCGAAAATGGAAAAAAATGTCGGAATACTTAAGTATGATCACAGACGGACCATGTTAGCGCAAAAAATTGTTGCCCAAATGTGTAAAAAGTTGTTTTATGAAGGCTTAAAAATGCCAAAAATCGACCTCTCCCAAAATGGAAAAAAAGGTCGGAATACTTAAGCATGATATCCGACGGACCATGTGAGCGCAAAAAATTGTTCCCGAAAAGTGTAAAAAGTTGTTTTTTGAAGGCTTAAAAAATGCCAAAAATCGACCTCTCCCAAAATGGAAAAAAATGTCGGAATACTTAAGTATGATATCCGACGGACCATGTGAGCGCAAAAAATTGTTGCCCAAATGTGTGAAAAGTTGTTTTTTGAAGGCTTAAAAATGCCAAAAATCGACGTGTCCGAAAATGGAAAAAAATTTCGGAATACTTAAGTATGATATCAGACGGACCATGTTAGCGCAAAAAATTGTTGCCCAAATGTGTAAAAAGTTGTTTTTTGAAGGCTTAAAAATGCCAAAAATCGACCTCTCCCAAAATGGAAAAAAATATCAGAAAACTCAAGTATGATATCCGACGGACCATGTGAGTGCAAAAAATTGTTGCCCAAATGTGTGAAAAGTTGTTTTTTGAAGGCTTAAAAATGCCAAAAATCGACCTCTCCCAAAATGGAAAAAAATGTCAGAAAACTTAAGTATGATATCCGACGGACCATGTGAGTGCAAAAAATGGTTGCCCAAATGTGTAAAAAGTTGTTTTTTGAAGGCTTAAAAATGCCAAAAATCGACCTCTTCCAAAATGGAAAAAAATGTCAGAAAACTTAAGTATGATATCCGACGGACCATGTGAGTGCAAAAAATTGTTGCCCAAATGTGTGAAAAGTTGTTTTTTGAAGGCTTAAAAATGCCAAAAATCGGCCTCTCCCAAAATGGAAAAAAATGTCAGAAAACTTAAGTATGATATCCGACGGACCATGTGAGTGCAAAAAAATGTTGAACAAATGTGTGAAAAGTTGTTTTTTGAAGGCTTAAAAATGCCAAAAATCGACGTGTCCGAAAATGGAAAAAAATGTCTTAATACTTAAGTATGATATCAGACGGACCATGTTAGCGCAAAAAATTGTTGCCCAAATGTGTAAAAAGTTGTTTTTTGAAGGCTTAAAAACTCCAAAAATCGACCTCTCCCAAAATGGAAAAAAAATATCAGAAAACTTAAGTATGATATCCGACGGACCATGTGAGTGCAAAAAATTGTTGCCCAAATGTGTGAAAAGTTGTTTTTTGAAGGCTTAAAAATGCCAAAAATCAACGTGTCCGAAAATGGAAAAAATTGTCGGAATACTTAAGTATGATATCAGACGGACCATGTGAGTGCAAAAAATTGTTGCCCAAATGTGTAAAAAGTTGTTTTTTGAAGGCTTAAAAATGCCAAAAATCGACCTCTCCCAAAATGGAAAAAAAATATCAGAAAACTTAAGTATGATATCCGACGGACCATGTGAGTGCAAAAAATTGTTGCCCAAATGTGTGAAAAGTTGTTTTTTGAAGGCTTAAAAATGCCAAAAATCGACCTCTCCCAAAATGGAAAAAAATGTCAGAAAACTTAAGTATGATATCCGACGGACCATGTGAGCGCAAAAAATTGTTGAACAAATGTGTAAAAAGTTGTTTTTTGAAGGCTTAAAAATGCCAAAAATCGACGTGTCCGAAAATGAAAAAAATGTCGGAATACTTAAGTATGATATCAGACGGACCATATTAGCGCAAAAAATTGTTGCCCAAATGTGTAAAAAGTTGTTTTTTGAAGGCTTAAAAATGCAAAAAATCGAAGAGTCCGAAAATGGGAAAAAATGTCGGAATACTTAAGTATGATATCCGACGGACCATGTGAGCGCAAAAAATTCTTGACCAAATGTGTAATATGTTGTTTTTTGAAGGCTTGAAAAAAGGTATAATTAGACTGATTTGAATCACTCAAACTTTAAAAAATGGCCAAAATCGACGTGTCCAAAAAATGATAAAAAATGTCGTAATACAATATACTACTATACTAACTATAATAGTATGATATCAGACAGAGCATGTGAGCGCAAAAAAATGTTGCCCAAATGTGCAAGATGTTGTTTTTAATTACTCAAACTTTAAGAAATTGCCAAAAATTGACGTGTCCCAAAATGGAAAAACTACTATAGCATGATATTTATGCCATGGTGTCATTCATGGTGTCATGGTTTGATATTTATGTCATTCTGTATAACATGACATTAATGTCTACTTTAGCATGATATTCACGTCATGCTATAGCATGATATTTATGTCATGCTCTATAGCATGATATTTATGACATGATATAGCATGATATTTATGTCATACTATAGCATGATATTTATGTCATGCTATAGCATAATATTTATGTCATGCTCTATAGCATGATATTTATGTCATGTTGTATAGCATGATATTTACGTCATGCTATAGCATGATATTTACGTCATGCTATAGCATAATATTTATGTCATGCTATAGCATGATATTTATGTCATACTATAGCATGATATTTATGTCATGTTGTATAGCATGATATTTACGTCATGCTATAGCATGATATTTACGTCATGCTATAGCATATAATTTATGTCATGCTATAGCATGATATTTATGTCATACTATAGCATGATAATTATGTCATGTTTTATAGCATGATATTTACGTCATGCTATAGCATGATATTTATGTCATGCTATAGCATGATATGTACTGTATGTCATAATATAGCATGATATTTATGTCATGCTATAGCATGATATTTATGTCATGCTATAGCATGATAGTTATGTCATAATATAGCATGATATTTAGGTCATGCTATAGCATGATAGTTATGTCATGCTATAGCATGATATTTATGTCATAATATTGCATGATATTTACGTCATGCTATAGCATTATATTTATGTCATAATATAGCATGATATTTACGTCATGCTATAGCATTATATTTATGTCATGCTATAGCATGATATTTATGTCATGATATAGCATGGTATTTTATGTCATGCTATTTAGTATGATATTTATGTCATGCTGTATATCATGATATTTATGTCATGCTGTATAGCATGTTATTTATGTCATGTTGTATAGCATGATATTTACTTCATGCTATAGCATTATATTTACGTCATGCTGTAGCATGATATTGATGTCATGCTATAGCATGATATTTATGTCATGTTATAGCATTATATTTACATCATGCTATAGCATGATATTTATGTCATGCTATAGCATGATATTTATGTCATGCTATAGTCTGATAATTATGTCATAATATAGCATGATATTTACGTCATGCTATAGCATGATATTTACGTCATGCTATAGCATGATATTTATGTCATGCTATAGCATGCTATTTATGTAATGCTATAGCATGATATTTATGTCATGCTATAGCATGGTATTTTATGTCATGCTATTTATGTCATAATATAGCATGGTATTTTATGTTATGCTATAGCATGATATTGATGTCATGCTGTATAGCATGATATTTATGTCATGCTATTTAATATGATATTTATGTCATTCTGTATAGCATGACATTTACTTAATGCTATAGCATGATATTTACGTCATGGTATAGCATGATATTTATGTAATGCTATAGCATGATATTTATGTCATGATATAGCATGGTATTTTATGTCATGCTATTAAGTATGATATTTATGTCATTCTGTATAGCATGACATTTATGTTATGCTATAGCATGATATTTATGTCATGCTGTATAGCATGATATTTATGTCATGCTGTATAGCATGATATTTATGTCATGCTATTTAATATGATATTCATGTCATTCTGTATAGCATGACATTTACTTTATGCTATACTGTAGGATGATATTTATGTCATGCTATAGCATGATATTTATGTCATGCTATAGCATGGTATTTTATGTCATGCTATTTAGTATGATATTTATGTCATGCTGTTTAGTATGATATTCATGTCATGCTATAGCATGATATTTATGTCATGATGTAGCATCATATTCATGTCATGCAATAGCATGATATACATCATGCTATAGCATGACATTATTATATATATATATATATATATATATTTAAATAAACATCTTCGTCTGAAGTTTTAAATATACCTGTTAAAAATGGAATGCCTTACACAATAAAAAAGAAACGTTGGTCAGTCACGTGACGACGAGCTACGCAAAGGGTGGTGTTGGGAACACGAGTGCAGGTCTCCAAACATCCTGCAGAGGGCGCCATCAGCAACAGTCGCCGCACAATCCAACAGCTCCTTCAGACTAATGATTACATTCTGTGCCCTTAGCTGACAAGATGATTTCTGAAGATGGAGGCTGATCTGAATGTTAAACCGCTGTGTTTCCACTCCAGCGTCTCTGCTGATGAATCCCTCCATCAAAAGTGGAAATGGCCAGAAATTAACTTGGGGGCCCCCAGAGTCTTGGGGAGCATTAGCTGGTAACAGCGAAGTCTTAGAAGAAGTGTGATGTGTTTGTAACCACGTGGAGGAGAAGTTCTCCAGGGACCACTGATGACAGCTTTTCTGGACCTTTTATAGCTGCGAGCAATTCCAATTAATTCCTCTCGTCAGTATCGAGCTCAGGCGCTGGATTTGGAAAAAGACTTCATTGGTTTTTTTCTGGCTGCCAAAGACAATGAACCCTCTGAACCTTAAGTAGCGACTCTCGAGCTGGAATTATTAGCGTAGCATCAACATTTTACTGGTGTTCTCACGGACTTTGAGTCTCTCCAGATGTTCGCTGTGCATTAATATTTAATACAAGCAAGTATTGTGACATTAAAGGGGAACTAATGTCGCTCTCATGTTTCAAACGTTGACGTCTTTCTCTCCAAGACCAAGTCCCTCGTCATGACCATGTTTTCAACTTATTACTTTATAAAGTTGCTCTGAATTCTGGGCGAACGAGAGGTTACGAGAGTCCATTATGACGTAATAATGGCTTCACTCCTGCTCCACCCAGCTGTAATCACAGCCCGCTTTGTTTATACAACAATCCCTTGGAGGTAGAGACTTCCGGGATCGATGACGCGTAGTGACGAACCTTGATGTTTGACCAATCACAGCAGAGTGGGTGTGATTATGGTAAACAAGATTTTGTCTCCAGAAAAACAAAGCGTTTTCAGTGGGTGGAGCTTAAGATCATTTTCTAATGTACATATTTAATTGAAAGACAGTTTTTTAAAAACAGACACTGATGATACAATAGAGTCCAAAATATATTTAAAAGACACTTAAATTAAAACATTAGTTCAACTTTCAAAGTTAGCATTTAATTTAAAAAAAACTCCCAGGCAGGAAATACCTCTGTCAAGGAGATCATTCCACATAATTATATAAAAAAAAAGTATCATAATACACAAACTTCCACGATTCATCCTGTTACACTAACAACACATGTTGTATACATTGATTTATGAAGTCGGTATTTTTGATAGCATAGAGCTAGCATTATAGATTTGACAAACGTTCCGGAGTCAAGATTGTTGTAAGTAAGTAAGTAATATATATTTATATAGCGCTTTTCAAGACCAGGGTCACAAAGCGCTTTAACAATCAAAAACAATACTCAAAACAGTACATACTTCAAAGATCAAGACAACACCGAGAACAACACAGGAGTTCGAGAAATTCAAGGAAAAGCCTGAACAAATAGAAACGTCTTAAGATGTTTCTTAAAGGAGTCAGTAGATCCATCAAGTGCAAAGAGAGAGGAAGATCGTTCCAAAGCTTAGGAGCAACAGCCTGAAAAGATTTCTCTCCTCTGGTCCTGAGCCACATATTTTTTGATTTTTTTTTAACATTTGAATACAATTTTTTTTTTTGTGGATCGATCAAGGAGCTTCAGCAAAATACGAGTAAAACAGATATAAACCCAAATCCTAGGAATGTGCAAAAAGGCAAAAACAAAAAATAACAAAACAATCTTAAACATATTAATTATTATTTATTATTATTATTATTACATTATTAAGGGTTAAATACTTTCATTCTAATATTCAATCTTACATTTTATACATCGTGTGTGACAATATTGTTGATTTTGATTTGTTGTTTTTAGTCAATATTAAATAAATAAAATAAGCTGCTTCAATTTTTAAAAATGTGGTAAGAAAAAAAAGGTTTTCTAATTCAATAAAAAGCATCAATTAAAAACTTTTTTTCGTTTGGTAATGAAAAACAAAGACTATATATATATATATATATATATATATATATATATATATATATATATATACTGTATATATATATATATATATATATATATACTGTATATATATATATATATATATATATATATATATACTGTATATATATATATATATATATATATATATATATATATATATATATATACAGTATATATATTATTTTTGGGGGGGATTGAATAATGAACGTCTTACCTATAATACATAAACATATGACTTTAATCAAAAAACAGTATACAAAATAATGGATTCTTCTTTTTAGATTTTTATTTAATATAATTTATTTTGTTTGTTGTTTTTTTGATCGCAAATATTCCTTTGGTTAAAGTAACTTTGATCTTGATTTAAAATTCTTATTGTGATTGAAGCAAATTTTTATTAAATAAGCATTTAAAAAAAAAAAAATAAAGAATCAAATCAACGAAAGAATCAACTCCTGATGGGAAATGAATAAAAAATATCGTCGCCACAAACCCTTCAGAGAAAAACAAAACATCTCACCGAGGAAAAGTATTTTAAAGCAGTAAAGGTACTTTATATATATATTAAAAAAAAAAAAACAAAGTGGTGAAAATGAAGAGTTGAAGCTGACGTTGAGGATCATTGACAGCGGAACATGTCCGGTCGCACGTGCCGCTCCACAGATTACACCCCGGGTGTGATTGATGGTCTTGTCTCAGAATTCCAATTTGCATCGGCTGATGGTGAAAACTAATCAGAGCCGGCGGTGACGAGCGTGAAGTGGCGGGGAAATCTCCAGTGGTCCCGGGCGTGTCCACCTCTGGTGTCACCCCCTCTCAGACCCCCCCCACACACCCACCCACCACACCCACCCTCACCCTCAAGTGATCCGTCACATTATTGACGTCCCTCCGTCGCTGACACGATCCGGTCAAATCCTGACGTGACACACGAGAAACAATGAAAGAGAGATTTTTTTTCTTCTCTTCTGTTTTCAATCCTGGAGCCTCCCCTGACGCTGCACCTCCATCATCTCGCTGTCGCCCCGTGTTCGCAGCTCAACGGATCCACTTCTGAAGTCTCAGGGGCGTCTCCGGGGTCTGGTCTGGTGTCTGAAGAACCTTCACGATCAAAAACACTCTTTTAACCTGAGCAGCCGCTGGTTTAATGAAAGATATTAGGATTACAAATCTAATCTAGATCAATTTAAGATAGTTTAAGATGTATGGAAGTAGATCAGTGTCAGTACTGAAAGATTTAGTTTTACATTTCAAATGTTGGAACTTTTAATTAAAATCTTTTGTTTGTTTAGCTTTGATTCATTTTTTTAAATTATTGAATAAAAATAAAATTTGACACTATTATACCAACATTTTATATTGATTTTAAAAGGCTTCAACTCATTTAGGTTATTTATTGTTGATGTATTTATTGAGTGATAGGTTTATAATGTTAAACTCTAAACACGAAAATATTCGTGGTGATACTTTTATACCAACATTTTTGGTATTGAATTTAAAAGGCTATTTATTAAATAATAATACATTTCGGAAATATATTTCAGAGAAAATGATTAATTTTCTAAATCTATATATTTTTAATTCAATTATGAAAAAAATGATGGATTGAAATACAAAAAAATCCACCTTTTAATTTCCCTTTAAAAAAAAAAAAAGAATATTCAATAAAAACATATTTTGCCTTTTAATATACAAATGATTAAATTCATGTATTAAAAAAAAATCCATGGGAGTAAATATTATAAATATATTGAGTTTAAATAATTAAATGTAAAAGAAATATATTAAAAATAAATTTGGTGTGAAAAAATTCAATTTTAACATCCGGAAAGAAAAAAACACTGCTTGAAATGTGATGGTTTTTAAATTTTAAAATTTGATTTTGATGTAAAAAACAAGTTTTAGAAATTCATCATTATAAGTCTTGTGGCACAAATTTACTTCCATAAACAGCATTTTTTCAAATTTTGAAATGTGGAATTCAATCAGTCGAAATTCTTCGGAACGCACTTGTGCACTCAAAATACCAAGTGTAATTGCAGAAGTACGTGACGCACCACAGGATTTGGCACTAAAGAAACTTCATAAAGCAACTTTATTTAAAAAATAATGAGTCCATTAAAATGATCTTAACACACAATTTACAAAAGATAAATCTACTCATCAAATCTTTTATTTTGACCAGTTTTACTGCAGTCGATTCTTCATCGTCATATCCTTGTGTTCTGTGGTCGTAATTTCTTCCTCGCAAATTGGAGGTTAGTCTGTCAAACCTCTAAAAACAGTCATTTTTAGGTCTTTAAAATGTTCCCTGTGATTTTGCTTAGTTTCCATCTGTTTGTCCCGGCATGCCGGGGTCATAAAGCGACATCTAAACCAGGACCTCCTTGTTTCAAATGAAAATGTGCTCCATTATCTGAGCGTAATCATACGAAGTAGATTCACACATGAACAACTTGTTTATCATCCGGACGCACGTCTTGTTTACCCACTTTCTTTACTACATCCCATTAAACAAACTCACATATTCAACTCTGCGTTTATTAATCATAATGATTTACGTGCGGCAGAATCCATCACGCGCGTTTCAGGCCTCGTAAGAGCGATGCAACATTTATGAGGCGCTCGTTTGGATCTGAGGAGTCGGGTCAGTGAGTTTACACCAGCGCTGACGGATGGAACTCTGAGGAAATCATGGCTGTCGACTTCAGACTCGTGGGCGCAAGAGGTGCCTTAGCTTACCTTAACAAGGAACGCTGCCAACACCAACCAAAATAGTCCAATATCTCAGTGGGAGATAATGTCAGAACACCAACCAAAAAAGTCCAATATCCCAGTCAGAGGAAATGTCTGAACACCAACCAAAATAGTCCAATATCTCAGTGGGAGATAATGTCAGAACACCAACCAAAAAAGTCCAATATCTCAGTCGGAGGAAATGTCTGAACACCAACCAAAATAGTCCAATATCTCAGTGGGAGATAATGTCAGAACACCAACCAAAAAAGTCCAATATCTCAGTCGGAGGAAATGTCTGAACACCAACCAAAATAGTCCAATATCTCAGTGGGAGATAATGTCAGAACACCAACCAAAAAAGTCCAATATCTCAGTCGGAGAAAATGTCTGAACACCAACCGAAATAGTCCAATATCTCAGTGGGAGATAATGTCAGAACACCAACCAAAAAAGTCCAATATCCCAGTCAGAGGAAATGTCTGAACACCAACCAAAATAGTCCAATATCTCATTAGGAGAAAATGTCTGAACACCAACCGAAGTAGTCCAATATCTCAGTGGGAGATAATGTCAGAACACCAACCAAAAAAGTCCAATATCTCAGTCGGAGGAAATGTCTGAACACCAACCAAAATAGTCCAATATCTCAGTGGGAGATAATGACAGAACACCAACCAAAATAGTCCAATATCTCAGTCGGAAGAAATGTCTGAACACCAACCAAAATAGTCCAATATCTCATTAGGAGAAAATGTCTGAACACCAACCAAAATAGTCCAATGTCAGAGTCGGAGAAAATGTCTGAACACCAACCAAAATAGTCCAATCTCCCAGTTAGAGAACATTTCTGAAATCCAACAAAAATAGTTCAATATCTCAGTCGGAGAAAATGTCTGAACACCAACCAAAATAGTCCAATATCAGAGTCGGAGGAAATGTCTGAACACCAACCAAAATGGTCCAATATCTCAGTGGGAGATAATGTCAGAACACCAATCAAAATAGTCCAATATCTCAGTTGGAGGAAATGTCTGAACACCAACCAAAATAGTCCAATATCTCAGTGGGAGATAATGTCAGAACACCAACCAAAAAAGTCCAATATCCCAGTCAGAGGAAATGTCTGAACACCAACCAAAATAGTCCAATATCTCATTAGGAGAAAATGTCTGAACACCAACCAAAATAGTCCAATATCTCAGTGGGAGATAATGTCAGAACACCAACCAAAAAAGTCCAATATCCCAGTCAGAGGAAATGTCTGAACACCAACCAAAATAGTCCAATATCTCATTAGGAGAAATTGTCTGAACACCAACCAAAATAGTCCAATATCTCAGTGGGAGATAATGTCAGAACACCAACCAAAAAAGTCCAATATCTCAGTCGGAGGAAATGTCTGAACACCAACCAAAATAGTCCAATATCTCATTAGGAGAAAATGTCTGAACACCAACCAAAATGGTCCAATATCAGAGTCGGAAAAAATGTCTGAACACCAACCAAAATAGTCCAATATCTCAGTCGCAGAAAATGTCTGAACACCAACTAAAATAGTCCAATCTCCCAGTTAGAGAAAATTTCTGAAATCCAACAAAAATAGTTCAATATCTCAGTCAGAGAGAATGTCTGAAAACCAACCAAAAAAGTCCATTATGTCAATCATTGAGAATGTCTGAACACCAACCAAAGTAGTCCAACATCAGAGTCGGAGAAAATGTCTGAACACCAACCAAAATAGTCCAATATCAGAGTCGGAGAAAATGTCTGACCACCAACCAAAATAGTCCAATATCTCAGTCGGAGAAAATGTCTGAACACCAACCAAAATAAATCGTCCAATATCTCAGTCGGAGAAAATGTCTGAACACCAACCAAAGTAGTCCAACATCAGAGTCGGAGAAAATGTCTGAACACCAACCAAAATAGTCCAATATCAGAGTCGGAGAATATGTCTGAACACCAACCAAAATAGGCCGAATATCTCAGTTGGAGAAAATGTCCGAACATCAACCAAAATAGTCCAATATCAAAGTCGGAGAATATGTCTGAACACCAACCAAAATAGGCCGAATATCTCAGTTGGAGAAAATGTCTGAACATCAACCAAAATAGTCCAATATCTCAGTCGGAGGAAATGTCTGAACACCAACCAAAATAGTCCAATATCTCAGTGGGAGATAATGTCAGAACACCAACCAAAATAGTCCAATATCAGAGTCGGAGAAAATGTCTGAACACCAACCAAAATAGTCCAATATCTCAATAAAAAATAGAAAATGTCTGAACACCAACTAAAATAGTCCAATCTCCCAGTTAGAGAAAATTTCTGAAATCCAACAAAAATAGTTCAATATCTCAGTCGGAGAGAATGTCTGAAAACCAACCAAAAAAGTCCATTATCTCAATCGTTGAGAATGTCTGAACACCAACCAAAGTAGTCTAACATCAGAGTCGGAGAAAATGTCTGAACACCAACCAAAATAGTCCAATATCAGAGTCGGAGAATATGTCTGAACACCAACCAAAATAGGCCGAATATTTCAGTTGGAGAAAATGTCTGAACATCAACCAAAATAGTCCAATATCAGAGTCGGAGAATATGTCTGAACACCAACCAAAATAGGCTGAATATCTCAGTTGGAGAAAATGTCTGAACATCAACCAAAATAGTCCAATATCTCATTAGGAGAAAATGTCTGAACACCAACCAAAATAGTCCAATGTCAGAGTCGGAGAAAATGTCTGAACACCAACCAAAATAGTCCAATATCTCAGTCGGAGGAAATGTCTGAACACCAACCAAAATAGTCCAATATCTCAGTGGGAGATAATGACAGAACACCAACCAAAATAGTCCAATATCTCAGTCGGAAGAAATGTCTGAACACCAACCAAAATAGTCCAATATCTCATTAGGAGAAAATGTCTGAACACCAACCAAAATAGGCCGAATATTTCAGTTGGAGAAAATGTCTGAACATCAACCAAAATAGTCCAATATCAGAGTCGGAGAATATGTCTGAACACCAACCAAAATAGGCCGAATATCTCAGTTGGAGAAAATGTCTGAACATCAACCAAAATAGTCCAATATCAGAGTCGGAGAATATGTCTGAACACCAACCAAAATAGGCCGAATATCTCAGTTGGAGAAAATGTCTGAACATCAACCAAAATAGTCCAATATCTCAGTCGGAGGAAATGTCTGAACACCAACCAAAATAGTCCAATATCTCAGTCGGAGATAATGTCAGAACACCAACCAAAATAGTCCAATATCAGAGTCGGAGAAAATGTCTGAACACCAACCAAAATAGTCCAATATCTCAGTCACAGAAAATGTCTGAACACCAACTAAAATAGTCCAATCTCCCAGTTAGAGAAAATCTCTGAAATCCAACAAAAATAGTTCAATATCTCAGTCGGAGAGAATGTCTGAAAACCAACCAAAAAAGTCCATTATCTCAATCGTTGAGAATGTCTGAACACCAACCAAAGTAGTCTAACATCAGAGTCGGAGAAAATGTCTGAACACCAACCAAAATAGTCCAATATCAGAGTCGGAGAATATGTCTGAACACCAACCAAAATAGGCCGAATATCTCAGTTGGAGAAAATGTCTGAACATCAACCAAAATAGTCCAATATCAGAGTCGGAGAATATGTCTGAACATCAACCACAATAGTCCAATATCTCACTCGGAGAAAATGTCTGAACACCAACCAAAATAGTCCAATATCAGAGTCGGAGGAAATGTCTGAACACCAACCAAAATTGTCCAATATCTCTGTGGGAGATAATGTCTGAACATCAACCAAAATAGTCCAATATCTCAGTCCTAGAATATGTTTGAACATCAACCACAATAGTCCAATATCTCACTTGGAGAAAATGTCTGAACACCAACCAAAATAGTCCAATATCAGAGTCGGAGGAAATGTCTGAACACCAACCAAAATTGTCCAATATCTCTGTGGGAGATAATGTCAGAACACCAACCAAAATAGTCCAATATCTCAGTCCTAGAATATGTCTGAACATCAACCACAATAGTCCAATATCTCACTCGGAGAAAATGTCTGAACACCAACCCAAATAGTCCAATATCAGAGTCTGAGAATATGTCTGAACATCAACCACAATAGTCCAATATCTCACTCGGAGAAAATGTCAGAACACCAACCAAAATAGTCCAATATCACAGGCGGAGAAAATGTCTGAACATCAACTGAAATAGTCTCTGAGCGAGTTTTAATTTGGCGGGAACGTTCGCGAGAAGCTCAATACAAACCAAAGGTCGTCGACCCCTGATCTTAAACATCCAGTTCCTCTGGAGGAAGCGGTTTATTTCCGTGGTTCCGTCACATTTGGATTCCCGATGTTTCGCCTGGAGACCCATTATCTCCTTTTTCTTTTTTTTTCATTCTGGTTTTTGATCTCGCCGACCTTTTGACCTCCATAAAAAAAAGACATTTGAACGTATCCGAAGCTCTACTTGAATGTGGAGCAACGAGGCCACTTGGAAGCGCCAGACGAGGAGGCTTTGAAAAGGAGGTCAGCGTCTTCAGGTGACACGTTTGATCATTATTTTCTTCACCATTGTGCAAAGATGACCGCGGAGAGACCTCCGGACCGGATGAAAAGGAGGAGGCGGTGCAGCAGAAGAGACAGAAACACGAAACAGAAGAGGCTGCGAGAGACGATCTAAGTCTCATTATATCGCTCCATCCTTTTGTGTCTTCGCCACAATAACAGCCTCCTCATTAAACGCACCTCCGTCATCCTGCATTCTGCGACATGTCAGCTGCATTATTCCCTGACCTTTCCCTCACAATCCAAGAAGAACCAGGCCCGCTGCTGCTCGTGTTCCATCTGTTTCCGCGCCTGTATCGAGCAGCACTTCAACATCAAGGCGCCCGAGATGAAAGCTCAGCAGGCGATACATTAAACAGGCGGCGGTCGGGCCGGCCGGGGACATGGACCCGTGTGATGAAAAGAAGGATTTGTGTGAGAGGTAGAGACGCGAGAGCGTCGTCAACCTCTGCAGCCTCTTCTTACCACAAAATGGATATTTTTTTGACTCCGCGTGATAGTTTCTCGGTCACACGTCCAGGGTTAAAGTGGATTCGTGTGGATATGAAAGCGAGTGTCTGAGGATTCATTTGATGTTCTTGACGTGATAAGTGAGAACTTTGTGATCAGGGATGTAATGCAGGTAGAAAACAATGGAGGAAAAGGTCTGAACACCAACCAAAATAGTCCAATTTCAGAGTCGGAGAACATGTCTTAACACAAACCAAAATAGTCCAATATCTCAGTGGGAGAAAATGTCTGAAAACCAACCAAAATATTCCAATATCAGAGTCGGAGAAAATGTCTGACCACCAACCAAAATAGTCCAATATCTCAGTCGGAGAAAATGTCTGAACACCAACCAAAATAAATCGTCCAATATCTCAGTCGGAGAAAATGTCTGAACACCAACCAAAACAGTCCAATATCTCAGTCGGAGAAAATGTCTGAACACCAACAAAAAACGTCCAATATCTCAGTCATAGAGAATGTCTGAACACCAACCAAAATAGTCCAATATCTGAGTCGGAGAAAATGTCTGAACACCAACCACAATAGTGCAATATCTCAGTGAGAGAATATGTCTGAACACCAACCAAAATGGTCTAATATCTCAGTCGGAGAAAATGTCTGAACACCAACCACAATAGTGCAATATCTTAGTCGGAGAAAATGTCTGAACACCAACCAAAAAAGTCCAATATCTCAGTCATAGAGAATGTCTGAACACCAACCGAAATAGTCCAATATCTCAGTCGGAGAAAATGTCTGAACACCAACCAAAATCGTCCAATATCTCAGTCGGAGAAAATGTCTGAACACCAACCAAAAACGTCCAATATCTCAGTCATAGAGAATGTCTGAACACCAACCGAAATAGTCCAATATCAGAGTCGGAGAAAATGTCTGAACACCAACTAAAATAGTATAATATCTCAGTTGGTGAAAATGTCTGAACACCAACCACAATAGTCCAATATCTCAGTCCGAGAAAATGTCTGAACACCAACCAAAAAAAACAGTCCAATATCTCAGTCCGAGAAAATGTCTGAACACCAACCAAAAAAAACAGTCCAATATCTCAGTCGGAGAAAATGTCTGAACACCAACCAAAAAAAACAGTCCAATATCTCAGTCCGAGAAAATGTCTGAACACCAACCAAAAAAAACAGTCCAATATCTCAGTCGGAGAAAATGTCTGAACACCAACCAAAAAAAACAGTCCAATATCTATCTATAAAGTGGATTTGTGTGGATATGAAAGCGAATGTCTGAGGATTCATTTGATGTTCTTGACGCGATAAGTGAGAACTTTCTGAACAGGAATGAACAACCAGGGATGTAATGCAGGCAGAAAACAATGGAGGAAAAGGTTGACTCTTTTGCGAGGAATTTGGAGCCGCTTAAGAATCCGCCTGGCAATAAAAAAAAATTGCTATATGTTTATGGGAGTAAATTAGTGCCACGGGACTTTAAATATGAATATGAACACTGAATTTTTACAGCATCAAAATCAAATTTGAAAAGTCAGCACATTTCATTTTTTTTCCGGATGCTAACATTGAATTTTTTCAGACTGAATTTCTTAACGTTGCCTTTTTTAAATGTTGAATTAATTTTAATCGACATTTTTCTTACATAACATTTTTAATAGATTTATTTGAACTTTTAATTATTTTAACTGAAGATTTTTTACATTACATATTTTCACACATTTAATTTGACACTCAATTTATGTATGCATTGAAAATATATATATATATTTTTTTAATTCTAACTTGGATTTTGATGCTGTAAAAAGTCTGGTCGCACAAATTTACGTCCTTTTTTTTAATACATGTATTTAATAATTTTTTATAGAGAAATCCTTCCAGATGACGATGACAAATTTGGATTTCATCAATTTATTAAACGTTATCATTTATATTTTGTTAATTTTTTTTTAAATATTTTGTTTGCAATCTCACCCTCGTTTATATCAGTTTCAGTATATTTATATATTTATTTATACATTCGTGCACTTCAATTTAAAGTCATATAGATACAATCATGGAATTTTGAACTACAATCAATAATTTCCATAGATTTATTTATATTCCTGAGATTATATAGAACACGAAAAATGTATAAACCGTTACAGAAAGAAAAAAATGTCTAACATGTACAAGTCGACGATCCATCAAATGTACGAAAACAAAATGTAAAACCCTGAAAGTGGCTCTGATAATCCTGAATAGACTTTGAGGCTCCAGATTCGAGGTGACCTGGATTCTCTCTTGCGAATTTCCTCAAGTACTTTAGGTAGAAAAGAACTGGGGTCAGAAATAATGACACCGACCCTACAATGTTTTTCCAAATTTGAACATTAATAATAAAAAAGTGAACATGACTGTTTAAAACACATAATTTAATAAGATTCAGGAACAACCTCCGAGATCCAATTATTGTGTCGGAACATGCCACGAAAACTACGGCGCGTGAATCGATTTCATGCCACTTGAGTGAAAGTAATTTTAACTGCCGCGCTACCAGAAACATATGGTCGGCTGCCATCTGGAGAACTCAAATCTACATCAAGTATCAAAGATAAGAACCTTTTTTTTTTTTTACCAGTCACGTAAAAGTTGATACATAATGATTAGATTGTATTTTCTTTTCGGCTATTCTTTAAAATCTTCCTGAATGAGATGTAATGGCATAAATAGTCCAATATTTCAGCCGGAGAAGATGTCTGAACACCAACCAAAATAGTCCAATATCTCAGTTGGAGAAAATGTGTGAATACCAACTAAAATAGTCCAATATTTCAGTCGGAGAAAATGTCAGAACACCAACCGAATACTCCAATATCTCAGTTGGAGAAAATGTGTGAAAACCAACCAAAATAAACCAATATCTCAATGGGAGAAAATGTCAGAATACCAAGCACAATAGTCCTATATCTCAGTGAGAGAAAATGTCAGAACACCAACCAAAATAGTCTAATATCTCAGTCGGAGAAAATGTCTGAACACCAACCAAAACAGTCCATTATCTCAGTCGGAGAAAATGTCTGAACACCAACCAAAATAGTCCAATATCTTGTTGGAGAAATTGTCTGAACATCAACCAAAATAGTCCAATATCTTTTTGGAGAAAATGTCTGAACACCAACCAAAATAGTCCAATATCTCAGTTAGAGAAAATGTCTGATCACCAACCAAAAGAGTCCAATACCTCAGTCAAAAAAAGAATACACAAACACAAAAAATTAAACAAAAACAATCCACAAGGGATGATAATCCATTATACAACAAAGACATCAGAAATGTAAAAATATTGTTCAACTCTAACCTCCTTGGGAGAGGTAAAAACATGCGAGGAAGTTACATAAATACACTTCTAGACATTTACTGCTGCACTGGTCTTAAGATACCGATAATAACTTTCTGTATACGTCCAGAACATAAAAAACACCAGCTAAATGTTGCTAATATTTCACGACGTTCCCTCCACGTTGTTGAAAACCATCTCCACATCCGGCGCTTATGAAGCCTCCTCAAGGTCGGGAAGAATTATGAGGATATTTTTGAGATTGAAATTACACCAGACAAACTTCCCTCTCGACGTCGCGGCCGTAAAAACGTTATCCGAGTTCATGAATTGTCTTTCACCCGCCGGATGAGCCGCTTGCTTCTCAGATTCTTAATTGAGCAATTTATTTAATATTATTGGCAAAGAAAAAATTGTTGCTATCACTTATCATAATGAGACGGAAAAACAGCGCAGCGCCTCGGGTCACGTTTACGACCAGAAGGGAAAAATAAGAATTGTAAATTCTTCAATAAAATGGTCGTAATGAAAAACTATAAAATTCCCCTTGACAGTGAAATAAAGGTGTTTTTTTTTCCGGTTTAAAGCCGAGCAGCATCTCGGTCCTGATACCATTTATCACGAGGATCCCTAGAGGATTTTTTGGGGGGGGAATTGGAAGCAGAGTTCATAAATAGCTTTTTCTCAATCTCGCCGACACACAGGTGGTTATTGTAAGATAGAATCACGGCAGCAGATATCAAATATTTCACTTTATTGTCAAAAGATTCAAGCAACGAGTCACTTATTTAGATTTAAAAAACTAATTTAATTCTTACACCAAGATCCTTTAGTGTAATCATGTGATGTCACATCCTGATTTTGTGATCATGTGACTTAAGCATTTAGGTTTTTCAAATGTTTAAGTTGTGTTTTTTGCATCATTAATAAAGCATGTTTTAATTAACAAACAACTGTACTGTAGTTGTCAGGATATCATTTGAGATGAAATACATTATTATAGGTTAAGTAAGTGTATTATAATGTATTGTCTTGACTTCTGTTGTCTCAGGGTCAAGGTGACCCAGAGGCCGAAAAACAGATGTGGTCGTGATATCTCTTGTGTTGTCTCTGGGTCAAGGTGACCCGGAGGCCGAAAAACAAATGTGGTTGAGGTATCCCTTGTGTTTTCTCAGGTTCATGGTGACCGGCACGCCGAAAAACAAATGTTGTCGTGATAACTCTTATGTTGTCTCTGGGTCAAGGTGACCCGGAGGCCGAAAAACAAATGTGGTTGTGATATCTCTTGTGTTTTCTCAGGTTCAAGGTGACCCAGAGGGCGAAAAAAAATGTGTTTGTGGTATCCCTTGTGTTGTCTCAGGGTCAAGGTGACCCGGAGGCCGATAAAAAATGTTTTTGTGGTATCCCTTGTGTTGCTTCTGGGTCAAAGTGAATGACCTTCACCACTGCATACGTATTTCTGGAAGTCAGGGTGGTCGTTCACCTTGACACAGAGACAACACAAGGGACACCACAAACACATTTGTTTTCGGGTTAACACGTAATGGGTTATGTTAGGTTCAAGGTAACTGCAAACGTTGTCGGACGTAATTTGGTTGTTTTCCATTCTTTAAGCACAACAAGGCAACAAATGAAACTTTTCGTAAACGTTACCCATCGATAATGGCGTTTGAATATATGGAAAAGGAAAGCCGGACCTTCCCCTTGTTGGTCCTTGTGATTGTAATAAAACATAGATCGTCTTTTAAAGGCCTGAGAATTTACATGCCTTCCCTCACCTACCCCGAGTCGGTCAGTTCACAGGTTCCTACGGTGGATTTACAAAACCATCACCTGCCATCATCACATGGTACCAAGGCAGGAAGTAAATGCTGGACTTTTATAGACCTTAGATGATGGACCATGAATGTATAACAAAAAAAAGTTAAATCTTCAGAAAAGATAAGAAGATTTCCTGCTTTGACTGAAAGTAGTGCACCAGAGAAAAGGGTGATCACAGCCTTTACTACCTTAAGAACTTTTCCACTAGTTTCTTGACTAGGCTCAAAACTGCTCTATTGTGTTGTGTTTCTACGGGCTCTGCTACTTACTTAGTAGCTTTAAATAGCCCTGCAAAACATTGGTGTACTTACCAGGCACAGAAAGGGTCTGGTCCTTGTCCATCCATTAGGGAACTATTTTTCAGACCGTCATATTGTACTGTATTGTACAAGATGGCGGGTTTGTTTCTACGGCTCTGCTGGTTCTTCAGTAACTTCACTTTCCGACCAACCAGGGGCCCGGCATTGAGAGGATGTTGCTTTTTTTAGGACTTGGCTCGCTTGTACCAGGAGCAAAGCAGATACTAAGACTGTTAGATTAAAATTATTATCCACTATACGTATACGCCATACTTTAATTAATGCTAAAAGATAATCAAAATATAAAGTATAAATTACTCGCTTCATCTAAGAGCTAAAACGTTTGAATACACATTCACTATCAACATTCCACTGATTCTCTGGTTTGAGGCAAGCTCGGATCAGAATTAGAGATACGACAACGGTAATTTAAAACATCTGTTTATCTGCAAATCACACCTTAAATCGTAGCTCAAAGAACGAAGCAAGACACACCCGGGAAAGGGGGGGCTAAAAGACGGAAACCCCCACCCAAAACATTTGAATGATTAGATTACAAGAAAACAAATAAGGATGTCTTCTCTACTGGGGATCGGGACACAGGCAACTTGAAAGAACCATTTGGCCGGAAAGGGACGACCTCCCGGACTGGAAATTTGCCTTAAATATAGCGATGTTTCTACAGATCGGGGCCTTTTCTCCCGGGACTATTGACCTGTATAGTCGCCGGGACAAAGCGTGTCCGATCGTCGTAAAGCTGGTATTTTGTTTGACTTGAAGCGGCGAATAAACGACCCGTGACACACTCTGATTGTCCATCTTTCTCCACGAAGCGAAGCATAAGAACCGGAAGTGACGTCGTGTTGGAGTGACGGAACGGACTCCGTGTTTTGATCGTTTTAAGACATACTAGTCTGGTGGAGATGCAAACAAAAGCTGGTAGTTGAGTAGAGTTGAGTAGGAGTAGTTAAGAAGGGCCATAAGAGGCAGGGTAGGGTTAGGGTTAGGGTCCATTAGATGGACCTTAAATGTGTCGTCTGCTTAGGAAGTCTCGGACGTCCCCTTGTTGCGATTTTCCAACGTCCTCCCTAGTATTTTTAGTCTCTTTTTCTACATTGTGATGTCTCGTTCTCCCCAGAAGAAGTTATTCCGGAGAGGGGAATCCTGGAAATGGTTGGATGGAACCAAATAAAATGGTCTTCCGTGTCAACGCCGGTGTTTAGGTCACAGATAAAGATCAGTCGATCTATCGCGGACAAACACATCCATTTCCCCTCGTCTAAGATACCAGGAAACAATTCCACGTCGGCGCGATAACACGGAGGAGACGTTTAAGTAACGCCTGCTCGATGTGAACGAAGGCTCCGGTGGTGCAGAGAACCATGAGTCAGAGCCGAGTCCTGCATGGCAGCAGTGTTGTTGCGAGTGTTAATTAACTCTTCTACGGCGGTAACGATTGGTCGACGCTGATGTTGGATCGGTAGATGGAACCAAGGGGGAGCTGGAAAGGTGAAACGGTGTTGATGTGACTTCCATCAGAGGTGTTATGGAGCAGATAAAATAGTCTTCCAGCGCCTCGAGTTCTCACTTCATCCCGAGGTCGATGCCGACAAAGTGTTGCATGAGTCACCGGCTGCCGGAGCTTAATCACGCAGAAGTAAAAACGCTTCAAATCCTCGGGAAACTCTCGCCGTCGTCGCGAAGATTCATTTTCCAATGATCAGTATCTAGGCTCGCAGATGGAGAGAGCGCCGTGATGTGAGCGTACATCGACGTAATCCTGTATAAACAGTTGGTTGTGGAGCCCCAGTCAAGTCAACAGTCTCTAAATCACCAGATGACTTTTTCAACTGGAGAACCAGCTGGTTCATCATCAACATCATCAATACTGGTGTTTGAACTTCGACTCTGAGCTCATCGTTCTTGGCAATGAATTCGACAAAATCCTTCTTGCTTTTTTTCGTAATTATTTTGATACATTATTGATTCATTTATTCCACATCTGTGTCCTTGTTTATGATACAAAGTTTATCCACATGTGAATTTCTTTAAAAAAAAATGTAATTGTAGATCAGGGGTCTCAAACTCTTCTGGCCGGGGGGGGGGGCCACCAGAGGTCAATTCTTTTGGAAACTGGGCCACAGGCTACTGTGTATTTCAGCATTTTTTCCTGACTGTCTTTGACAAAAAAAATCTATATTTTTTGTTTTATAGACTTGTGTGTGCCTTTATGACTTTTCACTGTGAATTTGACAGATTTCAAATGTTGTTTTACTTTAGAAATCTGTTCCATGTTAACTATATAACCAAAGCTATGATAACTTGTCTTTTTCTTATATTATACTTGCAATTTTCTTGACTTTGAAAAAATGTAGTCCCATGCTCTGCCTACAATAAAAACACAGGTTTGAGACCCTTGTTGTAGATGGATATTGTTCAGTTGTTGAATGTATTTATGAGACAGTTGTGTCTCTTAAAATATGATTTGATGATGGTCTCTGGGGTTGTCCACCCTGGTTCATTGGCGTCTGCTTCTTGTTTCCTCCCCGGTCCTTGACCCGTCTTTTTCCAAGTGGTATGTCCTGATTAAACCTCTTAATAAACCTTACTTTATTAGGGTTTTTGTCTAGTTATTATTTTATCATTAGTTACATTCATGAGCCAAAGAAAACAACTTCCACAATGAAGCTAATTTCACATGTTTATGTCGCAAACAGATCAGTAAAACTATACATTTAAATCAGGGATTTTAATCTATTTAAACACTTTTATCTGTCAAAACATCCCTTTATCGAAATAACTGTAAATCTTGTTATTTATCCTACGACACAAGCTGACAAAAACAAAACCTCTTAAAGGTGGTGTACAGTTTTTTTTTGTTGTTTTTTTTAAAACCAGTACACAACCATAAATTGTTTTGTCAACTTATGTCTATACATACATACAAATATGTATGTATGTATGTATATGTACATATATATATATATATTTATTATAATATATATATAAGCTTCCTACTTACAGTATATATACTAAATATATATTTTACTAAAACAAAAAAAAGGTTAAGATAAGAAAAACTGGTAATAATAATGATATAATGAACAAATCAGTGTTTTTAGGGAGTTAATGATTAGAATAAACCATTTAAATATATATTACCTGCACTAAGCGCTTATTTGAGCAGCACAATGTACAGTCTTGACTTTCTTCATTGTTATTCTCACATTTTTTGTTACAACTGAATTTTGAACAGTCATGATTCGACAAGAACTAGTTTCTCATTTGAGCCGTTACACATTTCCGACACTGGGGGGCGCCAGACGCAAGGTTTGAATTTAAAATATTGCAGCTTTAACCATAAAGAAAAGAGTTCTAATGGCAGAATATAAGAGTGAATGAGTGGATGTGTATACTGACGATGATGTTGCGTGTGGAAGCAAAGACACACACTCAGCTCTTCTCCGTCCATTTATTTGTGTCATCAAAAGCCGGCAAGTTTCCAGCGACGCCTTAAATAGTCGATACATTCAGTAGGACAAACCAAAAAAAGAACAGTCACCTCTATACAATCTACAGCTGTAAAACACTGGGAGGTGCGTAAGAAAGTTGTGATCTCAAAAAAAAAAAAAAATGCGAGAAGCGTCGGTTTATACATTCATTATAATAATATAACACTGTGCTGTAATAATATAAGATTAAATAGACTTTGTACAATACTATGGCCAAACACATTTAAAGCTTTTCCTCAACACATTCGCACACATGCACACTCTTGATTGACTCCCTCAGAACATCTCCAGACAATTTTTTTTATTATTTCCTCTCCTTCCACCATCTGCTCTCACGTGGGAGATAAAGACCCACCTGCATGTGACAGTCGGTCCCGCCCCCTCAACCGGCTTCCCAGCAGGTCCGCCTCGGTCTCCGGAGACCAGAATTACAAGACCGGCGGCACAAATGTCACATTAGGACGACGGGAAGCGCTAACACGTGGAATGAATGTCTCGCGGTGATTTGTTGCGCGTCATGTTTGAGACTCGAGCCACATTTATCGGATGTCGGGATACTTGTCGGTGTCTGGAGATTCTACGGCAAACTCGAAGGTCAAAAGTAGCACTTGTGAAATTAACTTTCGTGGCGAGTGCAGTGGGGAAGGAATGATGGATGTGAGGGACGAGAGCGAAGAGGCAGGTGGCCGTCTGAACCCGGGGAACTTTGAAGGGAATCAATTTGAAGGGGAACAAAGGGACGTGGAAATGGAACGGGAAATAGATTTTGAAAAGGGATAACAAGCCCAACCTGATGCTCAGACAGCAATTTGGAAATTGTTGTTTTCCATCTCGTCCGTTCAAATCATTCACGAAACCTTCGCCGAGGATGAGATCTGAAGCTGGGATCAGTGGAAGATTCACTGATTCTGCCCCGAATGATAACGTGAAAACAATCCTTAAAGGCACGTGATTATATAATAGAGTAGATCATATATGTCTTTACAAGAAAGCTGGTGGTCCGGGGGCCACATTTGGCCCAGGACCAGTATGAATCCGGTCCTCTTGAGGTCACAATAAATCTGTTAAGAATACTTGACGGCCCCACAGTACCTTGTTTATTATTGTGTTATTTTATTTAGTATCATTATAATTCCAAAATTAACAATTAAAAAAAAATCGGGATATTTTATTACCAACAGTTAAAAACACAGGTTAAATTAAATACTTTTTTTTTAACAAAATATTTAAAAATTTGGATTAGGGCTAGAAAATGTAATACTGTGATAATTAAAGTGTATAATTTGTTTTTAAATGATTCGTACTTTTTAGATTTGATCTTTTTTTTTCCGCTCTTTTCTTGAAAGTCATAGTATTTACATGTATTTGTATGTGAGAATATATATTTTTCTTTATTCCCTTGAGTCTTTTAGGTTGTTTTAGTTGGCAATGAACAGAAATTGGCCAAAAAGAAAAGTGACTTCTTCAAGGTTATCTTTATAAGCAAGTTGTGTAAAAGTCAGTCCTATAAGTTAACGTTGTGGACAATAAAGACGCGTCTCAGAGCCACTTGAACTGATCGTCCGTGGGGTACCGAAGTCTAGCGATGCACAAAGATGAGCACAAAAGCCCAGACAGCCCGTCATACCAGACGACGTTAGAAGTACATACCTGTCGCCCTGAAGGTCGCAAGTACGACCAATCTTTTACCGTGATTTAAAACGTTGCTTTCAAAGTCAACACGCATGATGTTTTTTGCTTTATCTTTTTTTTTTTATATTACAGAAATGTTTCCATGTACCGAGAAGCTACTCAACCGCACGATATATGGAGCCACTCACCCGGGTCGACACGCCGGTCATGGCCGTGATAAATCAGTCGTGGAACCTTTTGAACCTTTTGACCTGAATTTTTCAGCTGTGGATTTTTGCTTGGTTGTTTGCTGGTGTGGAATACAGAAAATGCTTTCCCTTCTCCCGGCCGCCCTTTAACGTTATAGAACTCCATCCATCAGATGTGAAATAAATACCCAGAATGCCTCTGGCGTTGTATTCCGAATCTGGCCATTGTGACGGCTTCTTTCCTGATTGACAGATGGATCCCCCCCCCACCCCCCGCCTTCGACCCCCCCGAGCATTTACATCGATGACTTCTGTCAGTGTTGAGATTTCTGAAACTTAGCACCGACATGATGTTCATGACTCCTCTGTGAGATGTTGCTAGGTTACCATCGGGAGACACTTTGGCCTTGAGTCCAAATACTAATGGAAAAAATATATCTATATATTCCCAAAGAAACGTAAGAGAAAAGCATTTACAGTCTTTTTCTTGCTGATGAATCGGCAAAAATACATTCAATATATTCATCAAGATAATGGCTACAGTCATCTCAAGGTCCATTAATAGTTAATGGAGGACTATCCGCGGGCAGCAGAAATTTCCTCTTTTCTAATATTGGAATGAACGACACCATGCAGCCACACTGATTCCAACAGCAGTTTTTTTTTTGCAAAAGCTACGATAACAGTCAAGTCTAACGAAAAAAGAGTTACAATACTTAACACGGATTCTGTCTTTTGAGTGCCGACGTGTTCATGACCTGCACTTCTCAGACCAGCTCTGAATGTTTCAAGTCGTTCCTCGTGAAGTCCTTCATGTGGTTCGTATTAAATAAATAAAAATTAAAAAAGGGTTTCGGACAAATCGCCCGTCACGGCGAGATGTTTTCACGCCGCAGGCTTTGAGCTTTTCAGCCGCTCCAAAGGAAAATGACTCCCAAAAGGACGGTTTGGAATTTCTTCACTTTGGGTGGCAGTGCGAGGCAGGGAGCTACGATTTGAGAAACCGGTGTCACTGGACGACTCGGACCCCGGGTCTACCTTTGTTAGCTTGAGCTGCTCTTACCAATCTGTACCTTTTTTTTTTGCATTGCTGTTGGTTCTTCGTAGCATTGTGTCACGGCTAGCCACTAGCTGCTTCGACTAAGCACGCTGACATTTTCAAGCCTTATTATGGTCGTCGTCAAGGAGACAAAGCCACGTTATCCCCCCCTTAAAGGTCGAGTAAGGGGCGTCTGCTGGTGGCACTCAGGAGGATATGCATATGGGCTTCCCGTTTTTGTCGTACTGGTACGCCAACATCTTGATGCAGTGGGAGTTGGCCGGTGAGATCCAGGGGCTGCTCGTGATGGAGAAGTTGTGGCTGGCGTAGAACGGCGTCGGCTGCTTCCGGCAGTGGACGAGCGCCCGCAGGACGTTGGCCGCCATCCCTCTGAAGCGCTTGCTGATGAAGCAGTAGAGGAAGAAGTTGACCGCCGTGTTGAGCAGCGCCAACATGTTGGCCAGGTCGGTGAGCATGTGGAGGAGTCGGCCGGCGCCGGGCGACGCCGGCGGCGAGGAGTAGAAGTGGTACAGGATCATAAGGGTGCGCGGCGCCCACAGGACGGCGAACAAAGAGGTGATGGCCAGGAGGATGGCGGTGGTTTTGCCCGTGGAGTATCCACGGAGGCGGAAGCAGTTGCGGCGTCTGCGCAGCTTCCTCACGATGATGGCGTTGAGCGTGAAGAAGACGGAGCAGGGCAGGAGGTAGACGGTAGCGCAGTGCGCCCACACGAGCACGTGTTGAGCGACGGTTCTTTTGACGCCTTCAGCTCCAGCCGTTCTTCCCGCCCCAGACAAGCTGTGCCAGAGCTCGGGCCACCAATAATAGGGGACCGCCGACAGCAAACAGCCGACGTACACCGCGAGTATCACCCTGCGAGTACGCCCGGGGTAGGACACCGTGTGGTACCGCAGGGGGTGGCAGACCGCGATGTATCGGTCGATGGTGAGCGGGACAGTGATCCAGATGGACGTGTGGATGGAGGAGAACTCCAGGACCTGCACGGCGCTGTTGACGGAGGGCGGCAGCGGCAGGGCCAGGATGAAGTCCTCCAGGATGAAGTCGACGAAGACGATGAGGAGCAGCACGAGAACGTCGGCCGCCGCCAAGGCCAGGAGATAGTTGTACGAGGACTTCTGACGGCGCAGCACCAGCTGGGACAGGATGACCACGGTCAGGATGTTGGCTTTAGGAGGGGTTAATGGAGTATGGATTGACAGAAGGGAGTGATGAGAAATGTGGAAAAAGGGAAGGATAGCAAGGTCGGGAAAAGGAGAAGGAAGGGAGACAGAGAAACATATTGTTAGTAGACTTGAAAGGGGAAAGTTTGAAGTAAACAGACACAAGAATGCAAAAGGTTATCAAAGTTTCCTAACTTTTACATTAGATTGAGCTTCCAATAAACGACTTTTCCTCCTTCAACCCTGGTGCTCCGTCCAACATCGTCCTTGCATGCGCTCAATAAAAGCGATGGCAGACTTTACGATCTCTTGAACTTTCCATACTTTATCTTCAGCGGTTTTTTTTTCCTCTGGCAATTAGCGAGGCTGTCGGATGAGCGCAATTATTTAATGGTTTCGAAACATGCCACGAGCGTTTCCATGGCAACTGCTAAGAGGGTTTACAGAGTCACACACACAAGTCGGCAGGAAGAGCCGACTTCGGGAAAGCTTAAACAAGTCTTTTGACATGTTCTCAACAAACTTTTTTATTGCCTCAAAAATAGTGCTTGCACAGTCTAAGCGGGTTATAATAGCATTTATTTTATATATAATATATATAATAATTACCTGAATCACTCAACCTCAGTCAGGAATTTTGGTTTGTTTTTCCTTCCTTTCTGTTTATTAAAAGTTCGAATTTACTGTTTATTTTTATAATCAATTGAATTAGTAAATAGCAAAATAAAAAAATAAATAGATAAATAAATAGATTATGATATTACCATTGTATTCATTAAAAAATAAAATGTCTAAATTCAATATTTATTTAATCTGTGGCCTTTTAAATTCCATATAAAAATGTTGGCGTGATCGTGCCACCAGAGAAATCCAATAGAGTGGCGAGCTTCTTCATCAGACTTTCAGCCAATCATGCGACGCACAGACGATCACGTGACCACAAACAAGCACTGGTGCGTCAATACATCACAGCGGTGTTCAAAGCAACGTTAAGATTTCAGCAATTTTTAAAAAAGCGAGTAACTCAGTGCTCGATTGGATTGGTCTGGTAAGATGTCACGACTATGCTAACATTTTATATTGAATCTAACAGGCTATGAATGGAAAAATATTGCATTTAGAAAATGTATTTTTAAATGATTAGAATAAGAATATTAAACTAAAGCTTTCAATTTGCAACGTATTGAATCAAATTAATAAAAAAAACAACTAAAGAATTAAATATATTTTCAATAAAATAGTTAAATTAAACATTTGAAAAAAGGAAAATTCAACTATTTATATTTAAGCTCTAGTTAAGCAGTCTAAGCAGAAAAACCAAAAATTACAAATCACTTTACAAATATTTCGACCTTCATCGGATCAGAATGCAATCGAGCTAATGAAGGACAGTCAACAATAAACACGTTGATTCATTTCATTCAAGCCAGTAAACATCGCCTTGTCAACACTTTCCTCACGTCTCTCTCATCAGCACCTTCACTGTTTTTCTTCCAAAACTGGACAATAAACCAAGTGAGGAGCTCGACACGTGGAAGATCTGCTGTTCTTTACTGCCTCGAATACAAAGCACAAGGACGACCACACAGTAGCTTTTTTTGTTGTTGTTAAGATTGTCAACATGTGATCGTTTACTGAAACTGGCTCCTGAGATTGATTTTCCTCAAGACACAGAGACCTTCATGCTTTTAGCAGCTGTCTATACTGTGTGTGTGTTTGTGAGTGTTGTTTATGTCTATTTATGTTTGCGTGTGTGTTTATATGTGTATTTGTGAGTGTTGTTAATGTGTATTTATGTTTGTGTGGGTGTTTATATGTGTATTTGTGAGGGTTGTTTATGTGTATTTATGTTTGTATGGGTGTTTATATGTGTATTTCTGAGTATTGTTTATTTGTATTTATGTTTGTGTGTGTGTTTATATGTGTATTTGTGAGTGTAGAATATGTGTATTTATGTTTGTGTGGGTATGTTTGTATATGTGTATTTATGTTTGTGTGAGTGTGTTTGTTTGTGAGTGTTATTTATGTGTATTTATGTTAGTGTGTGTGTGTTTGTTTGTGATTGTTGTTTATGTGTATTTATGTTTGTGTGTGTGTTTGGTCGTGAGTGTTGTTTATGTGTATTTATGTTTGTGTGTGTTTATGTGTATTTGTGAGTGTTTGTTAATGTGTATTTATGTTTTTGTGTGTGTTTAAATGTGTATTTGTGAGTGTTTGTGTATGTCTATGTGTGTGTTTAAGTGTGTGTGTAAGTGAGTGTTTATCTGTTTGTTTATGTTTGTGTGTTTGTGAGTGTGTATGTGTGTATATATAGGTATAGGTATGTGTATGAATGTGTGTGTGTTTGTGTGTGTGTTTGTTCATGTGAGTGTGTGTATATATATATATAGGTGTGTGCATGTATGTGTGTGTTTGTTTGTGAGTGTGTGTATATGTATATGTGTGTGTGTAGGTGTCTGTTTGTGTGTGTAGGTGTGTGCGTGAATATTTGTTTATGTGTGTTTTCGTTTGTGTGTATATGTGTGTTAGGTGTGTGTGTTTGTTTGTGTATGTATGTCTGTGTGCCTGTAAATGTGTTTGTGTGTGTGTGTGTGTGTGTGTGCGTTTGTCTGTGTGTGTGCTTGTGTACAGAGTTCCTCAAACAGGTAAAACTGTTTTCACAAAGATTCTTAAACACATACACTCAACAATAACACAAAGCACACAATAAGGTCAAACAAAAAAACACATATACCTAAAACAAACACACTACGACACACACAATACAAACACACAAACAAGACACGCAGAACACAAAGCAAACACAAACATGGACACAGGCACACAACACTCAGACACTAAAGACAAACATGGGAACGCAGACACACACAATGTACACACTATTACACAGGAGTCAGAAGTGAGATCGTGCTGTGAATCTTCTTTTCTTTGTTGAGTATTAAATAGAAATGCTTCTGTGTCACAACATTCTCCTGAGGATTGAGTTCAGTGTACAAAGCAATTTCTAGAAAAGTGTCTCATACACAGAGAGGACGACTCGCTGAGAAACAATATCAAAAATTGAATGTATCATGAGACGATATATATATTAATACTGGAGGAACAAGGATATATTTGTAGTATTGTTGAGTACTTGACTCTGGTGTTGCAGAATTTACAGACCACATGACTCTTGACGAAGTCGTAACTGCTTTCATTTGTTTTGAAACATCAGCTTTAGAAGCCGCTGGAGTTGACAGTATCCTCTCAGCCTCGGATATCCTGCCTCGAAAAGCGCTTTATAAATAAATATTACTTACTTACTTACTTACTTACTGATTTCGTTCTTCCTTTAGCTGTGAAGTACCTATTGACTCCTGCCATCTAGTGGCCGAAAGTTTAACTGCTACAAAACAATGAACACATGCTGTGAATGTTAACTTTAACATTAAATATATATTTGATTCAACACGCAAAATAACTATTATAAGAAGTAAAAAAAAAGTAATTGAAAGGAAGAATAAATAGAAAAGAAAAATCAATACAGTATCATCAATATTTTCTAACTTCACAACTTGGCAGGGGAATGCATCGACTCAGTGCTACAAAGATGGAAGGTTGTGTTAGCATTAACTCCATCAACAAGAGCCACAAGTCTGGTTCACACATTTGCATCAACACACATGTGTGTGTGTGTGTGTGTGTGGGTGTGTGTGTGTGTGTGTGTGTGTGTGTCTGCTGGATGACATCTCACAGCTTCATCTGATTACAAATGATAAAGTCGACTCGGGATCATGATTAAAGATGATCTTGTCCACGAGGAGCATGTTTGACTCTGTTGCTCTTCATCCAGCAACACAAACACACAACTCACCCGGGACGAGTGATTCATCATCACACACAATATTTATCTACGCGAATAAGATGAAGTGATCGACAAGACTGGACAAGCATCAACACACACACAACACACACATACAACAAATACACACACAATACACACCAAACACATATTCACACGAAACAGATACGCATACACACACAATACACATAGATAATACACACACTCTAAACCCATACACAGACATACAACACATACACAACACACACCAAAACCCATACACAACATACAACACACACACACACAATATGACAAACACACACAGTAGACATGCACAACCCACACACACACAACATACACACAATACAAACCCACAACACATAGACAGACATATTCACACAAAACAGATACGCATACACACACAACACACATAGATAATACACACTCCAAACCCATACACAGGCATACGACACATACACAACACACACCAAAACCTATTCACAACATAAAACACACACACAATTCGACAAACACACACAGTAGACATGCACAACCCACACAATCACAACATGCACACAAAACAAACCCACAACACATACAAAACACATACACAATACAGACATAGAAAAAAAACAACACAACAAAGGCACACACAAAAAAAGTCAGACAATACATAAACATACAAAAACACACACAAACATGGACGCAAAAACACACACACAAACATGGACGCAAAGACACACACACAAAACAAAGACAGACACACACTACCACACATGCTCACAACACAGACAAACACAAAAAATGCACACAAACAAACACACTCGACAAAAAAGTAAAACACGCAGCTGATACACCCACATGCGCAGAAGATACACGCACCTACACAGACACTACTACACAACTGTATCGACTTGATTTTAACCACAAGCTACTTTCTCTACCATGTGACCAGTTGTGATGCAGAACCAGACCTGGAAACGGTGAATTGTCGTCTCACAGCGGCAGCCCATCATTTTGTTTGCCCCCCGCGGTGAGACGCAGCCTTCTACCCACAACAAAAGAGGTCCGTGGCGGACGTGACATTTCCATTTAGCGGGCGAAGCTCCCATTCACTCGTGCCTTTGATGGCGCCCGCGGGCCTCTGTCAGGCGTCACGCCGGGCGCCGAAGCGTCACGCCGAGATGCAAACAAACACCGGAAGACTCACGCAGAGACAGAAAAAAAAACAGCAACCCAGCGGTTTTTAATTTGGAAAGTCTGGGGACTTGATGAAAAAACCACTGACCCACTTCGGGCGGTCGTAGGATGACGAGTCATCTGGGTCAGGGGAAGAGAGTCCAAGTTACACAAGTGGTCTTATGCACTTCCAAGAGTAGTTAGAAGAGGTAAATAGGAGCTACTGATGAACCACAGTACTAGTTAGTTGTACTAGGTTCTACTCTGGCCTCTTGTTTTTGGTTGCTGCCATAACACGTCTGAGTCACCCGACCACAGATGTGACGCATGCAGACGGACGTCAGCGTCGAGAGTGACGTGAGGTCCTACCTTCAAAATAGCCGTTTGGCTTCCTCAGAGAGATGATGCCCCCCTCGAGTGTGGGGGCGAAATATCCCTCTTGTAAAAGTGGCAAGAATTGCAATTAGGGGTTTTTTCTCTTGTGAGTCGCAGGAAATTGAGTTAGAGCTTTGATGGGTTATGGAGAGGTTAATAAGATCTGAGCGGAGAACATGATTTGAGAAAAAAAAAGAAAAAAGGATGAACAGGTTGGTCTGAGGAAGGTCAGAGAGACTAGAAAAAAGGGAGACGGTGATTGAAAGGGAAAGGATGGAAGGACGGGATTAGACAAAATGAGGTATTAAAGAGGAGAAGGTACGGGTGGGAAATATCGGAGGTGGCTTCAAAGGTCACGCGCACTTTGTTCTAGATGACAACCCTTTTTGCAAGTGTCAGCACTGAAGAAAGGCTGCTCTTTACCTTCCTGGGTGAAGAACCAGAGGGAAATCATAGTCGCCACGAAATAGTTGCATTGCCAAGAACGTAGAAAAGGCATAGAAATAGTTCCTTAACATGGGCAGGAAGAGTCTACTAGCTTAGACACTTCCTATGATGGTAGACTTCGATTAATATAACGTACAGTGTCCTGGCATTAACATCAGCAGCCTCAAATTTCAGACCATGGTTTTCAGTTAGATATGGGGACATGGTGGGTGGTTGTCCAGGCTGAACCACTTGCCCAATGGTTGTTCTTCATGTATCTTGGGGTTCGCTCGATTGAGAATTCTTTCGTCCAATACTTTTGGTTGTCCTAGACACATTACTGTCTACCTAACTAGAGATGTCCGATGTCTATTGTCTCTTTTCCACCCCTTTCGTCTTAGCCCTACTCGACTCTACCCAGTCTGTGTTGCGTTTCCACCGGTATGGAGAATCAACGAAGATTTTTTTAGTACCTGCTCCGCTATGTTACGACCACCTGCCCACCAGTCGAGTCGAGTAGGGAAGAACGCCATTAGTCCCTCTTCAAGTAACTCCCAATGAGTATCTTTACCTTATGCTTCATAAGTACATAATAATAAAAACTTTTGAAAGACACAAAAAGATAAAGAGAATGAAAGAGCACTAACCTTAGCTTTACTGACACTCTTTTCACTGGCTCACAGGAGGAGGACAGTCCTTGACTCCTTTAAAAAAAACTGGCCTGTTAATATTACTAGAGTTAATTAAAAAATAATAATTCCTGCCCTTGGGTGCCCCCTAAAGGCTTTTACGTGTAAAACCATTACAGCTAAAAACCGCAATTAAGGAATAGAACACTGTAGAATGAGGTGAGTCGAGGGCAGTCGAGGGAAATGTTGTCCCTATCATCTGACAACATGTTAGCCAAACACGAGCGGGTGTTTCTGATTTTATTTTGGCAAGGATTGGCAGCTTTTTTGTCCGTCAGCTGGTCAAACAAAGTCATCTCTGCCGCTGCGACAAAACAACACTGATTTATAGCCTCGAACAACCCCTACCTGCCCTGGCTTTCTGTTCTGCTCTGTCTCCTCAAAGAAAACCTTATTTTCTTTCCTTGCAACATTTGATCCAACCGACCAGACTTAACGTGATGGTATCTATCTATCTATCTATTTATCTATCTAGAAATTGCCCCTTCCGCCCGCTCACTTGCCTGGATTGACAATTGTCAAACAAAAAAAAAAAGAGTCCCATCTCTTCATTAGGGGGTGGTTGACACTTGACCGACACAGTAGCATAGAGGGTTGTTAGCGCCCTGGACATCCCTGACCAATTATGTGTTTTATCAGTCCTTTCAAACTTTGGTCATTTGAGAGGATAGACGATGAGTTCTTTTTTCCTGTTTTGTGTTTCGTAAGCTACCATACTTATAGGGGAACCATGTCAGGCAGTAAAGGTCCTATAATATGAATCCCATATGATCAGATCCCATCTACTTTTACCCTACTCAAGACCAACCTTACCACTTTACCTTACCGTCCCCTACTACACACTTTCTACCCCTTATTCCTTCGTATATTAGATGTCTGGGGCATGCCTTAAGAAATAATTGGTTTCCTAAAAATGAATGTCCTTACTCCTTAATATCCTGCTATCACTTATCCTACCCATCGCTCCAACTTCTCATTATGGACTATGATTAGAGTCTTATCGTAGTTATTCCTCTGGTTTGTCATGTCTTGCACTTTTTCCATCGCCATGTCTTGAACTTTCCTATTCTGTCCAACCCTCCTGTCTTGACATGTCCGGTCTTGAATACCTTTTCTTAGGATCTGCTGTATCAACGGTCTTGTCCAGGGTGTATCATCATGTTCTTTTTTGTCCTCGTCACATCGTACCGAACCTACTCGATCCTGCTGCTCTGATCTTGTCATCAGTACGGTAGGTTTAAGTCGGCTTTAGCCTCGAGCTACTTCAGAGTAGCTACTTGACTTTTCAATCTGCCCTCCATTCATCTCGTCCCCCATAATCTTCTACCGTTGATCCCCTAATTTTGAGCAGAACCTTCAGCTCATTATTTCCTAGGCTCAGGTCTTCTCTGCCACTCGACCTCTGTAATTGCCAGAGCTATTCATGGTCAAGCTCCTCCTTACATCACTGATCTGATCCAGCCTTACACCCCAGCTCGGGCTCTGAGGTCTGTGGATCAGAATCGACTTATGGTTCCTCGCACACGGCTCAGAACCAGAGGAGAGAAATCTTTTCAGGCTGTTGCTCCTAAAGCTTTGGAACAATCTTCCTCTCTCTTTGCGCTTGATGGAGTCTACTGACTCCTTTAAGAAACATCTTAAGACGTTTCTATTTGTTCAGGCTTTTCCTTGATTTTCTGGAACTCCTTTTGTGTTCTCAGTTTTATCTTGACCTTTAAAGTAAATACTTTATTGAATTTTGTTTTGATTGTTTAAGCGCTTTGTGACCCTGGTCTAGAAAAGCGCTAAACAAATAAGAATTACTAACTTACTTACTTACTTACTTACTTAGCACCGAACCGCCAGGGCTCTTCCTTACCTTTGCTCTACGTAGCGTAAGAAGGTCAAGTCCGTCACAGATCCGTCGCTGACCAAACACAAGCCAGTAATCAAGGTAACAACCTTCGATCACTCGGAGGGGTGTTACGTGTTGCGGGTCTGTAGGTCACACGGCTACTACTCACACTCGCTCATGAAACATTCATGATTCAGCTTGAGTGGAAGGAGCTGTGTCATAATGAATGAATAAGTCCGAGCAGCCGCTGAAAACCATCGCGCCGCTGCACTCAAGTCCCGCATTAATTCAGACAACTATTGTACGATTGCCCAACACGGTATTTATCACATTTGTGCGGCAACAGAGGAGCTGCAGAGGGAATTGCTTTTTTTCGTTTTGCAACCCCACGGTGAAACACAGGGTTCTGACGTGGGGAGAATGAAATTTTCTTGTGTGTTGCAGATTTGTTGTAATCAGGGAACAGCTTATGTCTTGAGATAACATCTCACTGCTGCCGTGTAATAAGGTTTTTGCTCAGGTATTCAAAAGAACCGGAGGCGCTTTAATGTATTCAGAGGGAATCTTAGCTCGGCCCCTCAATCAGGAAGTATATTACTTTGTGTTCCTGTAAGAGGTTTTCGGAGCATAAATCCTTCGACCACGATCGATCACGTCCAAACTGTCAAGATGACCCTCGGTCACAACGAGCCATGGCGATCTGCGGCGAAAAGTTTTTTTTGTACATTTAATACTCCAGCTTGAATGAGTTTTTATGATTCTTAAGCATTTGATGTTGCAAATTAACATTTAATATTACGTTCTTAGTTTCAACGTATTTTTATTATTTGCCCGAATTTAACATTTTGTTGCCATTATAATGACTAATATCTTAAATATTGCATCAAATATATGTTCCTTTAAAATATATATATATATTTTTTTTTTAATATTCACATATTTTCAATGTAAAGTATGTACACAATTTTTCTTTAAATTTTGGGTTTATTTGTGTTTGAACAATCCTTTTTTTGATTGAAATTGAAACCCCTTAAAATTGCATTGGATTTTTCCTTCCACGATCAAACAAACAAAAAAAATCCACCATTTTCTTCCCCAAATTGAAATAAACATCACTCTAGTTTTGGACCTTTTTTGGACTTTCCAAAAAGTGAAATAGTTCTAAAAATGAGATACTTAAACCAGCGACAGCATAAAAATCAACATATTAGGAATGTGGTGAAAGCAATGGATTTGCCAAGAGACAAATTTAGCACCATTTTTAAAAACGTTTTTATATTATTCATAATATTAATACATTTTAACAAAATGGCTAAAACCAACTAAAAAAAATAAAAAAATCTGATAATATTTAGTATGTTGTTGTTGCTTCATAAGACCAACAGGTGCGGAGATAGAATCTCATCTGGGAACAGATGCGTTGGTGGGTCTGGACACGTGAAAGCACATCTGGCCGTGAAGAGCATAAAACCATGTAATGTTCCCTCCAAGAACACAAATAAAACACACTCAGACGTGCCTGCTGTGATGACAGACAGAAGCATCTGGACACCAATTTATTCCTGAACTATTTTAAGTGGCCTACATGTAGTCAGTCATGACAGTCACACACACACACACACACAGACACAGCGTGAGACGGCAGCAGCTCTCATGGATCACACAGTGGGATGCGGGCAGTAAATGGCTCTGACAATGACGGTGAATGGACTAATCAGTCAGCGGCACAACAAGGAAACGCCATTAATTCCTGGGATCACGTGACACACGTCGGCCGGTTCAAGGCTCCGTCGTTACGCACGACAATTATCCGACAACAAATATTGAATAAAAAATCACAGCTGTATTTGATAAACGATTCTGGGTCCAAGGTCATTAAACACACTTTGTTTCTTGACTCCACTTAAAATATTTATGATTTAAAAAACCATTAACCATGAGAATCATTTATAGTGTGAATGAAATACTGTTTTTACCAAAACAAATAAACAAAAAAGGTTTTCACAAAAAGGATCATAAAAGGATACTCTTTTTAAAAATGCAAAAGAAAAAAGTACATTTAAATGTATGATATGCATTTTTTCACACAAATACATATATTTTTGAATTATTTCTGTATTTCATTTCAATATTCAGGGGTTTAATGGGTTAAAACATGTTTCTACTGAATAAAAAAAACGAACCAAAACTAAATGTTTTCCAAACAAACAGCAATCAATTGCAAAAATAAAAATAAAAATAAAAATAAATGTATGAAATACATTAATTCATCATTTTCACACAAAACTACATATATGTTTTTTGTAAAATTTCTGTATTCCATTTAAACCTTTTGGAGGTTTCAATAGGTAAAAAAAAAGTTTTTACCGAATAAAAAGAAAAAACACAAAAAATGTACTATTTAATAATAGATACACTTTTTTAAATGCAAAATAAAAAAGGGAAAAAAAGTTCTTTATAAAATACATATATATTTTAATTTTGAATACTATTTTGTAATATTCTATATTATAATTGGTTAAAAAACGTTTATTACAAAAAAAGACACACACAAACATGTTTTCCACACAAAGGAGCACTCGTGAAAATATGACATAAAATTAAAGCAATAATAATAAATAAATACATTTATTTTCTCATTTTCTTTTATCCTATTTCTATTTTTTGTTGTTTTAAGGGGTTCAACAATGTTTTAGACGACTTTATAGGACAATCATTTTGTCAAAATACTACTTGTATTGTCTATATCGTGCTACACAGCTTGTGTTTAATGCATGTAACAGTGAAGCTGAGGCAGATCGAAGCACATGCAGAGCGACGAGCACAAGGTCAGGATGACAAAGCAACAGTGTTTCTGCAGACACGTGCGCTCACGTTCAAATTGTCAGATAAGTGTCGGAATCTACACCAGAGACAGTTTTTTCCTTGAGAAAATTCCACTCGGGGTCTTACCTGGAAGGCCAAGACAGAGCAGGACGCTGTAGTAGATGACGGGCAGTGGTCCGAGGGGGCACCCCTGGGGTACCCCGGGCTGCCCGGCACTCCAGCTGCTGTCGTTCGAAGGGTTAACAGGAAAGATGTGACTGTGCTCCATGGCCTCGTTCCTCTTCCTCAGCTGAGCTCAGAGTCAAAAAAGCCTGACCACCACCAGCGGGGGTGCGGGGGGCACTGCTTGGTAGCCCGTTTGGGAGAGAGGGTGCTCCGTCCTTGGGTGCCAATCAGCATAAGTGTGGGGGATCCGTGAGGTGTGAGCGTGAGAGGGACCCAGAAATCAAGATGAAGAACGAGAGTGTGTGAGATGGTGATGTGTTAGTAGATGATGGAGAGGACGGAGCGAGGTGAGAGTGAAGGTAGAGGTGGTAGAGGGGAGGATGCTGCCTGAGTGTGTGAGCGAGTGGGAATGGTAGCGAGACAGGAGCACGGATGGAGGGAGGAGGAGGCAGGAGGAGGAGGGAGGAGGAGGAAGGTAGACGGGAGGAGGAGAGAGAGAAGAGGAACGTGCGGCGTCCACGGGCGGACGACGAGAAGGCGACAAGTGGGGTTTAAGGACGGCGGAGACGCAATCGAAGTCAGATTTATGGGGAAAGTGAAGGTCGGAGTTCGGACGTCGGCGTTAACGGCACCTGTTTGTTGTCAGCGGCAGGTGCTCGAGTGTGGCTTCAAAAGATTTCAAGAATGTTCATTGAACGCCCACTGAAGTAGCTTAAATCTCTCTCCGTCACCCTAATTTGAATCCCAATTTTGTACCCCTACGTATCCCTCCTCGTCGTGCGACTTCCATACCAATCATTTGACCCGGTGTCCTCGTAAGACTTTGCGATCTCTCCCCCTCGTAATCAATTAATTCAAACACCTTTTTAAAGCAGGACGACGCATCCTGTGGGTAGGTGTGTGTGTGCGCTTCGACTCGGGCTGGCGGCCGCTTCTCATTTAGAATGCAGCGAGAAAATGCGAACGAGCACAAAGAAACTATTCTCTTAAAAGACAACCCTGGCGGATCTGCCAGAGGAAGTTGGAAACAAAAAAAGGATGTCGGTGCTAATTAATTCTTTCAATTTAACGTAAAACCATCTGGCTAGGATGTGTTCTTCTATGCTAGTGCCTGAGCCACGTATCTGTGCTAGCCCTGGTCACTGGGGTTGCCACTGAGGAATTAAGGATTGGAAGGATGGATAGGGCTAGACCTACCTGTCTGAAGTAACCTGCAATGAGGTATGTTTGTTCTAGTAGAAGAACTCACATTTCCCCCGATCCTTTAAACTCTTCACTGGCTGCCAGTATCTTTCAGGATCAACTTTAAGATTCTGGTTCTTACTTTCAGATCTATTCATGGTCAGACGTTTCATCAGTGATCTGATCCAGCCTTACACCCCAGCTCGGGCTCTGAGATCTGTGGATCAGAATCTACTGATGGTTCCTGAACGTGCTGTTTTCTGGCTCCACCCATGAAAGACCAGGATTGACACAGATTATCCAGTCTCAGTGACAAATGGTTTCAGAAATGTAACCACAAGGGGTGATTGAACCTGTGGGTGGAACCCTCAGAGAAGTTCAAGCTAGTCCCTGAAGTACAACTGATTAAGTTGCGAACCGGCTTCCCGGAGGGCTGAGGAAAAGGTGGAGCACCACTGTAGAATTGTAAGTAAAGCTATGACTGCCATACCAGATGAGTTAGCACTTCTGTGCCAAGGTCTGTTTTCCCAAAAAAACAAACAAGTGGTCATTTGAGCAATGTGAGGGGATGTGTGATGTAAGGCCGTCAGTATTGAAGCCAGTTTACCTGATTCATGCAAATAAGTAGGGACGCAAAAGTATGGCTTGTAATAGAAAAAGGGAGTGAAGGGTAACACTACACTTAAGGCAGCGGTGGGCAAAGTGCTCCAAAAATAGCCTCAGTGGGAGCAGGTTTTTGTTTCAACCAATTAAGAGGAAAACCTTTTACCAATCAGTTGATTGTCAGTCTGGTGTTGCTTGTTGCTTGGTGTTTAAACTGTGCATGCTTGATCAGTAGAAACCAAAATCTGACGCCACTACAGCCTTTGAGGACCGGGTAGGCCACCCCTTCCTTAAAGTGACGGAATACTAAAGGTACTTTCCCTACAAAAGAGGATTTGTTGACCAGGGAATCTCCACAAGTGCTATCAGATTTTTCATATGTGTATCGGGTGCTACCCTAAAGGAGACGTCGCACATTGACAAAGGGGGCAAGTTTTGGGGAAACTGTGGTTTCTTGTAGCTGTGAAACAAGGATGTTTAACTACCATATTTTCCGTACTATAAGGCGCACTTAAAAGCCTTTAAATTTCTCAAAAAACGACATTGTGCCCTATAATCCGGAGCACCTTTATACATCAACATTACCTGGTGGGTGACTTGTTTACAAATACTTTAAGTGAGTATGCGCCGACTGAGCCGACACGCCGTGTGCGGGATTACGTCATTGCGTCATCACGTGGTGGCATTAACGACTCACTCACATCATGGCGGAGTAAGGTTACTGCCACTGTTTTAAGCGAGTGTGTCTTGGTTGTTGTACACTCAAGAAAAAAAAGCGCACAATCACTCTGCTGCACACTCAACCACTCATACACGCGCTCAACTTCTCTGCTGCGTATTTTATTTATTTGTCTGCTCACAACACCAGTCTCACGCGCTGCTGCTTGAAGCCTTTTAAACATAATTTGAACATCGTAACCATGGGAGTGAACGGAGTTGTCAGAACACTTAATAAAGTTTGACTTTATCTGACTGTTTTGTTGACATTCCCTTTAGCACAGCTTTATCTAGTGGATACATAACGCAACCCCAGTCAAACGTTTGACTGTATCTTTTATTCCATGCGCCTTATAATCAGGTCCTATTTATGAAAACAGTTCTAAAATATGCTACTCATTGAAGTTGCGCCTTATAATCCGGTGCGCCTAATATTGCGTAAAATACGGTATTAGATTTGGAAACCGCTGTCCTAAAGAATCATCCAAACACCATCGTATTCTATCAAATACTCCAACTTAAAACTGCCTTTCAATCAAGCAAAGCTGCCGTCATTGAGGAGTCATTTTTTAGGTCACAATCCTCCTGGGACTGCAGCTCGTTCATTAGCGTATCCCTTCACTCTCGATCGATTCTTTACGAGATCTGTATCTACACACCTCGTCAATTGATTAATCCGTTAGCATTGTACGTTTCCAAATACTTGTGGGGAGATCACGCCGTGTTGAAATGATGTAAAGGCGTTTGGTGGGAACAAAATATCGACTCTTTTTGTGTCCAAATGAACCCGTATGTACAACCCTTCTTTGGACCTTTTTTTTTGGTCCCGGTTTAGGTGTTAAACTGTCAATAGCCCCCCCCTTGTGAGTGACACCAGAGTCCAGGTTTTCAGGAGGGCCACGAGGCACTCGCTGTCAGCCGCACGTCTACTCTTGTGGCTCTTGTGCGCCAGAAACAAGATGCCCCGCCGTCTGACTCAGCCGGTGATTCACAGGCAGGTGCATGTGACCGAGACAAGGACCCCAAGGGCAGGAGAAGTTCTTGAGAGGTGGTCGGGGCGGGAGACAAAGACCTCATGAGTCATCCTAGCTCGGGCTCTAAATGAGCCTCTGAAGGTATAATAGCATCTTGAGACCGCTTTTTGGGGAATTGATTGACAGTTTTCCCGGAAAGGGCAGTGGAGGTGAAGTCGCTTTTGTTCTGCCCGCACGTGGCCCCGATGAGCTGCAGGGGGCGCCGGAGCAAGGGGAGCGCCGCGATTAAGCGCTAAATAAAATATGGGGCGCGCTGACGTGAATTGATCGTGGAAAAAAAATGGAGGGACCAAGAAAAGGCGATCCTTCAAGCGTGGCTGCGTGTCTCGGGAAAAGACCCCCCCAGGGGTCGCTCGGCCACTACTTAACACCAAATCATCATTGGTCCTTGTCACACAAACTCAATGACACACAATCTTCTGGCGCTGATAAAGGCGTGATTGTGTCGTCGTGCGCGTGTTCACAGATCGCATGTAGGGCACACGAGTGCGAGGCCACTTTCAGACGAAGTGGGGCAGCTGGTGTTTGTGAGGTGTCGCCAGTTACGTATCGTTTCATTACGCCACCGTTTGACCTCATTACTTCCTGCCGTGATGTATGTTATGAGGTCAGTCGTTTCCTCGTGTGTTATTGTTGCAGGTGTAACACACGTGTCTCCTGCACAGGTTCAAACCCATTACATTCCTGAGTCGCTGTGTCATGTTTCGGTCGAGATACTTCTCTCTATAGCGCCCGGAGAGGTCAATTGCCGTCCTCTTCACTTTCTCTTCGAGTCGCTCCATCTCTCACTTGTTGCCATTTCTCCTCCGTCTCCTTCCCTCCGTCCTAGTAGCTTTAGTGTTGGTAACACGACTAATAACCTCGACTAACCCTAGACTTATGAGTGTTGCATAAGAAATTCAATATTTATTACCGTTAAGAGGCACTTAAAATACTTGTTCTTCCTCATAAAATGTGTCTTTATTTAAAATATTTGAATATGGAAGAAATACTTACAATACATCATATCGAATGTATTTTTATTATTTATAATTACATTTTAGTTCGATTTTTTTTATTAATATAATGTTTTTGTTGTTGTTATATTTATTATTATTTGGATTCTCTATTTTTAAGTAGATTTACTTCCTTATAAAATGTATCTTTATCAAAAAACAACACATTTTTTATTTTATTGTACAATTATTATGTTGGCTGTTGTTGTTGTTATTATATTATATTATGTTATTATTTCTGCTCTAGTAGAAGAACTCACATTTCTCCGATCCTTAAAACTCTTCACTGGCTGTCAGTTTCTTTCAGGATCAATTTAAAATTCTGGTTCTTGCTTTCAGATCTATTCATGGTCAGACCTTCCATCAGTAGATTCTGATCCAGCCTTACACCCCAGCTCGGGCTCTGAGGTCTGTGGATCAGAATCTACTGATGGTTCCTGAACTTCCAGAGGAGAGAAATCCTTCCAGACTGTTGCTCCTAAGCTTTGGAACGATTTTTTCATGTCATTGCAGAACTTTAACTACAACTGAAAGAAATATATCGTAGGATAACATTTTTGTCATTGCTAATGCTAAATGCTGATGCTAATGTTTATGCTAACCTGCTGCTAACATGGATACTTCATCTCGTCCTTCTACTTTATCTTCTATGTTCTTACTGATTCTAACAATAACCAGATTGTTATTAACGTAATAACATCTTTATCATTGCTAATACTAATGCTAATGCTAATGCTAATGATAATGCAAACAAGGCTGCTTCATCTGGTCCTTCTACTTTATCTTATATGTTCTTACTGATTCTAACAATAACTAGATCGTTATTAACATGATAACATCTTTATCATTGCTATTGCTAAATGCTAATGCTAACCAAGCTGCTTCATCTGCTCCTAAAACTTTATCTTCTGTGTTCTCAGTGATTCTAACAATATGTGAAGGTGCGGAAAGAAACCCAGGAGCAGAAAGTGTCTGTTCGTCAAAACTTGACAGTTTTATTAGGAGCAGGAGAGGATCGTCACAGTTAGTACAGGAATATACAGCAAACAGGTAAGATATCCAAACAACAGGTCAAGGGCACAACCAGGCAGAAAGACGAGAAAACATACCAGGGTCAAAACCAGGAAGGAAAAACAAACTTGAATCGGGAATTTATAACGTGAAACACGAACTAGACAAACACGGGACAGAGAGTGTGACGAACTGACAAAGACTGAGGGAGAGTGAGCAGAATAAGATGCTGCCAGCAATCAGTGGCAGCTGTGGAGCAGAAGAACACAAGACAGGTGAAGACAATAACTAATCAGCAGGAGAACACAAGACAGGTGAAGATAATAACTAATCAGCAGGAGAACACAAGACCAGGTGAAGACAATAACTAATCAGCAGGAGAACACAAGACCAGGTGAAGACAATAACTAATCAGCAGGAGAACACAAGACCAGGTGAAGATAATAATTAATCAGCAGGAGAACACAAGACCAGGTGAAGACAATAATTAATCAGCAGGAGAACACAAGACCAGGTGAAGACAATAATTAATCAGCAGGAGAACACAAGACCAGGTGAAGACAATAACTAATCAGCAGGAGAACACAAGACCAGGTGAAGATAATAACTAATCAGCAGGAGAACACAAGACCAGGTGAAGACAATAATTAATCAGCAGGAGAACACAAGACCAGGTGAAGACAATAACTAATCAGCAGGAGAACACAAGACCAGGTGAAGACAATAACTAATCAGCAGGAGAACACAAGACAGGTGAAGATAATAACTAATCAGCAGGAGAACACAAGACCAGGTGAAGACAATAACTAATCAGCAGGAGAACACAAGACCAGGTGAAGACAATAACTAATCAGCAGGAGAACACAAGACAGGTGAAGACAATAACTAATCAGCAGGAGAACACAAGACCAGGTGGAGACAATAACAATCAGCAGGAGAACACAAGACCAGGTGGAGACAATAACAATCAGCAGAAGAACACAAGACCAGGTGGAGACAATAACAATCAGCAGGAGAACACAAGACCAGGTGGAGACAATAACAATCAGCAGGAGAACACAAGACCAGGTGGAGACAATAACAATCAGCAGGAGAACACAAGACCAGGTGAAGACAATAACTAATCAGCAGGAGAACACAAGACCAGGTGAAGACAATAATTAATCAGCAGGAGAACACAAGACCAGGTGAAGACAATAACTAATCAGCAGGAGAACACAAGACCAGGTGAAGACAATAACAATCAGCAGGAGAACACAAGACCAGGTGAAGACAATAACTAATCAGCAGGAGAACACAAGACAGGTGAAGATAATAACTAATCAGCAGGAGAACACAAGACCAGGTGAAGACAATAACTAATCAGCAGGAGAACACAAGACCAGGTGAAGACAATAACTAATCAGCAGGAGAACACAAGACCAGGTGGAGACAATAACAATCAGCAGGAGAACACAAGACCAGGTGGAGACAATAACAATCAGCAGAAGAACACAAGACCAGGTGGAGACAATAACAATCAGCAGGAGAACACAAGACCAGGTGAAGATAATAACAATCAGCAGGAGAACACAAGACCAGGTGAAGACAATAACAATCAGCAGGAGAACACAAGACCAGGTGAAGATAATAACAATCAGCAGGAGAACACAAGACCAGGTGAAGACAATAACAATCAGCAGGAGAACACAAGACCAGGTGAAGACAATAACTAATCAGCAGGAGAACACAAGACAGGTGAAGACAATAACAATCAGCAGGAGAACACAAGACCAGGTGAAGATAATAACAATCAGCAGGAGAACACAAGACCAGGTGAAGACAATAACAATCAGCAGGAGAACACAAGACCAGGTGAAGACAATAACTAATCAGCAGGAGAACACAAGACAGGTGAAGACAATAACAATCAGCAGGAGAACACAAGACAGGTGAAGATAATAACTAATCAGCAGGAGAACACAAGACCAGGTGAAGACAATAACTAATCAGCAGGAGAACACAAGACCAGGTGAAGACAATAATTAATCAGCAGGAGAACACAAGACCAGGTGAAGACAATAACTAATCAGCAGGAGAACACAAGACCAGGTGAAGACAATAACAATCAGCAGGAGAACAAGACCAGGTGAAGACAATAACTAATCAGCAGGAGAACACAAGACCAGGTGAAGACAATAACAATCAGCAGGAGAACACAAGACCAGGTGAAGACAATAACTAATCAGCAGGAGAACACAAGACAGGTGAAGACAAGATAAGGATCGGGGAAAAATGTGAGTTCTTCTACTAGAGCGGGTCAGACTTCTTGCTGCAGAGTTTTATTAACTGCAGGTGAGGCAGCTCCTTTTTGTTTATATAGAATTGAATTGTTCTATTTTAAAGTAGCTCTACAAGACTTTTTTTTTGTCGTAAACATAACAAGCAACATCGAAAGCTCGTCTACGTGCCAAAACAAACATTCTATAGATGGAGCCATGTTGACGTGGATCAGTCGCTCATTACCAAGTAACTAATCCACGCGACGAGGAACGAGCAAACAAACGAAGGACGTGTGGAGGAGAAAATAATTGAAAGTACATCCCACGGAGAGTCCCGGGGATTTGGTGGAGTGTAATATCCATCAGAAGCTCGTCGAGAATCAGGCGCTATTAATTATGGATGCCTGGCGTGGAGAGATGTTTGTGGAGCTTAGGATCGTAGAAGGAATGGGTCAGCGAGGTGACATGAGAAGAATAATGAGAAGACCAGAGACTATATGAGACGGACAGGTGCAGTGAATAAAACATAACGTGGGAGAGAAGAAGGGATGAAAATATATTCGTCCTGCGTATTCCTTCCTCGCCACAACACGTGCAGGCGGTCACCGGGGAAATTACCACAATCATTTACACGTCTTAGCGGGAATGTCGTCTGCAAGTACAGGCGGAAATCTACTCCGCCCGGGTCTCTCTCCGGACCAGGACCGGTGTCTCCTCGGAACTAGTCTGGACGGAACCACGAGTGTGGTCCATTATCTCCCGAAAACAGACGAAACTTTGGCGGTGGAAAGAGAGTGAGTGAATAAATTCGCTCACTTCCTTCTTATTAGTTCTGCAATGAGTCTCTCACAGATGATTGAGGAACATCCTACAAGGATTGTGTTCCCTTTTGGCTCAGCTCTTTTGGGATAGTTACAGAGTTTAGACGCTAATCTTAGTAAATTACAACGCTAGCATCTTTGCTAGCAGAGATACGTTTCATGAGTCAAGCTACTTCAAAATCCTGAGGGATCAATAAAGTTAAATTGATTATTTTGTGTGTTATCTTATTTCATTCTTTTATTCTGTAGAGATACCAAAACAACACATGACAATAAAGGTTTTTTGATTGTGTATCGTTTAATTTAATGCAATATCATTTATTCATCTCGCAGAAAAATATGTACATTTCAAGTAGCCTCCATTGTCATAGTGATTAAACTATTAATAATAATAATAATAAACACAAAATACCAAGTAAAAAAACAACAAAATCAAATCGTGTGCATATCAAGAAAAAATGATATAAATAAAACAACAATAATACACAATTAAAAACCCAACCTGTCAAATATCAACAGGAAAATGAAATATGTTAGAATAAGTCAGTAAGTCGCAGTTCCGGTTCAGTTAACGCGAATATATCAGCCGGAACATATAAGTGTTAAATAAAGAAAAGGAGGAAATCATTTTTCTTATAAGTTTAAATCTTATATAACGTTGAATGTTTGCATGCAACACATGGCCGGTTAGCTCAGTTGGTTAGAGCGTGGTGCTAATAACGCCAAGGTCGCGGGTTCGATCCCCGTACTGGCCACTCTTTTTCTTTTTTCACTCCTTTTTCTTTTTCTTTTTTAAAAAAAAGTTTTATTTAGACTGTACGCAACGAACGCCACATTCTTTACAGACAGTTACGCAACAAACTATACATTCTTTACACACAAATAAACATATTTTTAACAACGCGTTTTTGAAAGTTAATTGTAAGGTAATTTTTTTTAAACTCTCAAATTCCACAAAAGCAAACCAAAAGTTTTTAAAATATAAGTGTATTTTATTATGTCTGAATAATAATTTAAAGGATGTTTATAGAAACGTACTTGTCGGAGGACTTGTTCCCCTCTACCGCTCCCTTCTGGTCACCTCTTGCTATCGCATGCATGTTGGGATGTGGTCAGCTGTTAACGACCATCATCATCATCATCATCTTCATCATCTTCTTCTTCGTCTTCTGGCCCAAAGACTCCGTGTTGTGATCCAGGATCGACCGAGACTTGGACGAGTTCTCTGGAGCTGGTGAGCCTTTAAGACCCGGATATTAAACTGTGAATCTGACATTTATTTAAAAAAAAAAAAAAAACGACGTTTGTTGTGAGCGTGGTGCGTTCAGGAGCATCATCACCCGCAGCTATTATTGACCGAGCGCGTCCATTTGTGCGTCATTTCTACCTAAAAATCTAGATATAAATGTTGATTTAAACGTGTTTTTGTTGCACAGAAATACAGTTCGGTGCTAAGACGTAAACAAAAGGCGTTAGCACGGCAGAGGTCCGGGACTGGCCCGGCGGGATGACGTATGACAATGGTTCAATAATAACGTTATAATAACTATTTTTAAGCGAATAAACACAGCACACGTTATTATCAACGAGCTACATGGTTTTTAAAGATTCATTTGATTCTCACGGTTTTTCAAAGATGGCGTCTGTGATTGTTATGGAATTATATCAGAATATTTAATGGATAGAATTTTTCAAGCATTTATTTGTGATTTTTTAAATAATGCAGTTCAATCATGTATATATGTATTGAAAGGTCGACATTTTTAAAATAATATTAATTTAATTCAATAATTATTATATTAAAAGGCTACATTTGTTTTTATTGAATAATCGAAATTTTTATGTATTATTTTTTATTGTTTATGAAAAATTGCTGGCTATTGGTAAAAAACAATTTCCCAAAGGAGACCTCCTGAGGGATCAATAAAGTTTTACCTTACCTTACCTTACCTTACCTTACCTTAATTTAATAATTTGTATATTGAAAGATTGACATTTCTTAGTTAAAAAAAATACTAATTCAATAATTTATATGATATGTGTATGAACGGATAAATTCGTTTTTTATAAAAAATAATTTTACTAAAAGTTAAAACATTAAAGAATCACGAACATTAATTTTCAAAAATGTCCTTTTTTTTATATTAAAATTTATTTTAACTCTGTATTTAAAAAATACAATGTTTATGTCACTGTATTACTAGTGGGCTTGTTATTATTAAACTTAAAATTATTATTAATAGTTACATTTTAATAATAAATGTAACATTCATTATGGTTTACATCATAGATCGCATGTTGCCTAAAATAAATATATACATTTTCAATTTTTTTCCACTAAAAAACCTTCTATTATTGGATTCATAATTATTCGATTATCAAACTTTGTGTTAAAAAATTATTCAAATCAAATCACTATTAAATTATTCATTATTAATAAAAACAATTGATTTCAATAATTAAAAAAAATATATATATACATAAATGAAATGCTTTACTAAAATGAGTGTTATATTCAAGCAGTCAATATTCCGACGACACTGAACTACTTCCATCAAACCTGCTCGTCGTGACATTATTTCTTGAAGCACACGTTGACCTTTGACCCAGATCGAGGCTCCTCTGCTGTGTCACCATGACCTCTTCACCCTTGTGCGCCGCTGTTCTGGCTCTGCTGCTGGTGGTGGACGCTCAGGAACCAAACACAGGTGAGACATCAGTCAAGAACATGTCAAGATGGAAGCTTGATTATTTCATCCTTGGAGATAAAAAGCTATGGTTAACTCTATCCTGGTGAAACTTGAACAGGAAACCAAAGTAATGGATTAATATGACATATTTACCTGCAGTGTTCCTGGCGAAGGATCAGGCGAACACGGTGATTTCCCGCCACAAGAGGAGCGACACGTCCAACCTGGAGAAGGTTTGCATGGAGAAGATCTGCACATACGAGGAGGCCAGGAAGGTCTTCAAGGACACGTATCGTACGGTGAGATTCCAACGTTTGACTCTTTGTTCTCCTACATCTACAACTATTACATCCATCTATAATATTATTTATTTAAGAATATCTTTATTGATAATACATTAAGTATAGATTTCCACAGTAATATTCCTTTTTTTTTTAGCTTTTTAACTGACAATTTATATGATTAAATACAACTAAAGTTATGCAAAAATTTAGTTAAAATAAAAGCGATAGAGGAAAAAATATCAATAATTATAATAAACATAATGAAAATTAAAATACTTGGGATAAAAACGAAGTGAACACTTTAAATAAACAAAATTAAACCAATAAATATTTTTAAGTGTTTATTTAAGTCTTAAATAGATGTTGACTCTATTGTATCCGCCCACTGAAAACACTTATTCTGGAGATTCAATCTCATTTACCATAACCACGCCCACTCTGCTGTGATTGTTCAAACATGGAGGTTTGTCACCGCACGTCATCAATCCCAGAAGTCTCCAACTCCCACGGACTCGTTGTATAAACAAAGCGGGGCGTGATTACAGGATATTATTGTTAGAATAGTTTATAATATTTTGTTATTTCAACGTATTACTGACAACTTCGTGCACTTTTTTTCCCTCATTTTTGTCTTGCAGGACATCTTCTGGTCGGTCTACATCGGTAAGTGGCTCGTGACACGCGTGTTCAGATGCTCGATGGTGACTCTTCACGGTGCCGCTCAGACGGAGACCAGTGCGTGGACCAGCCCTGCAAGAACGGAGGCATGTGTTCCGACAGCGTGGGAGGCTACGACTGCGTCTGCAAGTCGGGTTTCGTGGGAGTCTACTGTGAAAACGGTGAGACGCGGGTTCTAACGTTTTTGATCCAGGTTTTAATGTTTTTGGACGTCGGTGAGCAGACACGACGCTGTGCACGCTGGAGAAGGACAAAGGCTGCACTCAGTTCTGTAAGCCGGGCTACACCTACCCGGAGTGCTCGTGCGCCCGCGGGTGGAAGCTGGACCAGGACCGGATCACGTGCTCCCCTGCAGGTCCGAGATGCTTGGTCGATGGTGTCCACGTCTCATACTGATGATGTCATCATGTGCAGCGTCGTACCCTTGTGGGAAGGCGAACAGCGCGAGTCAGATGGAGGAGAAGAAGAACGCCAACGCCGCCGCTGGCTTTCAAGGGGTTCCTTGCAGGTCCACAGAGTGTCCTTGGCAGGTGAGTCTTAACTTATGATACATCTCTTTATTTAAAATAAACAACAAGTATTTTTATTATTATCATTTGGTTTAAAAAAAATCAACTTATTTAATGTATTATTAATTCTGTTATATTTAGATTTTTCTATTATTTAAGTAGCTTGACTTGGCTACCTTATAAATTGACTCTCTTTATTAACATGAATAAAAAATACCAAAAAATCCATTAATTATTATATTTAATTACACTGTGTTTAAGATTTTCTATTGTTTAAGTAGCTCGACCTTTTAGTCGTTATATAAAAATAATGGCTACAACATTTCTTTTGAGGATTAACTATTTTTAACTGGCTTGACTATTGTTTGTTTTCAAATATGAATACATTTTTATTTAATTTGATTATCATGTTGTTGTCATTATAATTATGGATAATTGTATTTTCTATTTTTTAAAGTAGCTCGACTTGTCTTACCCTATAAAATATCCATCTTTATTTAAATATAAAGACAATTTAAATACAAATAACAACGTTTTATTATAGATAATTTTGTTGTTATTAGATACTACTAATTGACTTTATAATTATAAGGAATGATATTTAATTTAGAATTCTCTATTTTACAAGTAGCTTGACTCGTCCGTCCTTATAAAATACACTTGAATGACACAAATATGAATAAGAAATACAAATAATTGAATTTATAATTATTATAAATTAAATTGTATTTAGAATTTTCCTTTTTTTTTAAGTAGCTTGACTTGTCCTTCCTTATAAAATACACTTGTTCAATTTAAAAAAAGGAATAAGAAAATACTACTAATAGAATTCATAATTATTACATTTGTTTTATTTAGAATTTTATATTTTTAAGTAGCTTGACTTGTCCTTCCTTATAAAATACAATTGTTCAATTAAAAATATGAATGAAAAAATACTACAAATTGAATGTATAATTATTACGAATTAAATTGTATTTAGAATTTTATTTTTTAAGCAGTTTGACTTGTCCTACCTTAACTCTGTATTTAAAAATACAATGTTTACGTCACTTTATTACTAATATTAACTCACTTATTCAAACACTCATACCTAATAAAGAACTATAATCTCTGTCGTCAGGCCATGCTCAAAGGTTACGGGTCAGAGGAGTTCTGCAGCGGAGTCATTCTGAAAGAGAACCTGGTCTTGACTTCAGCTCAGTGCGCCAACAAGTTCGTGACCTTCCAGGTGATCGTCGGTGAGTACAAAAGTCACGTGACCTTAAACACGCCGCGATATTCAGGAGTTTTTCGATTGTCGTCGAGCAGGTAAACGCAAGAGAACCCTCGACGACGGCGAGCAGACCCTGAACACGAAGGCGGTCCACACCCACCCGCGGTACAGGGAGGGACGCCCGAACTACGACCTGGCGCTGGTGGAGCTCCAGGGCCGCATGCAGCTGAAGCGGGAGGTGGTGCCCGCCTGCCTGCCCGAGAGGGACTTCGCCGAGAACTTCCTGATGGCGTCCACCGCCGTGGTCACCGGCTGGAAGACCGGCGACGACACGCCGCTGATGTTCAACCACCTGGAGTACCGGGGTCTGAGCCAGTGTCTGGAGACCCACCCCGACGTCATCACCAACAAGATGGGCTGCACGGCGGCCCGCGCCAACGCCGACTGCACCATGACCAGCGGGAGCCCTCTGCTGACCATGCACCGCGGGGTCTACTTCCTGACCGGGGTGCTGAGCCAGCCGGCGGGACTCGGCTGCTCCGAGGGCTACGTGTTCCAGAAGGTGTCGCGACACCTCGGCTGGATCGAGACCTACATGAAGAGCTAGACGACCCTCATCTCAATATCCTGTTGCATTTCCTCTTCAGACCACCAGGGTGCGCCATAACACGCTCCTCGGGGTCCAGATGTGATGCAGTAAATGATTTCGCTTGCAACGGTTCTGATCTCTCGGCTGTACGTTTGTGTTTGTCAACACTAATCCACGTTTTTATGAATGTAATAAACCACCAAACGAGTGTGTTTGTGAAAGACTGTTTATTGTTCTAATATTGTGAAACAAAAGTAGCTTAAAAAGTTTTAAGGGGGAAGAAAACAATACATTTACAGTGTTTACTTTTGTGTAGCCAACATTTTCTTTTAGTTTTATTACTAAACATTTTTTTAATATGATTTTTAAACGTTTACTTTTATACTCTATTAATAAAAAACATGCTTTAATGTTTTATGCTAAAACTAAAACAAAAAAAGGTTTATATAATGTTAAAAATAAATATAATGAAACATAAATGATAGTATTTTCTGTATATTGTGTGTCGATTTTTTTTTCAATCTGTGTACAGAAAAAAAGCAGATTCACAAAAAAATCCATGTTTATTGTGTGTATACTTGGCAAATAAAGCTGTTTAAATTAATTATTTAAATTTAAAAGTGAAATATATATGTTTCATTCTTTTTTTTCTGATAATTTCCTTAATTTCAGCATATATTTATAAGCACACATCATCAGTTTATCACCAAAAAAATGCCAGATAACTAAGATAATAGCCACTAATCTCTCTTTTTATTGTATTGTTTAAAAAAAGTGATTTGGTTGAGATTTAACAGAAAAAAGTATCTAAATTCCTCCCTCGAAATCTTCATAAACAGTAATACATTTTTCTATACTTAATCTAATTTAATCAAAAGTACATCACAGTAGGAGAAACAGCTGCTAGAAACGACAACAATGTATTTGAATAAAAACTTTTGTGGTGTAAAAAGGCTCTTTGTCTTTCCTCACAACATTTGATTCTCCCCCCCACAGTCACACAGTCCTCGGCCTCGTCTGGCAACTTATTTTCCCACAGTGGTCCCGTCCCAGCCTCCCGGGGTGGACCGGGCCAGGACCATGACACGCAGCGGAGGAAAAAAGAGGAGGCGGTGTAAAGGCCAGGAGAAGAAGAGAACACTGACCTGCCACTTCTGATCGGCTGCTTGAAAAGGACAGATCTTGAAAAAGCCCGCCGTTGCCATGACGCTCACCTAGGAGATGGCTCCTCGTCGAGGAAAAATGGCCGTTCCTCTTTTACCGAGGCCGTCCGGCGGGAGATTAGTGGAGCTTCTCAGATCCATTCGCATGCTCAGACACACACACCGGCTTCATTAAATCTCCAATTATAAATCCGAGCAAATAGAGGGGAATCTGTGAAAACAGAAGATCCAGAGGTTTGAAATCACGAAGTCTCACGACTTGGCTCGGGAACGAGGTCTATCGACGTGTATGGATTGACGGAACTCAAGTACATTAGCCCGAGGATGGAAACCACAACGATTGCGATCATTACGTTAAGAGGAGAAACACTCATTGTCTAAAGTAGCTCCTCACTTTCCAGCCTTCTATCAATGATGTGCGTCTTACTCATGGTAATGGATTTTAAATACCAGTGTGGGTCGACGCTCTGGGCTTTTCTCTCGGTCTCAGAGCCCAGAAGTCTGTCCCAGAGTCTGAACCTTACTGGTCAACTGATCTCTGGGTGTGTCGGCCAACCTCTTTAACTCATGTTACACAACTACTTATCCACCTCCTGGACTGAAGGGTCTTGCTCAACACAACCCTCAGTCCCTTCCTAAAAGGCCTCAAAAAAGTGGCCCACACTAAAGGATCTTGGTCAGGGTTTTTATCATACAGGGTTTTATCCTCAGAAACCCCTTAGGTTTTGACATTTGAAAACAATTGTATCTACGGGTCTTAACCATACCTTATCTTCTCGGTAAACGTTACCGCGATCGTATCAAACCCTTAAATTAACTCTTGAAGTCTTTGGTTTGTGCTGTGTCTCAAATCGCATACTAGCGTACTCAAAGTTAGTATTTTTAGTGCGTAAGCACGTCTCAATTCTTAGTATGCGCAATGCACACTAAATTGGCGTACTAAAACACCCACAAAACTGAGTATGGTTCGATGTACACTAACCACCCTAAACGGCCGCCATCATAGTGACGTTGTAAACGGAAGTTACGTCATATATATATATACTGTATATATATTCATATACTTACAGTTGTATTTTCCGCAGCAGTAGAAGGATGAGACGTTTTCGGTGCTGATACCAGCTTAAATATCTCGTGAATATTTAGATTCTCATATTTTTCCAAACGTGCAAAACGTGCTGCCAGCAGGTGGTGATAGCGTTCAAACAGCTGTTTCTACTATTCTTCGAATATTACAACCATCGTTAAATAGTAGTAGAAGAAGAAACTGTCGCGTCATTTCCTGTTAGTGCGTAGCGGCAGTGTTTGATTTGATCTGTGGAGAATTTGCGTACTTGTTAGTATGTACACTATCCTGATGCATACTAACTTCTAGTATACCAAGAGAAGTACGCGATTTGAGACACAGCACTGGTGAGATCTTAAATGTGTCTTAGATGTCATTTCCCTGGTCCTAAAAGTAGAACTGGAGTTTCATTCCTGAAGGTCCATGGTTGGTTTTTTAACCTCAAAACCTTGTCCTTGAATGTTTTGGTAAGGTCCTGGTCTTAAAGGTTTTGGTGTAAGGATTCATTGTTGTTCTAAAATTAAAGGTTTTGATCACCAGGGTATGTAAGTAAGTAACTAAGTAAGTAATTTGTATAGCGCTTTTCCAGACCAGGGTCACAAAGCGCTTAAACAATCAAAACAATATTCAATAAAGTATTTACTTTAAAGGGCAAGATAAAACTGATAACACAACAGGAGTTCCAGAGGAACCATCAGTAGATTCTGATCCACAGACCTCAGAGCCCGAGCTGGGGTGTAAGGCTGGATCAGATCACTGATGTAAGGAGGAGTCTGACCATGAATAGATCTGAAAGTAAGAACCAGAATTTTAAAGTTGATCCTGAAAGAAACTGGAAGCCAGTGAAGAGTTTTAAGGATCGGAGAAATGTGAGTTCTTCTACTGGAGCGGGTCAGAATTCTCGCTGCATGCTTCGCTACATAGGCCTGACTTCGTAACATCCAATTCTCTGTAGAAAACCCATCCGATGTCCGGGGTCTCGTCGGATTAATCTCAGTGGAAGAAAGTTTTTAGAACAATATGTGGACACATCTGGACCTTGTCCTAAAAAAAAGGGACTAATCCTTTCCTCTCATCAAACCTAGAAACAAACCTCACGCTGTGACCTTTAATCCCCCCGAACACTGCGCCACTGTGCGACCATCTACCGTACATGCCTGTTTGTGTCTTGTGGGTCTGGGGGGGCGACATCAAATGACAGACTTTTTTTTCGGAAGGATTATCTGTCTGTGCGGCGTCTGAATCCAGGCGGGGGGTTAGCCCAGCGTCTGAGCAGCTAAAGTGTAATGAGCGTGGGGGCTATCCGTGCCCGCCTGGATGTGATAGTGCCTGGTAATCCCCTTCATACCCAAAAAAAAAATCGACAGCCTCAATCTTCCCTTTCTGCTGTTCTAGAGTCAGATTTAGCTAAATACACTCAAACGTCGCCCCAAACAAAGCAGCTTCCACTTGGCCGGGTTATTGCGCAAGGGAGCGGGTGCTAATGCGGGGACCTCGGGAGGCCAGAACCAGGACCAAGTGACAGGGAAGAACAACAAGCGCTGGAGTTTTTTTTACGTAACTTTGCAGAACAACAACTTCAAAATAGAAGTTTGAGACGTACAGGGAAGTTGAGAGGGACACGTTCAGGCCGATCATTTGTGGATTTAAAGGTGCAGGAAACAGCGTCGCAGATGCAGTTTTATCTACAATGTCAGATACAAAATGACAGTAGTAGTAATTGAATTTAATGTAGTATTGCAACATCCTCTTGCCCATCTGGGTAAACACAGAGGGTCCAAGACAACATCCCTGCAGTGTGCCGTCTCTCAAATTGTGCACTTCTCTAAGTGCACTGCTTTACAGTAAACTGTAAGACAGTGCACTTACTTGTGATTTCGACAGGGTAGTACTGTCTCAAATCAAACTCTGCCGCTACACACTTACAGGAAATGACTCGACAGCTTCTTCTTCTACTACTTTTTAACGTTGATCGCAACCGGCCGTCACAACCCTATCGTCAGCCCTTGGCAGCCATTTCCCGCGAATCAAAACAAGTTCTAAAGTTTTGTTTCATTGTTTTATTACCGTTGTTGTGTGGTTTTGTGGTAAAACTAGTGTTTTCTTGAGACATTTATATCGGTATCTGCTCCGAAGTCAGTGACGTAGCTTCCACTTAGCGTCATCTAGGTCACTAAGATGGCGGCCGTGAAAGGTTGAAAGTGTCCATCGATCCACACTCAATTTTTGAGTGCTCATTGCGCACTACATTTTCACACGCTGCTCATTGGGACGCACTTGTGCACTCAAAATATTAAGTTCAAAATTGTGTGATTTGAGACACAGCATAGGATTTGCCCTGACGGTCTCCCCTACACCATCATACCTGATTTTTACACTATAACTCCAACCGGATTATAACTGCATTAAAGGTCTATTTTTATACATAAAGCACAAAGGATTATAATGTGCATTTAGCCGGACTGCAGCTCTGTGATATAAACCATAGTGCAGGGCTCGTGAGTAACAGCACGGCTTAGTAACGTACCAACATTCCACACAGTTGATTCTTGGGAAAATTAAAGGATTTCAAAGTGCTGAGTAATTCGGTGTATTGTGGAAGATCTAGATTCCTGTCAAAAAAATGTGAAACCGACGACGTGTCTTTTTGAAAAAGAGTTGTGTCTCCGGCTTAAAGAACGACCACCATAAAAGACTTCCTGAATTGGACTTTTAAGTCTTCCGCTGACATCATCCTTATCACCCCTGACCAGAACCAGAACCTGGAGGTGGGGGGAGGGGCTGGAAAAAAGTGGCCGTCAAACAACAGAGCCACGAGCGGAGATGAAGGAGGGAGGTAAATCCTCGGCGCTGCCTTTATTCCACTGACCTCACCCCGACCTTTCTGGGTTAAATCCTGTTTGGACCCATTGAGAACCAGGAGACACTCACAGATCAGTCGCTGAATGAAAAACAAGCGAGTCTGGGCCCATCGGGGTCGGTTCTGAAGGGTTCAGATAAGAGCGTGTCTGGGAAAAAAAGACGTGCGAGGGGGGCTTTGCTCTGGTCACCTTCAGATACGATCCATCTTGAACGAATCATTGGATTTACTTGACGGGTTTACGCCCCAGAGTGACCTTTAATATCCATCGGCTAGGGTCGCGGTCCAGAACTGAGCGGGACGGATGAGTCCGGGATGATCCTGCTCAGCATTACCTGGACGTACCACCGCCGCCGTGGAACAGATGGTTTGAGTGACGACACCTCACAAGGCTCTGAAAACTGAGATGAAATAAATCGAGAAAGTTTCATCCATTAAGAGTGAAAAAATGGTAGAACTCGACGTCGAACAGATCTTTCGGCGCAGATTAGCTTCTTTAATCCTGTTTATCCATCAGAGCCACTCGCTTGGCTCTGCTGAGGAAACATATCAACACTTATCAGCGTTACATCGGCTACTTAAGTCCGAGGATTTGTCGTGGGGACGGCACGGCAGACTTCGTAGTACCGTGTACTACACAACGCTCCTGACCACGGACCCTCGTGTACTAATACTACCATGGAAGTCGGCCAACCCTCTTTATCTCATGTAACAAAACACCACTCCTGGTCTGAAGGTCGCTTCCCACAACCTTCTTAAGGACCTCAGTCCTTCTTAAAGGCTTTAAAATGTTGCATACCCAAAAGGTTTGGGTCCAAGATTTCGTCTCATTAAGATTTAAACCTCAAAACCCCCTTGAGTTTTTAGCTTGCCTTGACCTATAACTAATTGAATCAACTGGTCTATGAAGTCCTTGGTAGACGTGACCACGATATCAAACCCTAAGATCAACTCTTGAAGTCTTTGAGTTGCTCTTAAATGCAGTATTTGTCTAAATCTGGAAATCATTTCAACCCTAAATGTAAGTAAGTAAGTCAGTCATTTTTATTTGTATAGCGCTTTTCCAGACCAGGGTCACAAAGCGCTTAAACAATCAAAACAATATTCAATAAAGTATATACTTTAAAGGGCAAGATAAAACTGATAACACAACAGGAGTTCCAGAAAATCCATGAAAAGCCAAATAAAAACGTCTTAAGATGTTTCTTGAAAGAGTCTCCATTTCTGGTCCTAGAAGTAGAACTAGGGTTTTAAATGGTAACCCTAGAATTCCTAAAGGTCTTTGTTTCTAGTCCAAAAAGTCACTGTTTGTTTTTGGCCACAAAAAGTATTTTTCTCTGTCTTGTACTTTAATGTTTTGGAAACGTCCTGGTATAAAAGTCCTTGGTTTTGAGTATGAAAAAAATCATTTCGAGTTCAGTAAGTACACAGAGAGTTTATACATAAGCTTCCAGGCTCTATCAATTTTTGGAGATGGATGGATACTTCAACGAAGTGCACTCAAAAACTAAAATCCTTGAACGTACAATGTCATGAAGTAGCTCCTTGTGAAACTGTAACAATCAAACTTTTCATGGCAGACGAAGGTCCAATCTTCCCCTTCACGCACTTATCTAAACGAGAACCATGGTCTCAGAGGTGAAAAACATGGTGATGCTTTGAACAAAAAACATATTTAGATGTAATATATGGTTATTTATTTATGGTTATCTTTAAAGAAAATCAAGAGTGAAATACTAGAGATCGTAGTTTGATTAGTTGTCCTGGCTTAACCCACTTTCTTTCTCCTCCACTGTGAATGAGACACGGATCAGCTGACCTGGAAAAAAAGAATCTTTACACCCCCAGAGGGTGTGTGTGTTGGGGGGCTTTTTTTATTGCTCAACCATTATTTTCATGGCTTTGACTTTGATGTTTCATATGGACCAAGTGGTAATAAAGTGCTGAAAACTAAATCAGGGGTTTGATGGCGACATGGCGTCGGACCAACATCCTCCACCTGTGATGGTCACTCCTTAGAAATTGGAAAATGTAACCGTCTTCCTTCCACTGGAGACAGATGCATCCTGTCATAGTGAACACATCCTGTAATTTGGGACGCTCGCATCCTGCCGAAGAGCTTTGCGATGGGAGGACGACTGCGGCAACAGACGACGGAGGAAGCCACGGAGAGACAATAGCAAGGCTATAAAACGTGGACCGTGGACTACTGAGAGTACTATAATCTTTAAGGTGAGTCAGAGCTTCCTGCAGGGAGACACGAGCTCTCGACAACAACTGTCCGGACGGGTCCAAAGTTAGCCGCCGCCGCCGCCACACTGTAAGACTATATTGGTCAACAAGTGAGCCGCACACATGATCACGCTGATCCGGAGTCACCCTCCATAAATACTCCCTGGCAGCTCCTGACCCGACACGTCGTCACAAGTACTGGAGAAGAAGAAGTGACTGGTTACCAACTTACGTTCTGGATTTATGAGTATTTATTATTTACAATTTTCTGAATCATTTCAAAAGTTTCTAGAACCACAAACAGGGAGCGCAGACCTCAGCCAAGCAGCTCTACTTTACCTTTATTTTTATATTAAACTGTTGCCATTGCAGGCGGGAGTAGCATTGTGGAACTCGCACACACAACCCACATTTTTTCAGACACAAAAAAACGTCATGCTAGATCAGTGGAGGGGGGGGGGGTATTACATTTCCTCAGGGGCCACATTTTATAGTGGCTGTTGTGAGGGACCATCAGGCCAAAATAAAGCACACAAAAGTTTAAAATCAAGTATTAAATCAAGCTAAATACGCTAAAATTGTTGTTTTATTGCATTTTAATATAGCTTTTTAATCTGAATAATCAAAAATATTATTTGTATATTCACTTAAATCTTTTTGAGGGGCAAAACATACTCACAAAAATGGCAAAAGCAGAGGATAAAAGTCCTAAAACGAAAATACAAGAGTCTAGTAATGACTGAAAGATACATAATAATAATGTTGTTGTTTTTTTTAACATGATCTTTGACCTCTGGAAGGCAATGTGAATACAATCAAAACAAGCAAGAGTGGCAGTGACAGAGAAAAAGACAAAAGTTGTATTTTTTGCATGAATTATCTCTTAAAATGTTGTTATATTAAACGTTATTTATGGTAAATAAACATATTACCGAAGAAAAAAAAAACGCGTTAATCAATGTAGTATTTTAGTATAATCTAATAAATAAAATGAACTGCTCATAAACTGCTCGTTCGTGAATCCTAAAGTAGGAGGTTTGACCAGTGGCGTCAGGAGTGGGATGGTCACATGACGATTACGGGGGTGTGCTCGGGGAAGGTGGCGGCTCTGGCACTGCTACAATGTTGATTTTGAATAATTCATGATCAGCAGCCACAGAAGACATTAGCTTCCCCCGCGCCGCAATGCTAAATTACCATGAAGAAACGTGGTCAGTGAAGGCAGCACGTCTAACGTCGCTCCCCACAATGCAATCGATGGCGATGCCATTTGCTGCTGGCGGTCTGTCAACATCGTAAACAAGAACCACGTTAATGTGGACTAACTGAGCATGTCTGCTGGTGAATGAGCCCAGCATTAATCCCCCCTCCATCGCCCGGGATTGTAACGGTGACCCCCGCCCCTCCCCCCTCCCTCCCATGCTGTCACTCTCCCAGCCTGCACCTGTCAGATTAGCCTCACATCCTCAGCTGCCACTCCATATGATACGGTTGCTTACAGGCCCGAACCACTTGTCATCTGACTTTGCATTTATTTATGAGTCTGCGTGTGAAAAAGGGAAAGTTAGTTGTGTGTGTGAACACAAGAGGGAATAGAAAGTTCTTTAGATTCCAGTGCTGGCAATAAAAAGTCATGAGAAAAGTTAGAGAGAAGAAGAAGCAGAGTATGGAAGTATTTTAGTGGCATCAGAGAATTGAATGATTCAATTTTACATTTCAAGTTTTGAAACTTAGATTATTGATGAAATGGTAGTTTTTAAGGCATTGTTTTTGTAATAATTTAATTTAATAAATCTATATTTAAAGGTTCATTTTTTTTTGTTTAATAATTGAATCAACAAAAGGTTTTTCAAAATGAATGATTTTGTTTACACATAGATAAAGAAAAAACTATTTTAAATTCAATATACTTTTTTTTCTGTAGGTCTTTAAATCAAATATTGCCACTAACACTTTAAATCGAAATTAAAAGACTATGAATTCAAAATTATTTAGTATAAAAAGATGCATATTTTAGTTATTACTGGAATTAGAATATCAAACTCAATGTTTCATTTTGTTTTGGGAATTTATTTCATTTAAATTATTATTTTTTATGTTTTTAATATACTTACCAAGTTAAATATGATTAATTATTCAATAAAAAAAACAACAAGTTAAACCAATATAGGAATTATTCAATTAGAGTATTCTCATACATTTAATACATACAAAAAAAGTTTGAACAAAAAAATGTAGCATCCATTTACGTTAAAATTCAATATTCTGTTGGCAGTGATATACTTTCACAGCAGAACCAACAAAAATATATTGTTTAAAAAATGATTGTACAAAAAAACTTTTTAATATAATTTTGTAAAAGATTTTACATTCAGGCTGATAAAAATATTAACATAAATGTTCATTATTTTTCTATTATAAAATATATACAAAATTAAAATGAAAAACAAGTTAACAAGGTCATGTAAATAAAACAAGTAAAATGACATTTATATTATATACATTTATACATGACATGTTATAAACGTTGTCAACAATAAAAGGGCTTTATAATCTATAATAAACACCATTTGGAACCGGAATTCACGAGTTTTACAAACTTGTCATAAAAAAAAAAATCAAACCAACATAACAGCGGCGTGTGTTGCGTTCAATAACCTCATAAATTACAGTTTGTTCCGAGTGTTTATGGCGACTATAAAATAAGTAATGGGTTTGTTTGCCTCCCGGGCACGATTATTTTGGGGGGCGATAGAGGGTGCGCGTGAGTGTGACGTAGAGGATGAGGAGGGGGAGGGGGGGGGGGGATTACACGCACGCTATGCGGAGCGCACTTGTGTGATGCATTCAGGGACGAGCGAGCGTCAGACCTGGACCTCCGCTTCTGCGCGGCGACAGAACGAGCGGATCACATGATTCTCGACTCCTTTTATTTTCTTCTTCGTATTCATTTGACGACTTGAAGGCTTGTGTGAGAGGATCGGGGGACGGTAAACGATGCGGACCACAGACCCGAGGATTTAAGGAGGAAAATACCATCATCTGTCAAGTGTGGACCGTAAAAACCAGCGGTGGTGCCGGATCCTTGGACCCCATCCGGGCCAAGTCTTGTCCATGTGGACGCAGACGCTCCTAAAATGTGACTGTCCTCGTGGATCGCATCAGTAGAAACAGAAACATCGTCCGTTTGTTTACATCGATTAAAGGTACGTGCGGAACCGAGGGTTGCGTTTTTGGGGATGAATGGGGGGGCAGGGAGTGGGGGGCCCGTTTTTTACACCATTTTGTGGGTGATTGATGGATGTAAACATGACAGAGATTAGATTTAAAGGGTCATAGATGTGGTTGCCATGTCTGCTCCATATGGCCTTGACCGTCCTCTTTAGTAGGATGCTATAGATGCGTTATTCTCACGGTGCCCCCCCCCCCTACACCCACCTACCCCAACCACAATAATTCAAGGGGGGGGGGGTTGTCAATCATGGCTCTAGTTTCCCAGCGTGGAGGTTAGATGTCATTCTTTATTTTTGGACACACACAGCACCTTGGTAACAATGGTCTTACTGCAAACACTCTTCTAGAATCCCCCTCGGGGCCATCATTGTCAAAGGAGAGGGGGGTGAAAAAGAAAAAGAGCATTCTCTATATATTTGCTTTGCTCCTTAGGTCAGCTAAAACCAGGGGTACCCCACCCCCAAACCCCCCATCCTGTAGACTCCAATCTGAACCGGTGACTTAAACACCCACTTGAGTGTGTTTAGAATGGAATGTATGGATCCGGTTCGGTCCATTACGATACATGGTAGCAACACTAGTCGCTCGACGATGAGGGCAGTGTTTGTGTAGCTCCCAGGACTATTTTGGGGTCCAACATTAAACTATATTAGGCACAGTTCGAGCTGTGTATTGTCAGGATCCGCTTTCATGAGACGGTTACTTTACTTCCTCCTGGGTAAAAAAAAGAAAAGAGGATGCATCGCTGTCTGTTCGCTGTATGACTGTTCCGTTATTTTGAGCGAGAGGATACGAAACGGCACGTACGGTCTCTACGACAACACAAATAAATGATGTTTATGACGTTAAAAAGCATCTAAAGGTGACCCTGTGTAAGAGTTGCTAATAGCAAGCTTGTGTTTACGATGCTATGTTGTTTATTATTCCAAAACAACCCTAGATACTAGTATTGTCATTTAATTGTAAGCTATTATATAAATACACAACTATCACAATCCAGTCCAATTCTATTTGTATAAAGATTCATTGGATGATATTAGCTACAAGCTAACAGTAAACAAAATATTATGTTGTTATAACTGTTAGCATATTTGCTATACTGTTTAAATATTTGGACGAGAAATAGTCATTAACTTCTATAAAAACAAACAGCTCATCGTAGTAATGTATTTATTACTTATGTAATACTCTAGATACATCAATGGACAGCTGCTGAGCTATTGCTATTTGCTAGCAAAAAAATCCACCTAAGTTTCTCGCTTTCATTTAACTTTGGTTTATACCGTTTTGCACAAGCTTTGCACTGTGAAGAATTTGATGTTTCTAAAAATATATTTTCCTTTATATGCTAAATACATTTATCGACAAGACAACCCTGTTAGCATCAAAACTTATTTAGCATACTTGTAGTATTACTTCGACACACGCAAAAGTAAACAATATGAAAGTGTCGTCTTAACTATTATCACATAAAGACATCCATTTTCTATTTTTCTGGTAGTTATTTTATACCGTATGTTGGTCAAGTTTCACAAATTATTGTTTTAGTTCCGACTAACCATAGTGAGCGATGTTAGCGCTCCGGGCTACGAATCACCACTCAATGCCGCAGCAGCCTCTGTACACGCTGTGACTTCAGGAATAGTATCGCTGCAGTTTTTCCGAACCAGTCCAGTCGGGGGGGGGGATACCGTCTCAAGTATCAGAACGACACTTGAAAGAGAATGCGGAATAACGAGGCGAAGGGGTTTCAGGGGGATCATAAACATCCGCACTGTTAATTACCGCGTCAATTAGCATGTGGTCGCGCAGTCTTATGCTAATGTGGTGTAATGAGGATGGCCAGGGACGTCTGCAGACACTGCGTGACATAGAGATCCTCCCTCATCTCAAGAGGCGTTTCAGTCTGGCTTTCTTACTTCCTACCATCCAAATGAATGGGCAAAAGAGAGTATTGATCGACGTGGATGAATGGGAATATTTGGGTGAGACGGAGGGGGAGGGACGAGGGAGATACAAAGGAGCAAGATTCGTTCGTGTTATCATACATAACCCCGGACAAAGAATACCTTCATCTGGTTCGGGGTAATAGGCGGGAGTCACCCTCGGTGGGTCACGTATATCTGGGCGACCAGTTACACAAACAATAATCAGGAACTTTCTCAAACAAAACACTCTATTAAGTCACTACAAATATTTTCCTAATGGGGAAAACCCCCCATCCCCAGACTGACATGCACTTTTGAACAAAAAGTCATTTTGTTATTCTTATAGAAGGCAGGACGGAGAGAAAACAACTTGTTTCTTTCTACACAACTTCAGAGCTTTGGAAGCCAATTATAGTCGTAGCTTGAGGCGGGAGGTTTCAGACGACAAAGATGATTTCTAAGAAGTAGGAACCGAGCCTCGCAGACAGGCCAGAAGAGTAATTCCTACCAAAATTAATCAAAAGAACATGGACGGCGGGCCCGGGCGTAACAAACACGACACGGAGGGGCGTTATGTAACCGACGCTTTCAATTTTGGATGGCGTCTTCCAGTGGACGAGTGTGTGTTCTCGCATGCTGCTTGACCAAAGGGGTCACTATGTCGACACCAGATAGTTCCTCCTTCAAGTTGTTCCAGGGACAAACACCGCCAGGAAGCTAAAGCTGGTAGTTACACCGCGGTAATCTTCGCAATTATCACCGCGGTAATTAGGCGGCATCTGGTTCCGTGCTATGTTAATTACAAGAGCTTGTCATTTTACATTTGCCTATCCAGCCCGGAGCTGCTCCCGATGACTACCTTCTTTTTTTTTAGGGGGGTGATTAGTTACTTCACACATACAGGTATGCACGCTGCAAGTATGCAGTGAATTTAAGAGAAAGGCTGCATTCACATGCAAATGGGACGAGCATGCGGCTGCCAGATTGTGTTTGCGAGGGTAGCGGGGAGATATGTGCAGAATGCAAAATAAGACGAACCCCCCACCCCCCTTTAGTGCCAGAAGGCTGCTTGGCACAGAGGGAAGACGATGCCGGAGAAACAGCAGCCATGCAGCAGAACTCTGGCAGGCGCTAGATTCATCTCCCGTTACATAAGATACAATGAAGGAGGTGGTGGGGCGGGGGGGCGGGAAGAGAAAAAGGGAATACAGGAGGAGATGCCAAAATGGAAGAAAGTAAGATAATGTTGGAAGGGAGGACATCCTTAAATGTAGGAGTGAGATTGATATATGTGCCGACAATTATGTCTAAAAACTGTATTGAAAGAGGTTGTGCTAGGAATGACCTGAAAAACATCGATGGAGGGACACTCTTACTTGTCAATAATAACATTTCTTTAAGATTAGGATAACTTGGCTTCAAATGTATCTTCTTCTCTTGGGTGTTCTGGTAGATATGTTGAGTACCGCCAAATTAGGGAACTTCCTGGAGGCGTCACGATCCGTTGCTTACTCTACCGTAAAAAAAAACATCTGTTTTTGTAGAGACGCTGTAATTAATGTTAGCTTCACCCTCGCCTACTTTGTTATCCTGCCGTAGCGCCGTCAACATTTATGAAGTTTTGTGGGATTTCCAGATCCAAACTTTCTTTACAACAATCTCTAGCCGGGCTCTTTTTTCTACCACATCAGGGAGACTAATGTTCTTCTGATAAGAAAAGTAAATGCCATGTATTCCTTGGAGTGAACTGGTCAAGTAACTCAAATGTTTTCATTGCGTGTTTGGAATATGTTTCAGATTCCTAATGTACCCAGGAGGCATAAATGATTTTCACTGATATTTGGGAGGTTTTCCAAAATTCAGGTGTTGACATTACTTTCTAAGCGTGATGGAAACAAAGCTCCTGTTATTTACAAGTAGAAAGCTAAGCTATTACGTGCTAGCTGATCGTGTGCTTAAAACAAAGCAACACTTTGATGTCTCACTCAGGCCTTTCTTTACATAGGGTTTTCAAGTTCTATAACAACCGTCCCAGCTGAAAGCCCTTCGTTTGAGGAACAGTCTTGTTGTGTAGATGAGGTTAGCATTCCATCCGTTTCCATGGAGTCCATGCATAGAGACAATTCATTCATGCTGCTTCACACTGATCCAGCGTTGAGGCCAACAGAACCGTGTCATCTGCAAAGAGCAGTTCCCACAATTCCAGGTATTTGAAGCCTAAGTGCTTCCATGTAGCTAAAGAAGGACCTTCAGAGAAGTTCTCTCGGAACATACGCTCATGAATAGTTTGGGAATTTGCACATCAAGCTAACATGGGAATGTTGAGCTTAAGCTAGAATCCCTGATAACATTTCTCCTGAGTACATCCTTCAGTTTTCAGTTCACTGATCTGCCAAGTCACACTTGAAACGCCTCTGGAGCGACCATCTGTGCGAGACCCCGGGTGAGCGAGTGAAACAGTGGTCACTAGACCGGGTCTCTTCCTACCTCTGACTGTGTGTTTTTCCTCTAGACTGCTTAGCTTTTACAAGTCTTGGTCATTAAATGGGCGACGGCAGCGAAAGGGAGACAAAAAAAAAAAGACAAGGGCGACAGGGGAGGAGCTGTCCACTCAGCTTATTGTGGATGAGCGAGCTCGCTCTAGTCTCTCCCTGCGTGTGATGGTGGGTAACCATGGTTATGAGGGGCCGATCACAAACGGCATCACATTTGGAGAAAATGTATCCATTCAGAGTCTCTCCCCAAGTAAAAATGTTGTCTTGACAGCTGGCGTGTTTGGGTGACTCATCCCCCTGTAAGTGCTACAGATGCTAATGCAGACCTGTAATAACCAGCAGCTTTGAGCAAGAACGAGGGAAGGACGTGCAGGGAAAACGACAGGAAGAAAGCTGGAATTATGACAGGAAGTCGAGGAGCCAGGAGTTCTAGTAATGAGGATGCGAGGGTTATGGTCTCCGAAGGGTAGATGAAAGACTTGTTAATAAATGAATATGCACTCATTTATATGCATTAAGTACATTTTTGCATTTTCCTTCAGGGGTATCCAGGAAACATAGTTCTAAGTTGTAAACAACGGCAACAGAATCAATATTTTATAAAAGACTCATGAAAAACAAGAGATTAGCTTAAAGTTTTGGCTGAAAGTTAATGTCTCAAAACATTTTTTTCAACAGGCTTCATCTTTCAACTAAGTTCTACTCAATCCAAACTTAAACATGGAGGATATTAAGATACAAAATGCAGGATTCATCACGAAGTATACTTTGACATATGACAATATTTATTTCTAGCTAACCTCAGTTTTAGAAGAGAGTAGTTGTAATTTTCCGTTAACCAAAATTTCAAAAGGTCCTCTCAGTACTAGGACCGTTTATGGGAACGTATGTAAATGCTATCTCCCACCATATACCATAAAGTGTATATGTGTTAGCGTTGTACTTTATGAGTAAGGACTGTCAAAAATATTGTTACAAAAAATGACCAAAATTAATGATGTCAAATAGCTTAAAATGGAGCATCAAATAAGTGAAACGTGAACCATGTTAGCCATCCATTTTTAAAAGGGTTACATAAGTAGCTAACAAGACAATGTTTTCGTAGACTTTGGGAAATACGCTGAAATTCAGAACATTGATCGGGAGTTGTGGAGATTCTTCTTCTCGAGCTTCATCAAAGGATTTAAAAAAGAAACGTGATAAAGATAGTTAAAAGTTATTTATACTCGCAACTCGCATTTCGTGCTCAGAGTCCGTTCCAGGCACTGCTGTTCAGCACTTAAGCGTTTCGATTATTTGGGAAGAGCATATCTGGTGTAACTAAATCGTTTGAAAATCCGCTCCACTCTTTTTGACCCGCCGGGTCGTGTTTGGTGCGGCTCCGTCTGGCCCACTTTACCAGCGCTGCTGCGGGGACCGTGTCTGACCCGTGACTCTGGCTGATGTGTGCTTAAATCTAACCGACTTACTGGAAGAGACTGAAAATACAAAACGACTGAGGACATCCAGGCTTGCTGTGGATGGAATGTAAACACTGTGGCTCGAGACTATTCATAGTGTCTTCTAAATCGGAACTACAGTGAAGTCCTGTGTCGGGAGCTCACTTGGAAATACTTCACTGAAATGTACTTTAAAGGACAGTTGACAGGAGCCAGGCATCGGTGCCGGTTTTCCGCTGCACCTTTTGGGTATAAATTGATCATCTTTTCAAAAGTTTGTCAGGGGAAAAAAAAAAAAGCGACAGCACAGATCTCTCCGGCACAAACATCAATAACGCAGAGGAATGCGCTTGTTGGTGCGCACCTGTCTGGTGTCGGAGATGAATAAAAGAAGAGCAGACACAGACAACATTGATTCTGCACACCGAGTGCTGCTGTTCATTTATTCTGATGCTGTTGTTCGCAGGGACGTTTCTCTGTGGGACTGTTTGTGCCGCGGGCTGTTGCGTGTTCGGCTTCTGTGTATAATTCATAGTCTGATACCTGGAAGAAAAAAGCTTCTGGAATACTGTCATCAAACCTAGGTGGGACTTTTGGAGATGGATTGGTATTTTATTGCGTTAATGCAAGTCCATTTACAACGTAATTGGCACTACACAGTCCCGGAAAGGATGTTTATCAAAGCCAAGCTGATTGGACGAGACTTACACCGGATAGAAAACAAACCAATAGAAATGTTGTAAAGAACCGAAACGATACCATCATCATGGTGGGATGTGTTGCCAAGCAATGTCACCGTAAATATAGGTGGTGTTGTTGTTACAAGTTTATAATGACACTAGCTAGTGTGGGCAGAGATTTTAAAAACTGTCACACTTGGGCCGCATCCTACTTGCGATACAATCAAATAAGCCCCGGAGGAAAATCACAGAGTCCACTTAAAAAGCTGTAAAACACTGACAACCTAAACGGCAACAAAACAAGTAGCAAGACAAGGAGGTTCATGGTCATCCCAAGAAAGGTCGCATTATGGAGATTTCAGTGTTAAAGGCTGTTTTTACTGTTTTTCCAAGTACTTGGTTTTATTTGTGTTGAAGATGTTGTAATCATTCACCTTCAATAAACCACTGCCTTTGTTTCATCACTGAGACTCAGCAGCATTGTCTAGAGATTTAGGACGGGGGTGATTGACAGCCTGTCTTTGTTACTTTGAAAACAGTTATAATCAAATTAATGACTAAACTAATGCAATCTCCTCCTGCTCTTTTTTTCCCTCTTTCTATCCCTCTCTCTCTCTCAACTCCCCCTCCATCTTCTCTTTTCTACAGAGATGGCATTTCTCCAAGTTCTTCTCCCGCTACTGCTGCTGAGTGTCCTCCATCGCGCCAGCAGTCAGGACCTTGACAACTCAGAGGACCTCCCCAGAGGTTGCGGCTGGGGCCTCGAGCGCCCCTACACACTTCTCTGTGACCTGGACTCTATATGGGGGGTGGCTGTGGCGTCAGTGGCTGCCGGCGGAGCGCTGACCGCCATATTCCTGGCCTTGGTCCTCCTTTGCCGTTTACGCCACATAGGCGAGGGCGAGAAGCGAAGTGGAGTGGGACCCATCCTCCTGCTTCTCCTGGGGGTCCTGGGTCTCTTCGCGCTGAGCTTCGCATACCTGATTGAACAGGACGAGTCACTATGTTTAATCCGCAGAGCCCTTTGGGGTCTTCTTTTTGCCGTGTGCTTCTCCTGTTTGCTGGTTCAGGGTGTCCGTCTGCGTAGGGTTGGCCGGGAGCGCCGAAGCCCAGGGGGCTGCGCCCTGACAGGCCTGGCTTTGGGTTTGAGCGCAGTGCAAGGCATCATTGCTGCTGAATGGCTTCTTCTCACAGTGCTCAGAGAGGGACGGGCTGCTTGTCAGTACCTTCCCCTGGACTTCTCACTGGCCTGCAGTTACGTGGTAGCACTTCTACTAGCGGCTATGATCGCTGCCTCGCTGGCACTTTGTGGGAAGACACGGCAATGGCGCTGCAACGCCATCTGGTTGCTGGTGACCTGTTTCATGTCCTTGCTGCTCTGGGTGGCTTGGGTGGGCTTCTATTTGTACGGCAACGAATGGTTCGGACGGTCCCCCGAATGGAACGACCCCGCGCTCGCCATCGCTTTAGTCGCTCAGGGCTGGGTCTTGCTCATCTTCCACGCCATTCCAGAATCCCACATTTGCCTCAGACCCCCGCCGCAACCCACCGCCCCAGATTACTTTGACACTTCCCAAAACTCCACACGGATGAGGGAGACAAGCTTCGACGAAGACATCCCACTTTCTCACCGGCAGTTCGTGGAGAACCAAGGATACGGATACAGCGACGAAAACACAGCAGGTGAGCAACTATCTTTTTGGATAAGATAACTTGAGCCGAAAATGTAGGCCAAGACACGATGACGACGTGCAAGAAGAGACAGAGCAGGAAGTGTCTGTTTCTTGCAGAGAGAGACATTGAGTCAGAATGAGTAATTTCTTCCTGCTCTCCTTCGTTTCTCGCCAGGCCTGAGGACGGGTGGCGGCGGTGGCGCCGGGCAGCATAATACCAGCGGGGGCGCTAGGCCCAGCGCACCATTCCGCAGCAACGTCTACCAGCCCACCGAGATGACCATGATCCTGAACGGGGGAGCGGTGAGTACATCCTCCCAGTCACAGGTACACGCCGCTTACACGCTTTTCGGCCGCCTGCACAAGACTGCATGCGCATTTGTGCGTCCGTCCGCTGCACATGAATGGAGAGGTGTGCGTTCACATGCGGTCAATCTTGGGAGTGGAATTGATTTCTTGAAAATGCATGGATTGTTCTTTGGAAATAACGATCATCCATCTGTAAAGTGTTAACTTTACACGGACAGCAATTTGAAATCATCAATATAATGAACTGTAAGGCAGCATATAAACCTGCCGTTACCAACAAGAGTTTGCGCAACTAGAGAATAACAAATGGCAAATAAGTAGCCCCAATATTGCTGTCCGTGTAAACGTAGCCGCCGATACAATGTCGCCATCACTCACCGAGCGATGCGGCCGACTGTCACTCGTTTCATTATGCAAGATAAATGGGCACACCGGCTGGCACCGGCGAACCATTCCCATGCCGTCACGTTGCAAACTAAGCCTTGCATACTGCTCTGCAAAAAAAAATGCTGAAGCCGACACTATGCGCTGGCACCCGTGGAGCACTATCCACATTTAGCTGACAAGGGGATGGGGTCTAAATGTTTTTTGTGCTTCCTTTGCCTGAAAAAGTCATGCTTATTTAATGGGCACTAGAACGGAGGCTTTGCATAAAGCCATTAAATATGAAAGATAAATAAAGACGGGCTAAATCTGCAAGCTCTTACCTTACAAAATACCTTGTGCAAGCGCCCTTTGCAATGGCATATGACAGGACATCCCTCTGAGTTTAGATAAAAAAGCATGGGTTTTAAACAGTTGACGTAACCTGACAAGTCCACACCAACCTAAACCATTCCCTTCTAACCCTTCTTAGGTTCCCTCAGCCCCGCCCACCTACACCGGGAGGCAGCTGTGGTGAGCAGAAACTTCCATCGGAGGAAATTCTGTTTGTACATGAGGAGATTAAGGAGATTGACGCGAGGATGATGACGAGGGAAGAGATCAGAACAAAAGGGGGTCCAGCCTGGTTGGAAATGAACTAAAGACACCAACGAGACCCTTTCCCTTCTGTGTATAGACACTTTTAACACTGACTATGTGCCAATCAACTACTGTACGAGTGTGTGTGTGTGTTTGACAGAGAGAGAGAGAGAATAAAAGTGTTTGGAGGACAGAGCTAAAAGTCTTCCTGGGCACAAAAACTCTCAAGAAGGGTCTCTTAAAACAAACTTGAACCAGCAAGTAGCAAAATAGACCACGCGCTGACTCGGATCAGAACCTGCTTTGACTCCAGCACTGTAAGCATCCCTTGAAACTGTGAAATATATCGATCGCTCTCTTCCTTTCAATCAGGAGGGCTTTTCCCCTGCTTTCCTGAGGAGTAGGCGGAAAAAACATTTTTGGCTCTGTCCTCCATCCATCCGGTGTAGTTAAAGATAGCACACGGGGGGCTTGTACAGCTAAAGCAGCGCCCCCCTCTTATTAATCCAGCTGGTGTGAGCAGGGTAAGGGAGTGAGAGTGTGTGCTCGGAATGTGCGGCCACATCCACGAACACTTCCTATTTTTCTCTGCACTTGTCTGTGAATATACGACCCACCTCTCATGCATGGACACATAAGAAACAAGACAACCGATGCAGAGGAGGAGGAGGATACGGACGATGAGAACGCCACTCAAAAAGCGGGACCGCTGCAGGTCCACAAAATCTAGGTCAAACATCTTCAGTGGACTGAACCGGCCGGAGGAAAACCGTCACTTTATCTCAGTGGGGAAACAGAGCGAGGAAGCGAGTTCTTCTTACTTCCTCTGTCCGTGGTTTGTGTAAAAATCCTGTGATTCTGCCAAGACGTTTCTCTTGTCACTTGTCTTTCGGTGCTAAATCTGTCTCTTATTACACCTCCGAGCATGGAAACAGAGGTGCAGACGCACAGTGACAAAAACATCTATAATTAGAAAGATCCGAAAATTCACAGCGAGGGGAGATCAAAAATAGGCTCATGCGGAAGACTGGAGGAGAAGAGGGAGGGAAGGTAGGAGGGCTTGAGGGCTGCAGGTAAAAAATGCATCATTTTGTATGGCCTCATTTTGTCCGACTCCCCTGGAAAAATTGTGTTTTTATCAGAGCTCAAAAGGCTTTTAACAACAATTTAAAATACACAAAAACAGCAGCGGGGTGAGGGATACGGCTTGCGGTTAACCAACGGGTCAGGGCAGCATCTATAGTCATGTTAACGGCCACAAAAGAGCTGAGCCAAAAGGCAAAACGTTTAGGTTACTGTCGCATCAAACCACTTTTCTCAGCAGGGTGCCTAGAGCTAGAGTCATCAGCACTAGATGCAGAGTAGAGTCTCAATTCACTAAAAGTAAATTAATCTAGAAGTGTGTTGCTACTCCATGGCTTTCCAAAAATATAAAAAGTATTGCGGCCTAAACAAAATAAAAAACTGTTATAGCGACTGAAGGATAAATGAAGAGCTGTCGTATCCTGCCAATTTGTGTACATAGTACATTTTGTACAGCTCTGCGCCTTTTTTTTTTGTCATCATTTTTTCTAAAATGTATTTTTTTAAACGAGACACCAGCAATAATATTTTTTATCTGACTTTATTGGCTTCATGTAAGCTTTTATTTCTCCCTCACTGGTGTCTTCAACTATTTAGCTTTCATTTGTATTTCAACTATTTCATCCCCCTCTTATTAAAGGTCGTTTCTCGCTTATAGACGGAGGTTCAGGTTTTGCTGTAACAGTCATAAAGATTAGGTTTTTTTTTTGTTGTTGAAGAAAATGGCTGTGAATATATTTCTGGGAATATGTGCAGTATACAATACATATTCTGAGGAGACATTTTATAAATAACTATTTAGAGCTGGGCGGTATGTACAGGTGTATTTAAAACAACATCATGCAGTATCATTTGCCTTAAAAACAACGTTTCTGTTGTTGTTTTTATTCAAAAAACGTCACTTCATTTTATTGTGCCGAGACGCTGGTTCAATGAAAACAAAGACGATGCTATTTTAGAAAGTGAAGCAAACCATCTTTTAGGTTAAAAACTTGAAATAATGAATTATTACATAAAAGGTAGTTTTTCTTGATATTAAGCCACTAATAATGGAAATAAAAAACTATTTATAGAGTCTCTCAAGTGTTAGAATCTAGAAAAGAAATAAGCATCAGAAAATTACCCCAAAAACAATAAATATAAATATTATATAATAATTAAAAAAAAACTGCAATTATGTCAATAAAAAAAATGGAACTTCTTTCTAACAATGGATCTTTTTTTTACCTTTTATATACATTAAATCTGATATATATTTTTTCAATATTCACTTACAAAAAAACTGTAATAAGATATATTAAGAGTGGAACTAGTAGTAAATACAAAATAAAATAGTTTTACTCACAGGGCTGCATAAATGCCATCAAAGGGGCCTCATGAGAAACCATAACATTTAATTGTATTTTACTAACATTTAAGTCGATTTTGAGCAGACCTCGATCACGGAGAGGGTTCGACACACCTACACTATCCCTCTACATACCGCTCGGCCCGGCTCAAACTTTTAAAAAAAAGTGCTACCGTCACGTCCACGTCGAGCCCACTGTGGGTTGAAATAAGGTCATAGTTTGCCGGTTCCACAACAAGAGGTGTCCTCAGGGTTTTCGAGCGTCAGAGACTAAAAATCGAAAGGAGTTCGAGTCATGTGACTTCGAAGTAAAAAAAAACAACAAAAAGGATCACATGACTCTTGATTTTGCACTTGTCGACTACCTATCTGTGCATGCTTCTCACCATTTCTACATGTAAGACCTTTTTCTCAGATGTACTTTTGAAGACTTAACTATTTATGTAACAGGTCATGTGACAGCAATCCTCATGTCAGTGTTTCTCAGATGACACGTTCAATGTCTGTGCTTTTCTTAAACACACGCGGGAAAAAAATGCATCGTTCTAAAGAGTGCGAAGAAAAAAATAAAAATGGAGGAGTCGGATGGATCTCACACACAATAGGTTCTTCACACCTCCCCTTGGTTTTTGACCTGTCCTCCCTCCCCTCTGGACTTGTCCCGCCGTCACCCTGGACGGGTCCCTATTGGTTTTCTCAGCTGTGACCGTGCAGTGAACGCCGCATGCTTATGTATAAAACTCCCTCATTAGAAGAAAAAAAACAACTGTTAACTCTTTCTGTAACCGGGGAAAAAAAAGTTCAATAAAAGTGTCATGTTTGTAGCAATCGATGGACTCTCTGAGCGAGAAAGACGTCATTTCTGTTGACGGACTCCCGTTTGATCGGGTTTCCGACTGCGGGACTCTCTCCGGATGGATCATATTTCACCGAAATGAAGTGTTATCGTCGTCGTGCAGTAGCAGCTGTCTCGCAGGGATCCGCATACCTGCGAGACAAAGATACACGAGACGACTCATGTGAGAGGAAAGTTCAAGAGCGACTCGATGTCTGCAGAGAGAGAGAGAGGAAACCAGTGGTGACCTCTCAGGCCCGTCGGTAATGGACGGAAAAACCTTCACGGGAGATTAGATGCACCAACTTACAGAGTCTGAAGAATATGCTTTCTGGCGTTTATAGTTGGAATTAAACGACACTGCGAAGTCTTATTTGCAAGTCAGATTTCTTCGCTGCTGATCTGTGGCTTTTGCAAAAACGTTTGATCGTTGTAAGTCACAATAACAGACAGTTTTCGGGAGGTGCGTGAGAAGGAAATGCAAAAAAAAACAAAAAAAAAACAGATGAAAGACTGAGAGATAGATTTGTGGTGAGACTGCGAAGAGATGTGAAACAGTAATTTAGCAAGAAATGAAAAAACGAAACCAGATTTGACACAATCACTACATTTGGAAACATCTACAACGGTATCTCTACTTTCTTAACCTAGAAAACCTCACAATTCATTACATAAAATACACATAATGATACACACAAAATAGTAACAATGGTGTACATACGTAAGATTAACTAATAATTCTGCTGGTTAACAGTTTAATGCTAAATAACTGCACAATATCTGTAAGAGAAGACAAAAATAATGTACTGGATTATAAATAATTCTCTGATTTACAAGCAATAACTTCAAAATCACCAAGAATTACAGAATTATAACTCTTTCTTCCAAACCTCTGAGCAGCTTTTTTTGACCTGTTAATAGAGAATTAATGGATGGCAGGAAGTTATTAAAGCGAAGACACGTGTCAGAACCAGCCAGTAATTTTATGTGGTCGTCTCAACATCATAGCAGATGAATGTCAGTGTTTAGATAAGAAGCAGAGATAATAGATTTCAACAATTATTCAGAGATTAACAGTAAAATTGATGATGAAAGTTTGGTGAAAGAATAAAAACACAGAGATAATTAAGATATATCCAATACCACAATCGTACTTTCTGTTAAAGACATTTGGAAATATACATTTTGTAGACCAGCAACTTATACTTTGACCCCCCTTTTTAACGATATTAAAGTCTGACTACTTCATGGGTCAAAATGTTAAAAATGAACGACGGATACTAACAAATATTTCTCACAAAGCGAGATCTCGGGTTTCATTTATATTCAAACCAGTTGAAATGTTGTCGTGTATGTCGCTCACGTAGGTTTGTTTCAGTTTAAGGATTAAAGGAAAGTATTAAAAATAGGAAATGACTGCTGAAAATCATGCTTATTCAATGTATGTTAAATAGATATTAGATGGAGGGATGTTTTCGTCAGCTCATATATTTGGAGTTAAACCATGATTCTTGATTCTCCAGCAGAATAAAAACACATTACTTTTCCCTGTGACCTAATTTCACAGTTGGGGACAAGTTGAAAATAACATAACGAAGTTAGGTTCTGAGGAGCCATCACCAGGTCTACACCGAGAGAGAATATTGAATTAACTAAGTGGACGTTTTCATTCCCGACAACAGGAGACGTCGACTCTGCTCTGGAACATTCGTTTGCTGGTTTGAATCCAATCCATTAAATGGCCAATTAATCTGATCGAGATACCGGAGGACGATCGATTCCCCGTTTGGTTAATTGGTGACAAGAGTTTTTAACGAGCCCGTTCAACAGATAACAATCACAGCCGAGTTTAACTAGCACTGACCTAGTGATGGCTGCTCGGCCGCGGCGGCAGAGGCGACTGCGAGGACGAGGCTTTGTCTTCGGAGTCGGACAGAGCTTGGGCGTCGGTCTGAGGCGCTTTGACGGCGGGTTCCTCCGGGTTGCGTACGGTCGGCGTCAACCAGTCGTAGGTCGTCGGCGTGGTGGGGGTGGGGGTGGGGGCCACCGTGTTCTGAGGGGTCGGAGAGACCACCTGGATGCACACGCCCGAGTTGGGCGGCTGAGGGTTTTCCTTTTCTTGCAGCTCGGCCAAGGCGGAGAACACTGGAGACAGATGAGGGGACAATATATCTTCATAAGACAAACAGTAGAAGCTCCTACGTCACCCTTTTTTCTACAACACACACTGATCACTTTATCCCTCAATGACAAGAGTTACAAAACCCATATCAACAAGAAGACTAGGGATTCCTTGAAGTTGTCCGAGCTGCTACTTGGCGAGGAGTTTTCGGTGGTAAAAAGAGGACATGAAGTGAAGAGGCGTGACGAGGGAGGACCATCACTACAGGTTAAGGTGAAGAAGGTTGACACGCTGTTGCAACCCCCTGATGGGAAATGCCACCAGAAGAAGAATAGAGGAGCTCTTCGTCAAACGCAGTCACTCTAAACTAGCATCACACTCAGCCTGGCTTGGATAAGGGACGCCTTAAAAAAAACTTAAATTCAATAAGAGACCCGTTAGACTTTAACAATCTATATAAAGTAAGTATGTAATTTTAAAAATGTCTTCAGATGTTTCTTGAAGGAGTCAGTAGATCATCAAACACAGAAGAAGATCGTTCCAAAGCTTAGGAGCAACATCCTGGAAGGATTTCTCTCCTCTGGTCCTGAACCGTGTTCAGGAACCATCAGTAGATTCTGATCCACAGACCTCAGAGCCCGAGCTGGGGTGTAAGGCTGGATCAGATCACTGATGTAAGGAGGAGTCTGACCATGAATAGATCTGAAAGTAAGAACCAGAACTTTAAAGTCGTTCCTGAAAGAAACTGGCAGCCAGTGAAGACATTTAAGGATTGGAGAAATGTGAGTTCTTCTACTAGATCCGGTCTGTTATTAATGAAAAAACAGATGGTGACACAAAAATAATTACCATTGTGTGTCTTCTTCTGAGGCCGAACCCGGCCAATTTTCAGCACACTTCCAAGTTAAAGAGAGGATTAAATAACTCTTAATATACTGTATACTCCTAAACATTGTTTTAATGTATCAGAGTCCTGTGCAAAGTATTGCTATTAAACTCTAAAGACTTTGAATTATTTTTTGGGGTTTTGCAATTAATGACTCATTTTAAATTGTGATACAACATATTCACACTTTTTTTTGTACAGCTTTCATTTTGCATTTATTCATTTTCTATTATTTATTTCCTTATTGGGGTTGTGGGACAACAGAACATATCCTGGCTACTTAAAATGAGAGGGGAGGGACACCCTGGACAGCATTTGATGCAGGGCATTCAGAGACAACAAAAAAACAATTACGAACACACCCACTACAGATCATTTAAACCTCTTCTGTGGAAGGAAACCGGAGTTCCCGAAAGCAAACCATTAGCAATTAAAGTGAGAACATATAAACTACACAAATCAATGTTGACAAACCACTACTCAACACACCTTCAACACTTCATTTACTTCACCATTTTCCTACCAGCAAATGCACAATTTGATGGAGAGTTTGTCTCCTAAACATTTACTTATAATAATGTTACTAAAACATTATAATTCTAATGAGACAAAGTTACTTTTATAGCCAAAGTTATGCTCTTTGCAGATGATACGCCCTGTTACCGGGCAGCTAAGGGGCAGAGAGAAGTTAAAAGTCAGGGATATCCCGGAAGAAACCGCTGCCTCCGTAACTCTGTTACGCATAAGCCGTCGATGACAACGATAATCCAGTGGTGTCGTTTTTCCAGACGACACAGTCAAGCTGCTTTACTACTTTATCTCAATTTAAACTGAACAAGTCACTCAAAATAATGACTTTTCGTTCTTCATCTCCTTTGTTTTCAAAGCACTTTAGTTACACATTTATAAAAACTTTCACAAACACAAGTCGACCAGCCTGTCAGCTCGGGTAATGACAAATACGATGTGATGGTATCGTTCTCCATAATTCAGAATGTTTGGTGGGAACCTCTGGGTAGTATTATTAATTCAGTGACGATGGGATGAGAACTCATTGCACTATGAAGAATACGTCAAAACCGGCTCGCGTCCGTCTGGAAAAACTCACAAAATAAATTCCTGCAGTGATGCTGGTGCAGATTGGCTTCAATAATAGATGATAGACGTTAGAATATTAAGACACACTATAATCCGACCACTTCATCTCAGGAGTCCACCGGCGACAAGAGTGAGGGATGCGACTCGCAAATCACGGCTACGAGTCAAGGACGAGCGGGAGATTGATGAGCGCCGCACCTGTCCGACTGTGACCCCGTGAACTTTGACCCGTGTGTTTATCCTCCGCGGGTCACTTTGCCGCTCATTGTTTTTTGTCGTCTCCATCCTCCTGTTACGGACTGTGACGGTTGAAATGGCGGCGGAGGTATCACGTTTAGGTCCGGGGAGAGCGCAGCTGCTGGGTTCAGTCATGAGCAAAAAAAAGGGGGGGATGGTGGAGTACAGCTCTGAGAAAATAAGTTTCCTCATCTTTGATATTTTCGCCTCACTGGATACGAAAACAAGCCATTTATGACTCTTATCGACCGTTTCTAAATAAAGCTAAGGCTCTTAAAATGGTGTCCATTGAGGACAACAATCACTCGGTCCCATTAGGTCAGAGCCAGATGCAGCATTCGCGTGGAATCTCACAGGAAAAACAGTATCTTCCTGCAGCTGCATTTTCATGACGAATTAGTGAGTCAGCGCAAGTTAAACAAGACGTTTGATTTACGAACGTCTCATGGCTCATCTTTTGCTGACGCCACAGAATGGAAATGATTTGGGAAAAAGTTAAGACCAGCCTTCGGACAATTAATTAACCCTGTAACCATTAAAAAAAATGTACATTCTGAAGAACATCTACTGCACCTTTAAATCAGATGTGTGCTACAATTCAATTTTATTTTAAGTATCATAACAGAGTTATCTCAAGACATTTTACAGTTGACTACAAGCTGCCCCAAGTCTCTATGTATGCATGAGTAAGTAAGTAAGTAATATTTATTTATATAGCGCTTTTCGAGACCAGGGTCACAAAGCGCTTATTGAGGTCATAATAATTATAATAACTGAGCATTTAGAAATGTTTCTGATGAGTATTTTACAATTTTATTACTATTTAAATTTGAAAAACAAGTTGTTAAACAACTTTTTCTTTATTTTTCTTGTGATTTTATGGGTATTGCTTATACATCTATATATAGATATATATATTTGTTTATGAAAAGTATATAAAAATAAATAATCTATTTTATGGCATATTAACACTTTTTTGTTGCTTTTTATTTTTAATTGTAAATAAATGAATAAAACACTTATAATTAAGACGTAAGCTCATTAAAAAATGTCATATTAAATTCATTTTTTGTTCATTCCTTTGTTTTTTGGCTTGACGGCCCCATAAAAAACCGACGTCACAGTAAATAATGTGGCCCCTGAGGTATTTTAATTCACCACAGTTGCTCTAAATCAAGGGTGTAAACACAAGGGGACGAAATCTTTAATCAGCCGAGATCTCAGGCAAAACTAAATGTGTATTTACTGAACAGGAAGTATGAGGTTTTTTTTGGATGCTCGGCCTTTTTGAATCATAGGCCGAGACAACAATCAGTGTTTGTTCTCCTTTCCATGGAACAATCTCGGTTCCTAATCTTACGTTGTTAGAGGTCAAGACATCCACGTGAACATTTGTCTTCTTTCTACCTTCAGTTGAGCACATGTGGTCGGAATTATTTGATGCATCATAATCGCTGTGAAAATTTTCCGCTACAGTTTGAAAAGGAAATGCATCTTGTGCAACAACTGAATAAAGATCTGTGTCGTTCCACTTCCCCTCTCTTGAAAATAAACTGAACACATGCTAGTGATCCAAAGATATCATGATCAAAAATGGCCTTGGGAAACCTTGTGGCACATTTCTCTAACTTTAACAGTATAAAATTACTGTAGCTTCTTATTCAATTAGTTTACCTAGTCTTAGTGTATATCGCAATGCATTATGGGTTAGAAATATTACAGTAACTTCATGTAGAATCACATTAGTAACTTAGACTTAACTGCAAACAATACATATTACAGTTTAAAAATCTTGTTTATTTATGTATTTGTCGGTGACGAAGAGTCTGTGGCATTATTTGACATTAATTGTGGACAACTGAGAAAAATCTCTAAACTTAGGAAAATTATGTCCCAACCCGATCTGCAGCTCTTGTTTAGACTTAAAAAGAAAGAGCTGCTCGCCTGCAGTTAATAGAAAAACTCTGCAGCGAGAATTCTGACTCGCTCTAGTAGAAGAACTCGCATTTATATGGCCCTTAAAATTGTGCATTGGCTGCCAGTTTCTTTCAGGATCATTTTTTAAATTCTGGTTCTTACTTTCAGATCTATTCATGGTCAGGCTCCTCCTCCCATCAGTGATCTGATCCAGCCTTACACCCCAGCTCGGGCTCTGAGGTCTGTGGATCAGAATCTACTGATGGTTCCTGAACATGCTTCAGGACCAGAGGAGAGAAATCCTTCCAGGCTTGTCCAGAAACATCTTAAGACATTTTTATTTGTGCTTTTCCCTGATTTTCTGAGACTCCTGTGTTTGTCTTATGTGTCTTGATCTTTTAAAGTATATATTTTAACTGTGTATTGTTTTTGATTGTTAAAGCGCTTTGTGACCCTGGTCTAGAAAGATCTTTACAAATAACCTTTACTTTACTTACTTACTCACTTACTTTACACTGTGAGTCAAGTGCACGTAACTTTTGCTGACAGACACAAAAGTTAAGAGAGACAAAACTTGTGAAAAATCTGCATAACAAGTGTTTTTTTTTATCATATGTCTATCTCAAATGTGTTTTATATACGTAATGTTATGGACTTCACTGTTTTGCTAATGTTAGCAGTGCTAGCGGTTGTGTTAAGCTAATGGTAGCGACCTAAATTTGGCCCCAGTGTAAAAAAAATGTTGTAAAATTTACATAAGATACCAGGCGGAAAAGTTGCCAATAAGATGCTGTTAAAGTAGTCATTTAAATAAAATATAATTAGAGTAAATTGCATGTAAAACAACCAAAAATTGTATTTTTTTTATATACTGCAAATAATAGTATTTAATTTTACAGCACTTTACTGGGAACTTTTTTGCCTGGTATTTTCTATCAATTCTAGAGGATATATTAATTACTACGTAGATCCGTATTTCAAGAACCAAAAGAAAAAAAACCTATAGGACGGTTTGGAAGGATGAAGTCTCCTGTTTATCCTTGAACAGCAATTTCATGTCACAAAGGTCCTGCATTCTCAGCTGCCGCCCCAGCTTTCACTGTGCAACAACATCAGAGCTCACACGCAGTCAGTGTCGGCTTCACAAACCGCTTCAGCACATCTTCATCACTGCAGCTCGTCCCTGTCGTCACACGACACCCGGAGCAGACATTTTCTCAACGCTGCACCACAACCTTTATCTTCCTTCTGTCCTTCTTGTCACTGTATGAGAGTCCACTGTGTACAGTATATGTTTCATCTTTGTGTAGCACATCGTCTTGTACTGGGACGTTTTGTGTGTCCTTGTGTTTGTGCTCAAATCTCACCTCGGCTGCTGCTGACGTGCACAAGCTGGAGTCACTCTGTCCTTTTGTGTGTTTGTGTGTGTGTGTGTGCGTGTCTGCATTACAGTGAAAGAGGTATTTATTGATGCAGTGCAGGCACTTCACAGTCAAGTGTGTGGATGAGGTTAATGGGATGCGTGTGTGTGACCACTTCCTGTTTTGATGTGACCGCATACACTTGGATTATATGAAAACAGTGCGTCACAGCATACATATTGTTGTGTAGTTGTTTGCGTGGATTTTTAATATTTGTGCGTACACATTTCCCCACTGTGTGCGTCTGTTTGCTCGATCTCACCTCAGCCCTCTTGTTGTGTACTCGCTGTAATCACAAAGTCTTTTTGAAGTGGTTTGTTGTGTGTATCACGGTGTTTTGATAGAGAAACTCATCGTTTTAAATTTAAAATGAACCGTACCAAGGGATTTATAAGGACTTAAAGTAAGTTTTTTAGTCTCACCTCGTCCCTCGTGTTTGGTCCAGAATTGGTTCACGGTCTTGCCGATATCACGAGTCTCTCTCAGTTCTCTTTGCCACTTTCGCAGTTCCTGCACATCCGGGCGAGACCTGACCTGTGACACAAACAAACGCTCAGGTTAACGATATCCTTGGAGTCCTTTTTAGCATTTTTTTCCTTTGTCCAACAACAGTAATAACAAAATGATACACAACTTAATAACTTGTTTCGATTGGCAAGAAGCGGTGTCAGGTGTTGGCGATAGGGTTTCAACGGCTGGTTGCAACCTAGTACTTAAAAACTGTCGAGTCATTTCCGGTAAGTGTGTAGCAGCAGTGTTTGATTTGAGACAGTACTACATGTCGAAGTTTGCACGTGTACTGTAAACCAGTACACTTTTTTGGCCAATGAGAAGCAGTGTATAGCGGCATAGCTAACAGACGGTAAAGTGGTTGGCTTGTGGCCTAAGAAGTCGCAGGTTAAATCCCAGCTCCAGGATGGTGCACTGCGTCGCTGCCTACTCCCATCAGTGTGTGTGAAAGAGACACCCTGGAAAGCTCAATTAGTTAGAGTTGGAGTCATAAATTAACCTCGGTATGTTTTCTGACGATTGTAGGAAAAAACTGGATGAACCCATCTTGAAATTGACCAAGGTTCGCCAAGAAAAACTAGCCTTTCTGAGGCTGTATTCGAACCGACAACCTTTTTTTTGTAAAAGGGTTGTGTTGAATCTGACATAACAGATTCAGAATAATAACTAATTTATGTTGAAGTGATTTCTACAGTATAAAAGGTGTTTTACTTTGGAAAAACCAAGGATTAGATTATCTCCGAAGTACAACCTGTGACTCTTTTCAAAATCTCGTCAAAGATTTATTTGGGTCACGTTAACTCAAAAATATGGTTATAAAATAGCTAAAAATGTGTAAAAAGCAATCTCTATATTATCTTGTTGCTCCATCGCATTTAACGTTTCGGTGAGATGTATTTTTAATGCATGTATATGTTCATTTTGTTGACTCTATTTTGCTGGGTTTTTTATCTTCTACAATCTTTAATGCCGGTCTGTGAAAACGGTGTTGAAAAAGGTTGGGGAGTCCTTGCTCTTGGGAGCAGCTTTCTAGCTTAAATGCGTCATAATAACATGTTTATCTTGAGTTAATACTAAGTAGTTAACTCCAATAATAACTCGGCTGTTATTACCTCCGTCCTTAAGCACAGACTTCTTCAACTTTTCAACAGAGTTTTGGTATAAACCGGCACAGCTCCCACTTGGGTCAATTATAGTTTGATAAACTGGATTCTTCTTCAAAAATCTTTTCATCATTAATTCATTTCTTAGACTTTTTCCGCTTAATTAGTTCACCAAAGAGTTCAAATGAATCCACTTGACCAAAACGCTCAAGTGTTTCGCTGTGATGCAACAATAGTGTTGCTGTTTTAAAAGTAGGTCTGTTACACAATCTGCGGCTTAGAATTGAGGAGAGCCAGGAGGGGGAACAGCGAGCGGCAACAGTCGATTCAGCAAGTGTCGCCGCCATAGATATGGAAATGAAGGGTGAGGGTCGGAAGGGGGGAATTTTCGGTGAGTTCGCTCGCCACTGACGTGATAAATTTGAGTCCAGAAATAAACAGAATTTTCCATGTTTTACTTCAACAGGGGACACAATATTCCGCAGGTATTTTTAGCACAGCAGCCTTTCAAAGGGCAGCTTGTGTATTAGTGTCGAGACAAAAAGCTGGGTTGTGTTTGTGTTGTCTGTGTGTGTGTGTGTGAGGGTTGTCCGTGTGCATCAGCACTACCGATTAGCAGGGGGAGGGATTGTTGTGACTGCAAAACCAGGGGTCGCATGCGGGTGTGCACGTACTCCCCCTGTGTAGATAAACATCTAAACTTGATTTTCGTCACCCTTCTGACTAATAAATACTCTTTTTTTCTTTTTTTTTAATCACTGAGCACCTGAGTGATGGTGAGTTAATCTGGAAGATCTAGATTTGTCTGATAATACGAGCATGGAAATTGAGTTAATGTTTAAAAAGTAAACAAAACATAAAAGCGTGGGCTTGATTCGTTCAAGGGCATATTTAAGGATTATAAAATATTAGGCATTTTTTGTTATATTGACGCCGAGGGACTTTAGAGTGCAGGTAGCATAGGGGCTTGAGAAAGCAGGTAGCATAGGGGCTTGAGAAAGCAGGTAGCATAGGGGCTTGAGAAAGCAGGTAGCATAGGGGCTTGAGAGTGCAGGTAGTGTATTGGCTTGAGAATGACCAGAAACCCTCCCAGAGTGTTTGGTGAGGGGGAAAACAGTTCATTAAGAAACATCAGACTCATACCTCCTGTTAAAGAAAGTTTCGTAAACATACATTTCGTTCACTTAGTGACCTTGAATGATAAAACACTAGCCGTTACGGTATAAATTACTTATAGGGTTGTTTTCTCTAATTATCTTTTTGTTTATTAGGGCAGTGGTCCCCAACTTGTACCGGCATGTGAGAGTTATACAGCAAGTTTCATAAAAAACAAGAACAAAGTGCAAACAAAAGAACAAAGTTCAAGCATGTATAAAGAACTTTTGGGCACTGGTTTCTTAGAATAACTAATTGATCTATTTCCATCATCAGCGTAAGTTAATTAATGCATAAACAGCTCATTTTTTAAATATTGCAAGATGAAATTCATACATAGACGTGGGAGTAAACCAGAGTACCGGGAGGAAACCCATTGTGCAATTGGACCTACTCCCAAACCCTCAATTTTTAATTGAACCGGACTCCTTTAAGAAACATCTTAAGACGTTTTTATTTGTTCAGGCTTTTCCTTGATTTTATGGAACTCCTGTTGTGTTATCAGTTTTATCTTGACCTTTAAAGTATATACTTTATTGAATATTGTTTTGATTTTTTAAGCGCTTTGTGACCCTGGTCTGGAAAAGTGCTATACAAATAAAAATGACTTACTTACTTACTTACTTTCTGGCAACACCAACGTTTTTACAGTAATTATATGGTTACCATGGTAACAAATGACAGCTGGTCACACACAGCACATATTTAAGACGTGCTATTATTAAGATGACGTTTTCATTTTTGACGACACATGGATGAGTGGACAGTGGTTTGTGGTCATCATCTCACCAGCCGCAGAACAAACCTTCTATTTAACAAACTGCCGTGTTTACAGCTGGAACGATCCATAAAACGATTTCTCTGTGTCCTCGATACCAGCCCTCATTGACCCCCCTCTAAAGTCACAATCTATGTGACACACAATAGAGGAACAACCATCTTGTCCATGGACACTGTGTGTGTGTGTGTGTGTGTGTGCACGTCTCCTCTGATAGGACAGGAGGTGATTCAGAGCCACTGGACGTCCTGAAAGCATGTGACATATTTTCTGCATGAGCGTTGCTGCACGCCGAGCGCTTTTCAAACTATTCATCTATCACATCCCCGATCATTCAGCTGGAACCACGGACCTACTTTTGCTGCCACAGCTATCTTTGTGTGTGTGTGTGTGTGTGTGTGTGTGTGTGTGTGTGTGTGTGTGTGTGTGTGTGTGTGTGTGTGTGTGTGTGTGTGTGTGTGTGTGTGTGTGTGTGTGTGTGTGTGTGTGTGTGTTTATAGAGTGTGTCAAAGGGAATAGAGATCACTTCTGTCACTGCTCTACTTCCACAGTGACCGGGGATGTTGACCACACACACAACGGATCAGATTTTTTGGGTATTCAGGATTTTTTATTAAAGTAGTAGTTCACGAAAGTTCATTCATGTGGACTAAGGGTTGGGATTATTTTTCAGAGTAATCTGTTCCTTTTCCAGAGTTATAGACAAAAATCAATGTTTATGTAGCGACTGATGGTCTATTTGACCTGGGATCTAAAAACAAACGTCGAATATAAAGTCTTATTTACATTTTTTCTAAATGAATCTTCATGTCGAGGCTTTAATCCAAGATGGACGTTACAGACGAGCAGTACAGAGGTATTTGGATGTTTTTAAGTGTCTTTTTGGACGAAGACGAAGACAACCGAGCGCCAGTTGCTACATTAAAATGAACAAACATTTTTGTCTTACCTCTAAAAAGGTAGATATTACTTTGAAATTAATCCCAACCCTAAGTCGACATGAGGGCGAGTAGAAAAAGAGTGAAATTTGAGTTTTCCTACTACTTTGTTACTCTATTTCACGTAATTTATGGTGAATAGTTACCAACAGCTTGTTGACGCAGTACCTAAAGACCCAGTACATAGGATTTCCAAAAGTGTTTCTGGCACCCCCTGGTGTCAGACTCTTCTAACTGCAACATTGTTTCACTTGCCAATTTTCTCTGTGTACATTGGTTTACAGGACAAGAACAAAAATAACTTTTGTTGTGCAAGTGTCTAGATTTAACTTGCTAGTAACCAAGTATGAAAACTAGCTAGAGTTAGCTAGGAAGCAAGAGCAGAACTGGGCACTTTTTGTTGCCCCCTGGGCCTCATGCTAACCTTTGACTGTATCTACATGGCCCTCATGAGGTCAAAGGTCATGTAGAAACAAACAATTATGTTTTGTATTTATTGCATCAAAAACATTTGTGGTTTTTAAAAAAAAAATCAGATTAAAAGATACATAAAAGTTATAGTTTTTCTTGATGGCCCCTCAGTATAGATACTGTAGAAATGTGGCCCCTGAGGAGATACAATGGCCCACCTATGACCTAGAGAGTCTTATAGGACTACGTTAATGTTTTAAATAAAGATAAAAGTATAAAGTAGATCCATACAAAAGAAATGTTTAAATAATTAAAGAGACCCATTTTTCAAAAACTCCTAGGCAAGAAACCTCCAAACATAGCAGTGAAGATCAAAGCCAGCGTTGCTCTCGCACACGCTGTGCGTCGCCATGTATGAACACAGTCGTGCATTCATGGATGGATTAGAGTCGGGATAAGGCGTTCAGTGTAAAGGAGATTATGTAAGACGTTTGGACCTCCACCGGTCCCGTGTCGAGGAGAAACCACAGACGGAAATGATCAGAGTCTCACATTTTCTTAATCGCTATTTTTATAATCGAAAAAAATGCATTTCCATGAATATTATTCTCATCCTTCTTGTGGGATGATCCGTTCCTCCACACTCGGGCGAGCATTCCCACACACACACACACACACATTTGCAGTCTGAGCTGCGTCAGGGGGGTTATATAACGGAGTGATGGGGGGGGGGATCAGTGTCTATAAGGGCTGGATATAAGATGCTTGATGAATCTGATTTTATGCTAAATATTTGGCTATAAATGTCACACACAGACAACATCCACATGTTTCTGAGTGAATGTCATAATTGTAAGTTCGACGTTTCTCCAGGTTTGAACCCCTCGTTGATGTTCAAGTACAGCACGCTTATCACATGCTATCTGTGAAAGTGTTTTTTTTTTTAGGCCATCAGACGCGCAGACATGTGATAGCAGGAAACACACAGGAACTATTCAAGTGTTACAGCATGTCTTGCTTGCGCTCTGCAGCGGTTCTGGAGTCTCTCCCCCGGTCAAGGTGATGTCACAGTACACCCGCCTCAGCGTCGACCCAAAATATCTGGATCTTAAATAAATCATGAGGCGTCTTAGAGAAAAGGCTCAGAATTTGATCCCGTTATTTTAATACAGTCGACTCACTTTGAGCAGAGACATACAAAGTGACGGATTGTCCTGAATTACACTTTTTTTCAAGATAGAAAAACAACATATTTCGTCGTGAATCTCTAAGGGAGACAGTGTTGCAGTGTCATCTTCAGCATCACATCACATTTACCACTGGGACGTGACTCACTACTTCCCCTAGCGTTTGTCAATTATATTAATGACGATGAGGTGCTGCCGCCTGCTGGTAGAAATCAGGAAGCAACACTGATTTTATTCCGGTTCAACTGCCAAATTATCGATATTTCTATATGAAAAAAACTCGGAAGAATACGAGTTCGGTCAGAGGATTGAATTGTATCATTTTTTATTTTTATTTTTCTTGAACAGTAACTCGATCCCCGTCACGTGACCGTCTGTGAGTCGCATGATTGGCTAAAAGTAAGGAACACGTAGCTTAGAACTTTTTAGTTTCGTCTGGTAACACTTATTTACCAACAATAGTATATTGAATTAAAAAAAATAAACCGAATTTAGAAAACGCATTTTTAATTATTTGAATAAGAATATCAGACTGCATGTGTGGAAAAAAAAACTGTGTGACTATATAAACAAACAAAGAATACATAAATAAAACTTATTTACTATATGCTAATATGTGAATTATTCTATTTGTTTTTATACAACACAAACATTAAAAACGGAACCCCTTGATGTACACATTGTAGAATTCAATTATTCAATAAAAACAACCTTTCAATGTACAATATATTGAATTCAATTTTTTTTTTATATATTCAATGCTTAAAAAACAACCTTTCATCAAGAAAAGTTTAAGTTTTAACATTTTAAATGTTAAATTTAACCAATATTCGTTAAAAACAAAATGTCTATCCTGGAACCTAAATCTATGAATTCTCAAAACTAATTTATTAACATGAAACACACGCATTCAGGACAATAAAAAAAGGGAGTACTTGTTATTCACGTCTCTAGCATAGGATCGGGACCGTCTAAATGTTTTGGCGTTTATCTCCTGGAAGTGTCGCAGTATTTATATCCCGACACCCACAGAGGAGGGAATTAGGCGATGACATAATCGAGAATGAATTGCATTTCTTGCGAAAATGTTGGCTTATGAAACAAGATCGTATTTTTCCCCCAAACAAAACATTCTTATGTTTGAGAACAGTTTCATGGATTTAATAAACGGGTAAAAAGCCTTTTTAAACCACATTCTGCTTGTGTTTCTTGTACCTTGTATCCTCTCCAGAAAGCTTGGACGATGACAGCAGCTTGAGTCTCGCTTAGCAGGAGGAAGAGAGGAACAGGAGGTCGGGGACTGAAATTCATCACATTAACAAACTCGTTGTTTAAAGTTGCCAATAAGTGACGGATGAATCCATGAACACTCACTGCAGGCCGAGCCACTGCTTCACGAAGGGAATATCGTTGAATTCCACCGCTTCCTGTCCAACCCTGGCGGGGTTGTGACTAAAGAAAAGGGGGCAAAATATTTTGAAAGACGTTTTATCAGATGCGTTTTTAAAAACTATAAAAGGTCTCACTTGTAGAGCCACTCGATCAGGAAGTCACACGGGTTAAAGGCAGTGACTTTCCTCTGACATTAAAGGAGAAAGGATTAGAATAAATATTGTTTATAACACAAGAAATTACTTAATTTGACAGTGAGTAAATTTGAGTTGTCACATTAGTTAGAAACATACATAATATTAAATTTAAATACATGTTACATGAAACATAAAGTGCAAAAAACAACAACAAATATAATATACTACTAATAAGATAACATAAAAATAATCATTATAATAATAATAAGTTTAAAAAAAAATAGTAATGATAATAATAATAATATACAATAATAGTCATCATAATAATATTACTAATAAGATAACATGATAGTAATCATAATAATACTAATAAGATAAAATGATAGGCATCATAACAATACTACTAATAAGATAACATGATAGTCATAACTATAAAACTAATAAGATAACATGATAGTAATCATAATAATAATAATGAGATTACATAATAGTAATTATAATAATAATACTAATAAGATAACATAATAGTAAATATGATAATAATAATAATAAGACATACAAGTAAATATAATAATGAATGAACATAATATAAATAATAATAATAACAATAAAACATATTAATACACTATTGCATTACAGCACAATATAGTACAAGTCGTTTTTATCAACTCATATACAAAATAACTCAAAAACAGATTTTCAATTTAACTTTTGTTTAAGTTTTGTTATTCGTTTGTATGGTTTTTCACTATTGCTTCTCATGCTCAGCTCTGACAAAAACTGGCTTAAAAAAAAGATTTTTTAACTTCATAGATCTCACATAAAAACATCAATTTAGCATCTTGTGCAGAGAAACTAGTATTTGTTGACCTCGAAACATCCTCGCTTTGGTGCCTCCTTGAGTAACGCCTCAATTCCAGGCAGCAAAACTGGAAACAGCTTCTGCTCCAGGAACTGTGTGATGGGACCTGACACGGAAAAGGACGTTTTATACGACGACGTTTTAATCTAGGAAGACAAAGGGAAGACTCCTACAGTGTAGTTTTGGAGGTGTTGTGGTGCACGGTAACGGTGGGATGTTCTGCCTGTTGAGATCCTGAATGGAGCGGAACAGCAGAGGCTGGAATGGAGGTTCAGCCACAGACCCCTGAGGGATTGATAGAAATAATAGAAATAAGATGGAGAGATACTGTAAAATAAGTAAAACCATGATGGAAATCAACCTCGATATATTAATGAAATGGTAAAAAAAAAAAAAAAGGATGAAACCAGAATCTCTGAATGAAAATACTTTGCCTAAATAATGTTCTTATATACATATGATTCATGTCTTGGACCTTCATCTTACCTTACGGGGAATTTTAAACAAAGAAAGGCTGTTTATGCTGCACTGGCAGGGCTCTTTCTTCTTCTTCAATCTGACGCTGGGAGGCCTTGGTTTCTGTGCCTCATACTCTATAAACACAACACGTTTTTAAACATAAATGTATTTTTTAAAAATAATGTATCTTCTTACCTTCACAAACGGCTTCCCAGAGGCTCTGTTTCGTTGCAGCGGCCTCTGCCATAATCTTTTAATGGACGAGCTCTCTTTGAATGCCAAGAGAATGACATAAAACACTGGATGAGTTTAAAGAATTGAACGGAATTCTTATAGTTTTAAAGGAGAAATAGAGGTAAGAAGTTTGACGAATGGAGTCAAATTAATTCTAATGATAACAATCTACAGTATCAGAAGAAAGGGAGCGTTAACAATAGACTCACAAAGAAAAAACATTTTGTCACAAAGTGCTGGAGAATAAAAGTCAATCAAAGGCGTATACAAACAAATGAGAAAATATTAGGAGCTCCATAGGAAATACATTAAATCTAATGAATACTTTATTTTTGGAACATATTGTTGCAACAATTGTGTGCATGTATATAGATATATATACACACATATCTATCTATATATTCTTCACTGTGTTATGCTAAGCTAATCATTAGCTAATCGTTAGCTCTGTTAGCATGTGCTTAATATGACCCAAAATGGATATTAATATTAAATGTTTGACAATATTCGCTACAATTTTGAGACAACAGCGTTTTAAGAGAACATATATTATCAAAAGTATTATTAAACTAATATTAAAAACTAGACAAGTATGTTTGTACATTTGTTGAAAGTTAGCTCACCTGTGATGACCTCGAATGTTCTTTGGCTGCTCCGTCTATGTTTGAAAACATTAAATGAACCGTTCGAAACTTAAAGAAAAACGTTTTACTGTAAGGTAAATATGTGATATTTAAAAAGTATTATTCATTTAAGTAAAATATGTTTCGCTGTTTATTGTTACCAAGCGCTCCAGGTGGTTTCTAAGGAAGTGGAAATTTGACTTCCGGTATCGACGTCGCCATGACAGGAAAACATGAAGTCCTCCCGCCCGGACACTAGATGGCAGTATACATCGGCAGTAATAATCATAGATGTCGCAATAAAGAAAGAAAATTCCTGTTTATTCTTTCAAGAGGTCAGTGTAGATACGTTTAAAAAGTAATTTTAATTTAAGGGGATAAACTATCTTTTTTTTTTAAATCTACTCATCTGAACTTCAGGAACAACAATGCTTTTGTTCAAAATTAAAATCTTTATTGGAATATATTCCAAAGCATTAAAGTCATCTCATGACTAAACAAAAATAGCCTTTATCTTTAAAAAAAAAAAAGAAAAATTCCCATGTCAAGTCAAAAATAAATCCAAAAACCTTTAAAAAAAAAAAGAAAAAGAAAGACATCGCAGCAACTTAAAATCTTCTGTCACTAATTGTAATGTTAATAAATAATAATGTTGGAAGAAAATGTACATACAACTTAAATCCATGATCACACATCCCGCTTTTTTTTCCCCCCTCCTTTTTCTTGTGAAGCCCTGTGGGTGAAGTGAACATCATGATATCCCCAAAACAGAAAAATCAACAATAAAAAGAGTAACATTAGACGGCGAAACACAACAATAATAATAACAATGATAATAATGGTGATAGGATGGTCATTTTTTCTTTTAAAAGCAACACTGACAAAAGCAGATTTTTTAAATATAAACAATTCCATGTACAGATACATTCCTTCAGGGCGCCAAAGGTCAAAGGTGTATAGCTTACATCTGATTGGCCGACACACGGTTAAAATTGTAATTTCTTGGCAGCAACCATTAGTGATCCAGGCACGAAACCATCACCACGGCAAGAGAATAAGATGCTGGAAAAAGAGGATGGAACTTCCTTGTTGCTCCGAGCGACGACCACCCCATGTCGTCAGTGGTTATACGGCGCTGCTTTGTGGTCAACCCTACATTAATATCAATAAATACAAACACATTCGTGTCACGTCAGGCTTGCTTTCAAAACATCAGACTTCTGGCTGCCGGTCAATGATAAATTTTGAATGACTGGAACAAAGGTCGTGGGGGAATGACTGCTTCTTAGTCAAGTTAGCTCTGTAAAATAACCTCTAAAAATGATTAAACAAACCAAATTAAAACAATAAATGAGAGGAAATGGCTGCAATGAGACAAACGTTCAATCGTTCAACCTTCTTCCAGAAGTGCAGGGTGCCGAGACAGGATGGATTTATCTGCTCAAAAAGTCTTTCAGTGCAAAAAAAAAACAACCCATCTTAGAAAAGGAGACTGGCACTTAAGTTCCTCTGTTCCTGGATCCAACATTAAATATGTCCACTGTTCAGTCTTCTCATAAATGTGTCCCTCTTTCTGTTGGTGAAAGCTATATACAGATAAGTGAGATATGTCTGGCGTCCGCTCACTGGAGCTGTGGTTCTCCATGGACTCTGAGGCGGTACAGGCAAGTGTACTCTGGGTGACCCCAGTTCGACAAGACCCGCACCTCAATGATCTGGAAGGATTTGTCGTTCTTCTCCTGGAGGACGAGAGGACACATCACTCAGCACGCGAGGCAGGACTGTAGCTGGGACAACTGTGGAGTGTACTTACCATTACGGGGAAGGTTTGCAATGACTCGCCGTCGTCCTGGTAAACGTACTGGCCCAGCATCTTCCCCTCCTCCTGGTACTCATCGTCCAGACCCTGAGGACAAAGTGTAGACATTAATTAAATACATTTTTAGAAAATATACCGTATTGATCAGACTATAAGGAGCAATACAAATCCTTTAGTCCGCGAGGCACCCTTAGCATTACACCCCGAGGAGCCCTAGTATTACTTAGCAAGTCTCCAGAGTATTACTTGCGAAGGTCCGTAGTATTACTTAGTGAAGCTCCATAGTATTACTTAGCTAGGCTCTGTTGTGTTACTTATCGAAGCTCCGTAGTATTACTTGCGAAGCTCCGTAGTATTACTTAGCGAAGCTCCATAGTATTACTTAGCGAAGCTCCATAGTATTACTTAGCTAGGCTCTGTTGTGTTACTTAGCGAGGCTCCGCAGTATTACTTAGTGAAGCTCCGCAGTATTACTTAGCGAAGCTCTGTTGTGTTACTTAGCGAGGCTCCGTAGTATTACTTAGCGAAGCTCCATAGTATTACTTAGCTAGGCTCTGTTGTGTTACTTAGCGAGGCTCCGCAGTATTACTTAGCGAGGCTCCGCAGCATTACTTAGTGAAGCTCCGCAGTATTACTTAGCGAAGCTCTGTTGTGTTACTTAGCGAGGCTCCGTAGTATTACTTAGCAAAGCTCCAGAGTATAACTTAGCGAAGCTCCCTAGTATTACTTAGATAGGCTCTGTTGTGTTACTAAGCGAGGCTCCAGAGTATTACTCAGCGAGGCTCCCTAGTATTACTTAGCTAGGCTCTGTTGTGTTACTTAGCGAGGCTCCGCAGTATTACTTAGCGAGGCTCCGCAGTATTACTTAGCGAGGCTCCGCAGCATTACTTAGTGAAGCTCCGCAGTATTACTTAGCGAAGCTCTGTTGTGTTACTTAGCGAAGCTCCATAGTATTACTTAGATAGGCTCTGTTGTGTTACTAAGCGAGGCTCCAGAGTATTACTCAGCGAGGCTCCCTAGTATTACTTAGCTAGGCTCTGTTGTGTTACTAAGCGAGGCTCCAGAGCATTACTCAGGGAGGCTCTGTAGTCAGTAGCCTAATGCACCTTTTAAAATGTTGCGCCCAAGAGTCACAAACACATACTTTCACATGCTCAAAACGTTGCTTACATAGACGGTGAAGTTGCGAGGAGCGCTGCTGATGTTCCTAAAAGGGGACATGGCTTTAGGAATGTGCTCCATGCTGAAGGATGTGGGCAGGATCTTCAATGAGAGCCGGATCACCAGGTAACCCTGGGACCCCTTGAATGCCCAGCAGTTTCCTGGATAGACGTCAGGCTGGAGGAGACAAATCAGACACGCACATGAAAAAAACAACAAAAAACGGATGAAATTCAGCGTCAAAATTAGAATAGTAACTCGTCTCACCTGGATGACGACCCGCGGGGATTGAGAGAAGTACCAGAGCGGCAGACCGAAGAGACTCATCAGAGCCGTCTTGGTCTCGTAGGTCTCGGAGCAGCGGGTGCTCAGGATGCTGCCTCCTGAGGACAAGGAGTTCAAACGTCCGAGTCATCAAATCGTCCAGTAACGATCATCAAACTACAGTGATCCCTCGTTTATTGAACTTGTAAACTCAACATTACACATGAGATGCAGTCCCTCTCAACGACCCACTAAGTGACAGTGACTTGAACATCTCCCATAATGCTTTGCCGCCCAGCCAACAAATTACAGCCGTCGATCACTTGACAAAATAGACGTATATTCTAAATAAAGTGCTGTGGCGACAAATGAGCCGGCACTGAATAGAGCAGTGTGTAGAAAGGCATCATGGGTGTTCACGGTGCGGGACCAGTGAATCTCTCATGAAGGTCATCTGACTAGAGTGACAATGAAGCCGTTGATCCTCAAACTTAAGTCTATCTCAACGTTGCATAATGTACATTAAAGGTTCAAATGATCAAACACAGGTCCTGCTAATCTTCTTACATCCACGTCAGGCTTTTAATGCGACCTACGGACTGACATCTTTACTAATGTTACCTCCAGACTCCAGTGCATAGTCCACCAGGCCAGTCCGATCCTGGGAGTAGAGCCTCAGGGCGTTCTGGACGATCAGCTTCACTTGCTGCGAGACCGATTGATAAAGTTATGGATCAGATTTCAAGAAAACACATGAACAGTCTCACCTCTTCGTTCATTCCCGCGGCAGAAGGAGAGCCCTGGACCGCTCCGGTGACGGCCTGAGCGACCGTCTTAACCCTGGACTCGGCTTGGATCAGCGTCTCAGCTCGGTTTAGCTCCAGCTGCTGGGACACGTTTCTTAAGATGCTCATCTCCAGTGACGCCAGGAGGCCCTGCAGGTCGGGCGTCCTCGTATAATGCTGAGAGAGCCAGAGGATCAGGGACTCGGGCAGTTCTTCGGATTCACTGCCGCCAGAAAACAGAGCGAGGAGTTCCTTGCGAACCTGAGACGACACCTGAGCAGAGACCTGGAGGCGGGAAGAGACACCAGATGACGACACAATAAATATTAAAGCTTTAAATGCATGATTTGTAATACTTACAGTGTCATGCAAGGAATCCAGCTGCCCACACTTGCCCGCACATCCCACAACACCCTGCAGGTCCTGCCGGATTTTGCCCAATTCTAACTCAAGTCTATGGACTTCTGCGAGCAGAGCATCATGGTCCTCCTGGTTCACACCCACGCTAGAAGAAGACAGCCATAGATGTTTAGGAGAACACGTACATGATAAAGGGGAAACAATTTCAATGTAAGGTTTTGGTACCTGAGAGAAGATGTTTCGACAGATGGAGCGACACTTTCTTTCTCTAGTTGTTCTTTCTTCAGCTCATACTGCCTCTGTTTCAGTTGGACCTCCTTAGATACGGGAAATATTTTAGAAAACAAAGCTTAAAAACACATATAACAATGGTTCCTTTGTCTGTAAAAAAAAATCTCCCCTGACTCATCTCTAACACATGCCCCGGCTTGTCAGGGATGAAAGTTTCCTGCATTATGAAACTTTTACCAAACATTTCTAAAATATATGAAGAAAGTCAAATAATTCACAAATGACGGTCTCTTATTCTTCTTTTAAACATCATTTTCAGGGTTCAAATTGTGGATAATCAATGCTCTTTTTTTGTCTTTTGTATTCTGAAGTTTACTATTTTTATTTTACCTTGGCGGATTTTAATTTTCTTTGTATTACACATAATTTTTTGTCACTCAACATTTTGACTTCATGCAGAATGCAAAGTGTAGATAATCATACCTCTGTTTTTGCGTTTAAACTGGACAGAAGCAACTCTAAATTAGCCAGTTGTGTCGTCTGTCCCTCCTGGTGAAGTTTGAAGTTTCCTTCGCTCTGTATAAACCCAAAAGATGCATTTTAAGCTTAAAACCACTTTCACTTTTCACCTGTTCATCCCTCACCTGAGCTCTCAGCGTGTTCTCCTGTTCGACCCGCTCCTGCAGCACCCCGACCCTCTGCTCCATCATGGACGACACCCACAGGCCGAGCCGCTCCCGGTCCGTCTCGGTGTTGAGCTTGTCGTGCAGCGAGGTGTAGAGACTCAACAGGTCGCTATGACTTTGCTCGTGTTTCTCGTCCGTCTTCCCGACCCGCTCCCACAAGAGCGCCAGTTGCCTCTCCAGCTGGTCGAGACGCTCCAGGTCCAGGCGAGAGACGACGACCGGTGGAATGGACTAAAGGAAACGACAGATAAAACCCGATATAAAATACACTTGTATCTCAAAATTGTAGGTTAATAATATCCTTATCACATACTGTTGCCTGTGAGATTGGTGTTGCTGGTGTTTTGTCAAAGGGACGCTCTGTGACGGTGACAGGCACAGACACTGGATCGGAAACGGGTACCAAGCCAGACAAGAAGGCGATCGGAGATGCTGGTTGCCATTCTGTGAAATTAATGGCCGGAAGGTAGGCGAGCAAGGCAGCAGTGGAAGGAACCCACCACCATAAAGCTGCAACAAAAACAGAAACGTCAACTGTGGGAAATGATTCCGACTAAACCAGAGTTCATGTTTGACATGATTTTATTAAAGCGGTGTCAAACTCAATCACACGAGGGGCTAAATAGTTTCTTGGTCATGGGTAAAACTAATGTGATCTATTGTGTCAAGAAAGCCTGTGGTGGACCAAAGAGAACCAACTTACCTAAGAATAACAAGAATGGGAGCAGCAGAAAAAGGAGAGCCCACAGTTTGGGAAGACATCTGTCAAATATAAATAAAATACAGATCAAACCACGTTGTGTTTCAGGCAGTACAGGTCAAAGAAGCATTTGTTACAAGGCCAACCAACTAAAAAAAAAAGTTTTTATAATTTCTGTTTTATTGATTATTACTGTCTGAAAGGCTTTTATTTTGGAAAAATACCAGATCATGTCTAAAATAGCCTGGGTTTTAACAAGTTTATTATTCAAGCAAACTAGACTAAAACCAGACCCCATATGGGCCCATCTTGTTTAAAAAAAACATTCATGGGTTACCAAATTTTGACAATCATGATATTTTATTTTTTATTTTATCCAAGTG